>NC_030428.2:18210000-18560000 GCF_001660625.3 Ictalurus punctatus | reverse complement strand
GTGTGTGTGTGTGTGTGTGTGTATATGTATATGTATACTGCGCTTAACAGAGAACTTCTGCTTGTTTGTATGTATTTGGAGAAATGTCCTGAGGAGGGGCAGGAGGAGAGAGGGCTGGTTTCTGGTGGATGAAAATCGGGTGGAACGGCTTAATAAAAATAGTGAGGTTTAGTTATGAGGAAAAGAGTGATAGAGAGGTAAAGAGATAGTGAGAGAGAAATTGACGGACTCTCTCTATCGATTTTGTAGTCCTAGATAAGATGAGAAATGTGCCCTGGAGCGATCTATTCACACATTACCGACTTAGTGACCCTCTTGACACACATATACACACATCCACACTCCGATTCACCCCTACTACCAGCTTGATTCATCAAGATGAAATATACTTGCACACACACACACACAAACATGTATTCCACTATTTCTCTTTAGCCGCTGTGCCTCAAGCCCTTAGCAAAATGAATCTATTATAAGGGAGCTGGCCTGGCACCTACATAGACCAACACCTACAGATTTCAGGCCAAACACAGCTAAATTGAGGGTCGATCATGGCAACACTATTTTGGGCTAAAAGTGGTCCATCTGAAGCACACATTTAAGTTGTTTAGTTTTTTTTTATCTATCCATCCATCCATCCACCTTTTATGTCATTTGGAATCTGGGTCAGAAATGGCACTTGTGTGGCATTTGAATTGCAGTAGTCCAGCTGTATGTTCTGTCACGCCTGGGAAACATATTGAGTTGTAACTGAGTTCTGGCATCCAGATTTGGATGAGCTTGTCACTGTTATTCCACAGTGATATGTGGTCCAGATTAAGTAAAGTGTGGGTCAGCAGTGGTCCATGTTTAGAAATTTCAGTGACAAATGCAGGGTAGCAACAATTTCTTGCATTTAGGCAGTGACGGCTGGTTGTAATATTGGATTGGAGGGCTAATATCTATCAACAGGTTGATGACAAATCTTCTAGACACATAAGCTTTTAATGTTTTTTTAAGCCCCACTTGTTTCATGCTGTGTTTTCCCTGAATACTATACATAAATAACTTGTATAGAAAACTTTTGTACAAACTAAGAGACACTAAACTTCCAGTTCTGCCATCTGCACTTTTACTCAATTTGTACTTTGATCGGACTTGTGCATAGTCTGTCTATTTTTAGTTTCTCCTCCAAAGGCATGGGGCAAAAAGGATGATAGAGTAAATAATCCAACTCATTCCCATTCATTACACCTGCAGCTGAATTTCAAATACACCCTCTCAATCACTGTTGATGATGTGTTATAGATGATCCAGTGACATGGGCTGAAAAATATCAGCCCAAATGAAAATCAAATCAGGGCATTTCTTCTTGTCTATTTTCTGCCAGTATTCTTACGACCATTGGTGTTGTTAACCCTGGTAGCCCTTGGATTCTGGAATTTTATACACAGATTTATAACAGGATGCATCTAGCACAGACAACACATTGAATGCCTACACTGCTACTGACAGAAAACAAGAATATTTCTGTTAATTCATCAGATGACTGACTTTGGTAACTCGACCTTTTTATAAAGTTTTTTCACAATGCAGCATAGTTGGACTTGAGGATATAAGTTATGGGATACTGAAGATGGATTTGGTCATGCTAAAAATGCGAGAGAGAGAGAGAGAGAGAGAGAGAGAGAGAGAGAGATAGAGAGAGATAGATGAAGTAAGGTTTAAGGGTAAACAAATTTTGTCATAGTATAAAAATTTCCCACTGCCCTACAGGCAGTGTTCTCCTGTGATAAGAATGTCAGGAGAATCTTCTTCATTTCTATTTCTAATCTATTTCCTTCTGGTTTTACCGTTTCTCTTTCTGTAAACATACTCTTTCCTTATTAAGCTCTCTCTCCCATTCCCACATACACACAAGATTACTATTAATATCACCAAATTCATAACAAGATAATTTGTTTACAACGCACACAGACCATGTCTTTCTTTTCTAATATAATACAGTGGTGCTTCACAATTTGTGAACCCTTTACAATTTTGTATATTTCAGCATGAATATATCCTAAAACATCAGATTTTGACACAAGTCCTAAAAGTAGACAAAGAGGAGACAGTTAAACAAAAATATTATATTATACTTGATCATTTATTTACTGAGGAAAATTATACAATATTACATATCTATGAGTGGCAAAAGTATGTAAACCTTTGCTTTCAGTATCTGGTGTGACCCCCTTGTGAAGCAATAACTGCGACTAAAGGTTTCTGTTAACTGTTGATCAGTCCTGCACATTGGCTTGGAGGAATTTTAGCCCATTCCTCATTACAGAACAGCTTCAACTCTGGGATGTTGGTGGGTTTTTGAAATCAAATGCTCATTTCAGGTCATATCACAAAATTTCTATTGGATTAAGGTCCAGAACATTGACTTGGCCATTCCAAAACATTATCTTAATTCCTCTGTAACATTTTCTTTAGTAGAACGACTTGTGTGCTTAGGCTCGTTGTCTTGCTGCATGACCCACTTTCTCTTGAGATTCAGTTCACAGACAGATGTCCTGACATTTTCCTTTAGATTTTCTGGTATAATTCAGAATTAATCGTTCCATCAATTATGATAAGTCATCCTGGCCTAGATGCAGCAAAACAGATCCAAACCATGATACTACCACCACCATATTTCACAGATGCAGTTTTTATGGTGGAATGCAGTCTTTTCCTTTCTCCAAACATAACCCTTGTCATAATATAATGCAGTACATAGCAAAGGAAGTATATATACAGTACTATGAAAAAGTATTTGTCTCCGACCTGAGTTATTCTGTTTTTGTGTATATTTCATACTAAATAGTTTTAGATCTTCAAACGAATTACAACATAAAACAAAGGTGTCCTGAGTAAACACACAATGCAATTATTTTTTTTGATTGAAGCAAAAAAAGTTATCCAACACCCATTTTAATAATTGAAAAACTAATTACTCCCTTTAACTTAAAATCTGGTTGTGCCACCTTAACTCCAAATGCTTCTGATAACTGGAGATCAGTCTTTCACTTACTTCTAGAGAATTTAATCCTATGCTTTGGATCATTGTCTTGCTGCATACTCCAGTTATGCTTGAGTTTCAACTTACGGACTGAAGACCAGATATTCTCGTGAGAGAATGAAGCAGCAAAGCATCCCCATACCATCACACTTCCACCACCATGCTTGACTGTAGGTATGATGTTCTTTTTGTGAAATTCTGTGTTTGGTTTACATCAGATGTAATGGATGGAAAACACCAGCGTGGACAAAGTGAACTAATCTAACGTTAACCTAAATCATCTATAGAACTATATCTAATACGCCACGCTGTGTACGGGGAGGCACGCGGTATACATATTAAACATAATCAGGACTAAGCGCTGACAGCTGTAAACACTGAAGACACACCCTCAAACAACAACCAATGACGGAACACGGAGGAAACAGAACAGAAACAAACAAATGAACATGTCCACCGTAAAAAATGGCACAGTTGTCAACATTCGGAGAGCGGGCGCTCGCTGAGCACTCGCACACCTTGCTCGTGCACGAGCGCGCCGTCAGAGTCTCCAAGCACGCTGCCTAAAGGGGATACCGTGACATAACCCCCCAAGGGAGCTCCTTCCGGAGCGCCACAAAAGACTCCTCTCCATTGGCAGTCCTGGCCCCCTGGGCAAAATGTTCCAAGCTGTACCAGGAGACTGTGTGGCATCCTCAGCAGAATAAAAAAGCAGAGCAACATCCTCAGCAGAACAGAAAAGCCGAGCGACATCCTCAGCTGGACAGGAAAAGCAGAGCAATGTCCTCAGCTGGACAGGAAAGCAGAGCGCCGTCTTAGGCGGAACGGGAAAGCAGAGCGCTGTCCTTGGTGGAACAGGAAAGCAGCGCGCCTTCCTCGGCGGAACAGGAAAGCAGACCGGCATCCTCGGCGGAACAGGAAAGCAGACCGGGATCCTCAGCGGACTCTGCAGGCTGAACTTGGTTGGCTGTGAGCCAACAAGGTTGCGTGAGCAGAACAAGGTTGGTGGTGTCAGCAGACTTGGGCATGAGCAGAGCTTGGTTGTCTGTGTCAACAGACTTGGTCGTGAGCAGAACTTGGTCAGCCGTGTCAGCAGACACGGACGTGAGCGGAAGTTGGTTGTCCGTGTCAGCAGACTCGGACGTGAGCGGAACTTTGTCATCCATGTCGTCGGTGTCAAGCATGAGCAGAACCTGGTTGTCTGTGACTTCGGCATCGACCTGGGACAGGAACTTGGCGTGAGCAGGGCCTGGGATGGCCGTCTCTTTGACCTGGGTCAGGAACTTGGCGTGAGCTGAGCTTGGGCTGGCTGTCTCTTTGACCTGGGACAGGAACTTGGCGTGAGAGGCCATCTCTTTGACCTGGGACAGGAACTTGGTATGAGCAGAGCTTGGGTTGGCCGTCTCTTCGACCTGGAACATGAACATAACCTGGGAGGTCACCTCGTTGACCTCTAGCAGGAACTTGACCTTATGCTTGAGTTCTGGAGCTGAGACCTCCTCATGGGTCTCAGGCTGAAACTCTGGGGCTGAGGTTGCCACGTTATCCTCTGGCTGGCGCTCTGAGGTCACCACGTTGACCTCTGGCTGGAGCTCTGGAGCTGAAACCTCCTCCTCATGGGTCTCAGACTGAAACTCTGGAATTGAGGTTGCTGCGTTAACCTCTGGCTGGAGCTCTGAGTTCGTCACGTTGACCTCTGGCTGGAGTTCAGGTGCTGAGACCTCCTCATGGGTCTCAAGCTGGAGCGCTGAGGTCGCCATGTTGACCTCTGTCTGGAGCTCGGCAGGTGAGACCACCTCGTGGGTCTCAGGTTCGAGCTCTGGTTCTGAGGTCACCACATTGACCTCTGGCTGGAGCTCAGCATGCTCGACCTCCTCGTGGGTATCAAGCTGGAGCTCTGAGGTTGCTATGTTGACCTTGGGCTGTAGTTCCGCAGGGGCTTTTTTGTGTAGATGCTTGTGCTTACACCAGCTGCTCTTGAAGCATTCCTTAGAGCAGAAAAATGCTTCCTGGAGACCTAGCTTCTTGCATATGGGACATTATAGCTGAGTCTCTTTCCAGCAGCCCTCAGTCATGCATCGCGGAAGAACCTCTCCCACGTTGTCCGGAACCTGTAGCGGAGCTGTGGAGGCTGCCCTGTCAATCCCCTCATAATAGATGTGGAATGGCAGGTCAGCCTTGTTCGCCACATTGACTAACCTCAACAATTTATCCAGGTCATAGCTCTGCCCTGGATCACCAACTCCTTCAGAAATAGTTTCATAAACTGAGTACTTTTCTCCAGTCCCCAGGATCCCATGGTTGCTACATGCTCTGCCCACTGGCGGGTTGGGCCATAAAACCGGGACACAGTGAACCTTATCCATTGCCGAGAAATATGTCTGGCAGTCAACCAGAAAATAGTCAGGGTAGCCAAAAAACCCATCAAACCGATCTAGGAGATCCACGAAAGTCTCTTGCGGAAACTGGATCGAATCCAAGACGGGGATGGTTTGCGTAGTGTGACGCCTCCCCCGTCCTCCTGCTGCATCCACGTAAGGCGGCGTATTCTGTCACGTTTCGGAAATGGAGGCGGAATGGAATATAGAAGCAGATGCAGGTAAAGACGTATTTATTTAAGGGCAGGCAGACAAATCCAAATTGTAATTCAAAAACGTAGTAAAGACAGGCAAAGCATCAGGCGAACGGCAAACAAGCATAAACTGGGCTAAGCGTCAATCACAACGAGGAAACGAGAAACAAGGTTATACACTTGGAACATGAAACATGGAACTAAGATTGGGAACTGGGAGCGGAAAACACCAGCGTGGACAAAGTGAACTAATCTAACGTTAACCTAAATCATCTATAGAACTATATCTAATACTCCGTGCCGTGTACTGGGAGGTGCGCGATATACATATCAAACATAATCAGCACTAAGTGCTGACAGCTGAAAACGCTGATGACACACCCTGAAAACAACAAGCAATGACAGAACACAGAGGAGACAGAACAGAAACAAACAAATGCACATGTCCACCATAAACAATGTCACAGTTGTCAACATTCGGAGAGCGGGCACTCGCTTATTCCATGAAAAAAATGGAATGTGTGATCGGTTAAGTTTAAGAAAAAATATCCCGTATGTTTTATATAAAAATATTCCGTTTCTCATCAACACTTACGATAAACCTAATTTATACAAGTTTCTAATTACAAGAGTGAGCATGGTTGTTTGTATATGTATAGTATTAGTATAGTATAGAAATGATCAGTTTCTCAATAAGACCCATTATAAAATCGCAAACAATATTGTAGCATATTTTTTCCCTAGCATGAACAATATTCGTTAAATGTTCTGAAGATGGAAAAAGTCAAACTGCATTTAGGCAGTGATTTATGTCATTGTAAAATAATGGAAAAGGATTCTTTTATTTTTCGAGCTACAGTTAAATAAAAGTTAAACTGGACAATTAAATGGTAAGCTGTACAACTGCACCTATTTCTGGACATTGCTTGATCTAAATATTCTGCATAACGAATAAAAGTCATAAGCATGACACTTGTGAATAAAACAATTTCATATATTAAATAAAAAAAATATATAATGTAGTTGTCTTGCATATCTCTGCAGCTCATCAAAAATATAAATGGGACATCCCTCAACTGAAAGCACAGTGTCGGAATTAAAATTTAAAGTAGCATTTTTGTATTTAATTACTTCTGTTTCTGAATAAATAAGCATTATGTCTGTTTTGATTTGATGGTCAAAAGCTTTACTTATTAATGAATAACCTAAAAATCACAAACATGACACTTGCAAATAGGATAATTTTATATATGCAATTTATTAGATCCTTAAAATAAAAAGATAGCTAATTAGAGGGGAAAAACTTTATAATTGTTGGAATTATAGGAATGAATGACAATAACCATCACCTGAGTCTTTCTAATTGGCATGGACCTCAAATCAGTGTTGTTCATGCCCCCAATGGATGTGTCTGCATGGATAAATACAGATGATCCATCTGTAAAGGCAAATTAAATTGACCAAGATCAGCAAACTGCATTTGCAAGACATCAGGACGATGAGAGTTGCTGGAAGATCCACCCGAGAAATACACCACCCAAGTTCCCTTGGGGTACAGGCTACAAAAATGAAAATCACTGCCTGGGCTCAGAAATACCTCCAGAACTCATTGTCTGTGAGCAAAGTTTGCCGTGCCATCCACAATTGCTGGTTAAAGCTCTATCATCCAAAGAATAAGCCATTTGTGAACATGATCCAGAAGCTACACTGTCTTCTCTGGGCCAAAGCTCAATTGAAATGGACTAAGGCAAAGTGGAAAACTGTTCTGTGGTCAGACAAATCGAATGCCACATCCTCTAAACTAAAGAGGAGAGGGACCATTCAGCTTTGAAATCAGCATTCATTTCAAAAACCTGCATTTCTGATGGTATAGGGTGCATTAGTGCCTATGGAATGGGGAGCTTGCAGAGCTGGAAAGGCACCATCAATGCTGAAAGGTATGTACAGGTTTTAGTACAACATATGCCAGATTCCATCCCATCCAAATTCCATCCCATCTTTCCTTCTGAGAGACTCTAAGATAATCTTTGTATGCTCAATTATCTTACTGACCTGTTCCCATTTAACCTAATTACTGTATTAGGTTATAAGTTTCTGTTTAGTAACACTTACTTTTCCAGCCATTTTTTTGCTCCCATCCCAACTTTTTTGAGATGTGTTGCGGCCATCAAATTAAACATTTCATTATTTCTATCTTAAAATGGTACATTTACTCATTTTAAACATTTGATATGTATCCTGTAAGGATACCCCTTTGGACAAAGCCGTCAAGGAGGTGACCCCCTAGTGGAATGAGCCCTTATGCTCAGAGGCATAGTGAGACCACACACCTCATAAGCAGTAGAGATTGCTTCCACTATCAGATTAGACATGCGCTGCTTTGACACTGCATCATCTCTACTGTTGCCACCAAAGCAGACCAGCAGCTGCTCCGACTTACACGACTGGCCAGAGCGGTGGACGTAAGTAAAGAGAGCCCTTACTGGACACAGTCGGTGCAATTTCTCTTGTTCCGGTGTGTGGAACAGAGGAGGGCAGAAAGCCTGCATCACTACTTGCTGGGCAGCAGATGTAGGCACTTTAGGAATATAATCTGGCCTAGGATACAGGAAGGCCTTGGCTAATCCAGGAAGGTATGCATGGTCTGCAGATGGGCCTCAGCCACCTGACACCATGCGTAAACCTCAAAGTTAGAAGATGTTGCCCCACAGAGGCTCCATCAATAGGGGTGTGGCTGTCCTAAATGGTGGTCATGTAGACCCAGATTGTAGGAGGAGCCAACCCCGCTGCGAAACGTCCTTGAAACAACTCCAGGACTGTAGCTATTGCACAGTTCTCTGGGTCTAGCTGATGTGCCTCACACCAAGAGACAAAAACTCGCCACTTGAGCGCATACAATTTCCTCATGGATGGTGTGCTAGTGTTCAACATGATCTTTACAACCTCAGTTGTGAGACCAGAATCTATTAGGTGCTGGCCCATAGGAGCCAGACCCACAGTTTCCATAGTTCTGGCTGAGGGTGATAAATCAGCCCTCCGGCTTGAGACACTAGATCCCTGCAGATGGGAATCTCCCAAGGAGTGCCGTCTAGCAGGGATATTATCTCTGAGAACCATATTCGAGCTTTCCAATAAGGTACTACTATACTGTCTTGCGATAAGGAGACCCCCCTAGAGTGTGACCCAAGGCTAGAAACCGAGGACCCCTCCAAATTCACATTGGCATTGCCGCATGACACTGATTACTCTCAAAGGTTTTCAGCCACCACTATAATGGTCTCCTGTGCAAGAGGCCCTATGGTATAACATTGGCTGATGCTGCCATAAATCCCAACAGTCTCTTATAGAGACTGAAGGGGATGCCGAGATTCAGCTTTATCTTGCTCAATGTTAATAGGATTGACCCTACACATTTTGAAGATAGAAACACCCTCATCATAGTAGAATCCTTATAACCTTGAGAAAAGTTGTCCTCTGCACTGGAGAAAGCATTCCTTTCTGAGGTTCAACCCGAGCCCCAAGTTCTTCATATGGGCGAGAACAACATCTCGATGTTGAATCACCAGTTCCCTGGATCATGCTAGAATTAACCTGTCATCCAGGGAGTTTAGTACACAGATGCCCTGGAGTCGCAATGGAGCCAGAATAACTTCCATGCACTTTGTGAAGGTGTGAAGGGATAAAGCTAGCCTGAAGGGAAGAACCCGATATTGGTATGCTTTGCCTCCAAACACAAACCTCAGGAACTTCCTGTGACTGGGCAATATGGAAATATGCCCTTCCTGTGACTGGGCAAAATGTGTAATTATGCATCTATCACCACAAACCCATCCTCAAACTGAATCTGTGGAACGATAAGTTTGGGCATCAGCATCTTGAACCTGTATGTCCGAAGACTACAGTTATGATGCAGATCTAAAATTGGCTGCATACCCAATCTTTTTTGCGGACCAGGAACTAAGGGCTGTAAAAACCTCCCTTCCTCAGGGAACGGGGTACATGTCCTATGGCCTCTTTGTCCAAGAGGGATCTTACTTCCTGCACTAACGTTGGACTCTGCTGTGTGCTGACTACTGTGGTGAGCACACCTCTGAACTGGCGGGAGGGGGGTGGTCGAGTTCAGAACTGGACCCGGTAACCATTTTCTACGGTAGACAGAACCAATGGAGACACATTTGGCAGTAGTTTCCATGCTGACAGATGGTCTTTTAGTGATGTTAACGTTTCCACATTCTATTGGAGGGAAAGCATCAGATTTTCGTTGCCCTGTGACAGCTTGCTGACCAGAGAACACTGAAAACTTGGCTAGGGGAGGCCCTACAGTAGTACTGGGGGCTAACTGCCCTTACAATCTCATGTCCCCTGATATGTCCCTCCACGGCCCCTCAAGACCGCTCCTCCTTTGTCTGCTTGGCATTTCTCTGATCAGGCCTAATAGCAGGCTGCGACTGTGGCCACTCGGTTCCCCTGGCTGTCTGCGTGGGGAGGCGGACCACCACATTTGCCTTCTGTGCCTCCCTCGCACTAGCGCTGGCACTGGCTCCACTTGTGGATGCCCAGGTGGACTCCACACAACAGGGAAGGAACTGGCTGAATGTCTCAGCAACACTCAGCATGTCTGCTTGGTAGGCCTGCAACACCACTATAGTCTGCAGTGACCCACAAGCAAGACCCAATAACACATAGGCCTTGCCCACCAATGCCACGGTGGTATTACATGGCTTGGATGGCAAAGCCGGCCCCCCTAAATTACCTGCCATCAATGGAGAGAGGTAGCTCCTCCAACTTCAGCATAGCTAAATAGTCGTGCCTTTCATGCCCCATGATTAATCCGACATTTTGGGGTTATAAATATGGTTTATGCGTTGTTTTCCACCAGAAGCGTGATATGTTGTCATGCACATCTGGAAAAAAGGGGAGTTTTCTACAGTGTCAGGGAGATTTATTTTCATTGGCTCATCCAGCCTTTGTAATCACTTCAAGCAGCTCTTTATATGCTTGAGAGCTGCTCTCAGTTTTACCACACCGTTCTGACTTCTCAGTGTCAGAGAGGAATACATTTTTTTGTGGCTTTCCATAGCTGAAGGAGTCACGACGCAAGCTCTAAAATCCAGCGGAGAGCCTTACCCAGCTCCTCTTCCAGACCCATATGAGACCCCCCACGATGAAACGGGAGCAAGGCGTAATACATTGTCTGAATTGCCTCTCACTCATACTTTTCTTCTTTTTAAATTTTTTTTTTAAAGAGACAGAAAAGTAAAGAAATTTTTCTTTCTTTTTCTTTTTTTGAAAAGATACAGAGGACATGAAGACTCTGTTTGAGAGCGTTAAACAAATGACCGACATGCATTCTCGCTGAAGATAATAAGGCTGACGACATGGTTCACAGGTGCCGTTTATATATCACGCGATGTGCTTAAATGCCATGTCACCTGATCACGGCAGGCCTATAAGTAGGCATGATGTTACACAAGCTTCAGGTAATTATAATATAACTTGACAGCTAATTTCCTCATAAAATTGCGCAAATTTTACTGGAGACTACTATTTTTATTTTTATTTATTTGTCACACAAAATATGGACTTTGTTTCGTTTACTACTGTTTACTGCTCTTTGTTATTTTTTAAAATGTAGAAACAATCAATTTCATTATTTTGAAGGTATCGTTGCTCTACAGCATTTATTTGCATGTGCCTAAAACTTTTTCACATTACTGTAAATTATAGAAAATAAGTATGAAAAGTATGTTTAGCTAAAAAGTGTTAATTTCTCCTATGTCTCCATGCTTTGTAACACCTTGTGTAGTGGCCCCCTTTGGTATCAAAAGAAAGAGGCAGAGAGTTTCTAACAGGTGCTCTTGATTTATTCAGCTTGGATGCTATAAACTTTAATGTTGAAGATGCCTTGTCTTGTTTTGAATAATTTTCATGCATCACAATCTTTTACAGCATTGTGCTTAACACAGTGATTCACTTCATTGCATTCATATCACTTCATAACACCTCACAACACCGCAAAGCACGGTAAAACTATACAGAAAGACAAAAAGTTTTTATTTCAGAAGGAAAGGGGCGATGAACCCAAGAGGATCATACAAAGAAGCAATGATTGACAAAATGTTGCAACTTGTTGATGGCTGGTCTTTCAGTTTGACATCAAGACTGAAGGTATTATCTTTTGTAGTCCATTGAATGCCAAAGACATATCCTGTTGCTTCAGGATTAAGGTTGAGCGGTTTGGTGGCCGTTGCCCATTCTAAAGAATCCACACATTGTAGGACTTCTTTTTCATTTGAACAAAATTTGTGAAGACATAGACCCCCATGCTTGCACCGTCCTTGGGCTTACAGTCCAATGATTAGATCTTTAGCTTCCTGGATCGATGGAACAGAGATCAATCCATCATCTATGTAGGAGTTCTTCACAAATGCCAAAGCTGATGGATACTTAGACTTGTACTGTGCTGCTAGGTACTTAAAACCAAAATTGGCACATCCTGGTGATGAGGCAACACCGAAAAGGTGAATGGCCAGTCTGTAATCTTGGGGATCTCTTTCCAAATCTCCATCCTTCCACCATAAGAACCTCAGGTAGTTTCTTTTGTCATGTGGAACAAGGAATTAATTGATGGAACATCTTTTCAATGTCACATATCACAGCGACAGCTTCTTTCCTGAACCAGCAAAGTACTCCCACCAAGTAGTTGATTAAGTCTGGACCAGTGAGAAGAGTATAATTAAGAGAAATGCCACATAATTTTGCAGACTAATCAAATACCAGCCCCAACTTCTCTGGGGGTGGTAAGCACCATGATGTAGTATGTACCATACTACCATCTGTCAGATGTTGTCGGGGCTTTAGTTGTATCTCCCTTGCTAAGCATTTCTTCCATGAAGGCCTTATAATTGTGATAACACTGTTGGTTAATCGTCAACCTCTTCGTTAAGTGCAGTAGTCGTGTAGTGGCGACCTTCTTGTTCTTAGGTAGTGAAGGAGGACTGCTGCTCTTAAAGGGTAGTGACAGTTGATGTTATCGCTAAGAAGGTGTATGAAGCGGACATCCTCTTGGGACTCTGGTTTGTCCTCGTAGCCCTTGATTCTGACCCATCAGAAATAAATGCTGTTTGACAGTCCACAAAATTAACCTTGCCTTAATTTAGTATATGCATTAATTTAGCATATAAATTATGTGGTTAAAAAAAATGAGATGGGAAACAAATCACCCTGTGCAAAGTTTTAAACATCAACCAAGTTCGTCATAACCAGATTTGACAAGACATGGAGAAAGGAGATGAGAGAGTCAAGTTTAGTTTAGTTTATTTATTTATCATTCACATTTTAAAAACAACAGAAGTTGAAACCAATATACTGTACAAGTAGTACAAAACAGATTTAAAACAAACATTTAAAAGTATCAAATACCGATGGGACAAATGAAAAGTTTACACCCTCAGATTGAATTAAAAGATAATAAAAGTGGGTCTTCAGAGAAGATTGAACATGGCAATAGGGGGAGGATCTAATATGAAAAGGGAGACTATTCCAGAGCCTGGGAGCAGCTACCGAGAAAGCCTGGTCACCTTTGGTTTTAAAATGTGAATGAAGGACTGAAAGGAGTAGTTGACTGGATGATCAAAGAAATCTTGCAGCAGTATACGGTGTAAGGAGATTGCATATGTACTGGAGAGCAAGCCCAAACAAAGCTTTAAAAAGGAATTGCAGAATTTTAAAATCAATGCAGAAATTGACTGGCAACCACTGTAAAGAGACGAGGACAGGAATAATACGCTTACGTTTTCTGGTGCTAGTCAATAATCTAGCCACCATTTTTGTACCATTTGCAAGTGATCTATAGCACTTTTAGGCAATCCAACATCGAGGGAATTACTGTAGTCTAACCTTGATGCTATAAAAGCATGAATAACCACTTCCATGTTCTTCTTAGAGAGTATTTTTTTTCTTTTAGCAATAGATCTCATCTGAAAAAAGCTGTTTTGACAGCTTTTTTCAGCACTGATCTGCTTATCAAAACACAACATAGAATTTAGAATGACACAAAGGTGTTTGACACAATCATGCACATTGGTCGGCAAAGGACCTGATTGAAAATATGAAAATAGCAGTAGTTCAAAATGGTAGGCCAAAAATGATTATTTCAGTTTTAACACTATTTAACTATAAATAAATTCATGTCCGTTCAGCATTTAATGTCATGAAGACATTCAAACAGTTTTGACAGAACAGCTATTATTCGGATTTACAGGAAAATAAAGCTGTGTGTTGTCAGCATAATAGTGATATAATAAGTTTTGTTTCTGAATGATGTGACCAAGGGGAAACCTATATATTGTAGAGCAAACAAAAGAGGTCCCAAAATGGAACCCTGGGGAACACCATAAGAGATCTGTGCATGAGATGTGAAACAATTTCATACATTAACAGAAAAAGTTAATGTTAAAGCTAAGAGGCAAACCACTTCAACACGGGTCCCTGAAACCCAGCCACATGATTAAGTCTCTTTAACAGTACAGTGAGGGAAAGAAGTATTTGATCCCCTGCTGATTTTGTACGTTTGCCCACTGACAAAGAAATGATCAGTCTATAATTTTAATGGTAGGTTTATTTGAACAGTGAGAGACAGAATAACAACAAGAAAATCCAGAAAAACGCTTGTCAAAAATGTTATAAATTGATTTGCATTTTAATGAGGGAAATAGGTATTTGACCCCCTCTCAGTCAGAAAGATTTCTGGCTCCCAGGTGTCTTTTATACAGGTAACGAGCTGAGATTAGGAGCACACTCTTAAAGGGAGTGCTCCTAATCTCAGTTTGTTACCTGAATAAAAGACACCTGTCCACAGAAGCAATCAATCAATCAATCAATCAGATTCCAAACTCTCCACCATGGCCAAGACCGAAGAGCTCTCCAAGGATGTCAGGGACAAGATTGTAGACCTACACAAGTCTGGAATGGGCTACAAGACCATTGCCAAGCAGCTTGGTGAGAAGGTGACAACAGTTGGTGTGATTATTCGCAAATGGAAGAAACACAAAAGAACTGTCAATCTCCCTCGGCCTGGGGCTCCATGCAAGATCTCACTTCGTGGAGTTGCAATGATCATGAGAACAATGAGGAATCAGCCCAGAACTACACGGGAGGATCTTGTCAATGATCTCAAGGCAGCTGGGACCATAGTCACCAAGAAAACAATTGGTAACACACTACGCCGTGAAGGACTGAAATCCTGCAGCACCCGCAAGGTCCCCCTGTTCCCCCTGTTCAAGAAAGCACATATACATGCCTGTCTGAAGTTTGCCAATGAACATCTGAATGATTCAGAGGACAACTGGGTGAAAGTGTTGTGGTCAGATGAGACCAAAATGGAGCTCTTTGGCATCAACTCAACTCGCCGTGTTTGGAGGAGGAGGAATGCTGCCTATGACCCCAAGAACACCATCCATGTTTGATGGTGGAAACATTATGCTTTGGGGTGTTTTTCTGCTAAGCTGACAGGACAACTTCACCGCATCAAAGGGACGATGGACGGGGCCATGTACCGTCAAATCTTGGGTGAGAACCTCCTTCCCTCAGCCAGGGCATTGAAAATGGGTCGTGGATGGATATTCCACCATGACAATGACCCAAAACACACGGCCAAGGCAACAAAGGAGTGGCTCAAGAAGAAGCACATTAAGGTCCTGGAGTGGCCTAGCCAGTCTCCAGACCTTAATCCCATAGGAAATCTGTGGAGGGAGCTGAAGGTTCGAGTTGCCAAACGTCAGCCTCGAAAACTTAATGACTTGGAGAAGATCTGCAAAGAGGAGTGGGACAAAATCCCTCCTGAGATGTGTGCAAAACTGGTGGCCAACTACAAGAAATGTCTGACCTCTGTGATTGCCAACAAGGGTTTTGCCACCAAGTACTAAGTCATGTTTTGCAGAGGGGTCAAATACATACTTCCCTCATTAAAATGCAAATCAATTTATAACATTTTTGACATGCGTTTTTGTGGATTTTCTTGTTGTTATTCTGTCTCTCACTGTTCAAATAAATCTACCATTAAAATTATAGACTGATCATTTCTTTGTCAGTGGGCAAACGTACAAAATCAGCAGGGGATCAAATACTTTTTTCCCTCACTGTATGTCATGATCTACTGTATCAAAGGCCGCACTTAAATCCAGCAGGAACCAGCGTCAAGAGAGTAAAATGTCATTGGTAACCTTTAGCAAAGCAGATTCGGTACTGTGTAGTTCCCTAAAACCAGACCGAAATGTGTCAGACTGAAATGTACTCCTCCCAAAGGCGCTTTTCCCGGAGTGCCAAAGAACACTCCAATGGCGGTCCTGGTCCCCTGGGTAACCTGTCCTCTGCTGAACCAGGAAACTGAGTGGCCTCCGCTGTGAAGCGGATAGGCGGAACACCGCCCTCGGCGGGGCAGGACAGCAGGACGGCTTCCTCGGCGGGGCAGGACAGCGGGGCAGCTCCCTCAATGGGACAGGGCAGCGGGGAAAACTGCACCGGGCGCGACGTGGCACATGGCCCAGCTTGCGACAGCAGAGCTCTTTGCTCCATTAAGCGATTGAGCTGATCTAGGCGTTCGTTTATTGCTTTACTCTGTTCTTGAAAGGATCAATGCCATTCCACAAATAGGGTTGACCAAGCGATGTCCATGTTTATCCGCTGCTTCCGTGTTTTTGGGCGCAGTATTCTGTTACGATTCAGGACTCGAAGCGGAAACAGATGCAGATGAAAGACTTTATTTCTCGAACAAAAGGTCAGAACAGAAAACGAGATCTAAACATTAAACTAGAAGCAAGGCATGAAACAAGAACCGGACATGGTAACTTAACCATATCTAAGCACTCTGTTACACATTGACTCATTGACTCATTAACTCATTGACCTTCATACACTCATTTAATATTGTGCGCCATTCGCAGCTACACGAAGGGGTTTGAATAACACACGTAATTTACCTTGAACGCCGACAGCTGGTAACAATTAATACACTCTCGATACATTCACCAATAACTAAACAGGGAGGAGTCAGAACAGAAACTCAAACAAACTCACATGTGCATTGTAAACAAAGTCCCTATCGTCCATGTGCACTCACAGCGCATGCACACGTGTACCCTCTGGCTCTCCGTGCACGTCGCGCACCGCAGCGCTATCTACAGGGGGGATCGTGACAGTTTCTAAGAGAACAGAGATATAGGGTGGTATTTTAGACCTTATGTCCTTAACTATCAGTACGTTTACATGGACAACAATAATCCAATATTAACCCGATTAAGACAATACTCTGATTAAGAAACTACCATGTACCATGTTTTTTATTACCTTAATCCGATTAAAGTCATACTCAAAGTAAACACAAATTGAATTAAGACATGTGGAGTACTCCTGTTTTAGTCGCATTATCGACGTGTATTACAGACATGTAAACACCTTAATCACATTATTAACATCGTGTGAGAGTTTTCACCGCATTTTGTGACAGGACACGATCACACACGGCAGTGCTCAACTGTTTTACAGCAAACAAGAGAGCACGGCTTTGTCCAAAACCGCATACTTACCTGCTATACATTAGGTGAAATACATGTGTATATAGTAGACGAAATACATGTATCTCGGCTACTAT
This sequence comes from Ictalurus punctatus, assembly GCF_001660625.3. NCBI lineage: Eukaryota > Metazoa > Chordata > Actinopteri > Siluriformes > Ictaluridae > Ictalurus > Ictalurus punctatus. Next base: position 18,542,750 of record NC_030428.2, on the reverse strand, counting down.
ATAGTAGGTAAGTACGTGGTTTGGGATGCAGCCCACGGCTGTCCATGTAAACGTAGTCTATATGAATAAAATAATTAGCAAATTGGTCATACAGGACAGTAGAAGTTTCTAAAGGGCCACTCGAAGTAGGATTTATTATGCCATTAATTGTACTAAAGTGCGCCATTTACTAAAGAGTACCTTTGGCCTTTGTGCATTTTGTGCAATTAAATTTAACATATATTTAAACTGTGCTTCTTTAACAGAGCTCTGATACTGCCTAAGACAATCCCTAAGAATTTCATAAGATACATGTAGCTTCCATTTGCATTCCGCACACCTACACTCCTTATAAGGGCAGGGGTGGACTCAATTAGCCAGGGCTGGACTTTATGCATCACCTTGGGTCTTTGTGACCTAAGGGGGGCATCTGAGTCCAAGGTAGCAATGCAAGTACTTATACAAAGACCAACCAATTCATCAGAATTGACACAAGAGGATAGAACTTTCACAGTATTTGGCAGTTAAGTAGATATATAGACATCATTGAAAAGCCTGGCAGTAGTGGGATTGAAACGTCTGTAACAACATGGTAGGTGATAAGATTTGGACATAGCACATGACAGCACAGATTCAAAAACAAATGGACAATGATCAGAAATATCAGCATCACATATTTCGAGATTTGCCACAGAAAAATACAAATGATAGTACTAAATCAAGAGTATGACCCTTCTGATGTGTAGGTACAGAAACAGATTGGACTAGGTTAAAAGAGTTCATAAGACATAAAAACTCCTTTACCAGAGGTTTCAACTGGCAACAGACAGTATATTAAAATCGCCTAGAATCAGAAGTCTATCAGTATGTGTCACCAGAGAGGCCAGAAAATCAGAAAACTGAATGAATACTTTAATTCAAGCAGTTTCCCTCTTCTCAATAGTGTGCAGAAATGAAAACTGTAATTTTTCTGACTTTATTGCATAACTATTCCTGTCTGGTTGATGTAGATTACCAAAAAATACAAGATGTCTTTCACAGCATTTCTGTCCATGTGCAGTTGTCAGAAAATAAAAGATTTTCACCCAGAATCTGGCTTGAATATATGTGGTTACTTGACTATATTTGAAATTAATCTTTCTCTCTGACTTGTTCTTTCTGTCTCTGTTTCTCTCGGTATATGTGTGTGTGTGTGTGTGTGTGTGTGTGTGTGTGTGTGTGTGTGTGTGTGTGCATGCATGCATGTGTGTGTGTGGGAGCAAGCACCTGTTTGTGCATATTTCACAGTGGAGGGTGAGAGACATTTGGCTGGTAGTCTACATTAGCTACAATAAGCATACTGTGGAAAAATGTGAGACTTTTTCACCCCTCTGTGTCAAACCTCACCCACGCAGTTACATCTCACTTCGGTGTGTGTTTCTATTTCTGTTCAGTCTCCTTTTAACAACTCTGCTTGATGTCCTAATCTGTTACCAGATTAATAAATGTATTGCTTCCTGTTCATTTTATCTCCAATATTATCTGAATAGGGTCTCCCTCTCCATGCTATACCTATCCAATTAGCTATTTGTTTATTGCTCTACCCATCTTGTGTACCGGTATTTATCAATTTATCGATTCATTTTAATGTGTGCATGTCTTTTTACCCATTTTCTCTAGTTTTAACACGTCCAATTCTCAGATGTCTCATAACTCTGTATGCTTCATTCTCATTCCCTCTCATACTCCTTCTCCCTGTCACTATGTTTTTCCTCTATATAGGATTTGGTCATCATTCACTCATTCTATCATCATGCTATCATCATGTGTCATCTGACACACGTCACTGACCACACGTCACTGACACACACACACACACACACACACACACACACACACACACACACACACACACACAAATGTGTCTATACCTTTCAACTTTGCTAGTAGGCAAATAGCTTCCTCCAGTCATATTGTTCTTTGAACCTTCATTTGCTACAAGCGTGCTGTCTTTTGTTGACCATAGCTGAAAGGCAGGTGCCAAGGAAACAGAGAGGTTTGGTTGTTGGAAGATGAGAAGAGTAGGTATGATGAGGTGTTTTAATTACAATCAGACCAACATCCTACTTAATGAAAAGCAGCCAGCCTTCCCACACACTCCAAATTTTAAATGCACACTGCCAAAATCCAATCCAGGCATCATTAAATAACACAGTTAATTTTTTTTCAGCAATGTCATAAATACAATGTGAAGAAAGTGCATTAGTGTTTTTTCCTAATGCATTCCTGACAGTTTAACTTTAACTTTCTTTCTCTCTGCATACTTTGTCTCTATGTTCTCTCTAGACCTTCTCATTGATTACTTCCACTTCCACTCCAATGTTTCTTTCCCCCTTTATGCTATTTCAACAAAAGTAGTACTTGAATGACTGTGGACTGTGGTTGAATTTTGTATGATTACAAAGGTATGGGCACTAATCCTACTCCTAATGCTAACCGTTGTACCTTTTTAAACGTGTTTTGTTTGTTTGTTGTTGGTTGGGCGTTTGATTGCTGCCATGGCCCTGTGTGTGTAGAGTTTGCATGTTCTCCCTGTGCTGCGGGGGTTTCCTCCGGGTTCCTCTCACAGTCCAGATACTTGTATGGTAGGCTGTGTCCAAAGTGTCTATAGTGTATGAATGGGTGTGTGACTGTGTATGTGATTGTGCCCTGCGATGTGCCCCATGCTCCCTGGGATAGGCTCCAGGTTCCCCGGGACCCTGTAAGATAAGCAGTATAGAAAATGTATGTATGGATGGATGGATGGAAATGGTTATGAATCTGGAAATGCCATAAAGTGTTGGGTTTATAGGAATCGCATCTGGTTTAAGAACTTGGTTTGTAAAAGCTGGATTCTTACATGTGTCAGCATCTAAGCCATGCAGTTTTGCAAATAAGCATATTCCAATTATTAGGTTATTTAAAAAAAAATATGTCTGTGTAATTTATCACCTCAAATTATCATATTCTGGTATCCTGGAAGGGGGAAAAACAGCTACACTGGTAAATGTGTACATGTTTGTCTTCTTGAAGTCAATTTATACTGTAAATCCATATGGACATTTGAATGCACTTTAAAGTAACCACCCACCTTCTAGCAATTGAATTCATTCAGCTTTAATCAAGATCAAACACTTGTGTTCAGAAAAGTATAAACTGAAAAGGGAACTTTAATAGATATCTTTTTGTTAAATAAAGCTTGACATTTTCCCTGAACATTACAAATGCACTCTCAATAAAGCTTTGTTGTACAAGCATGTGACAATCTAGATACCCAGAGCAAAACATATTCATAAATCATCCTTAAGTACTGTCCATAGTATGGGCTGGGCAATTATTTGTGTGTATTCTCAATTTTTTTAAGCTACAAACAATTGTTTTTGGATATACTGTGAGTTTGTATGCATGAATATGGGTACATATCAGTATTGTGTGCAATATTGTGATTATAGACAGCTAACTTAATTTAAAGCTCATAAATATAATTATTTTTTTTGCTTCTCTAGGTATTTCAAGATGGCCGGTGTCTCTGCACAACTTTGCTAAAACCTTTCTAAACCCAATACGAATTGTTTCCTGAAGCAGAAGTCCTCTGAATCCATTATGTAAATGCATTTGTACAGCCATGCTGATATGGATGACTGAAACATGAGCATCATAAAAGCTTTCTGGACCTCTGACTCTGGCCCTTCTCTCTTCTTGGATCTCATTTCTCTAAAATAGCACCAAAGGAAGGTTATAGCTGTGAGGGTTACAGAACTGACTGTAGGGGGCAGATGAAAAAGAAGCTCATGAAGCAGAAGATAGCCCATATCCATAGGAATATACTTGCTACTGGATTATCTCAATCATTTGGAATATTGTGATACCTTGGGAAAACACATTATTTTGGAATATTGGAAATATTGTTATTACTGACCATCATGAAGGTGGGTCCAACTTCCTGTCTGTGTCCTGTGCTTCTCTGTCTCTGCTTCCTGGAGAGAGGCTATGGGGCAAGTCACCACGGACAGGCCAGGATGATCTCTAGGAATCACAACCTCACTCACAGTCACAACCATACAAAAGATGGGGAGACAGAAGTCCACCACAGACCAAAGCGGGGATGGATATGGAACCAGTTCTTTGTACTGGAAGAGCACATTGGACCAGATGCACAGTATGTAGGAAAGGTAGGCAATGTACCTTAATATCTTATGCACCTTAAATATGCCTCTTGCAGATCTAAAATAGTGTACTCTAAATGTGTTACAAGAATATAAAACACATAATCCTATTTGAATAAAAATCTTAACAATCTTTATTCGTGATTAGTCACTATTGAAGTCAGATGCTTTTGTCCAAAACATACTTCCAGTGACTCTGTTTAGAGGGGAAAAAAATGGTTCTAGTTTATAAAATACTGACACACTACATTAAGACTGTAGTGAATTCAAGCCATTTACACAGAATGAATTTGCAGCATGAATTTGCACCCAGTCATTGAGTATTTTCCTATGAAAACATGTCCTGTTATGTTTTATTCCTTAATTCAATGATAAATCATAAAATGTATCAATAGAGTCCAACTGAAATTGAAATTGTGATAAGACTAGGGATATATTGATATAAATCAGCTATTGATGATCTACTAAACATCAAGAGCTGTAAAATGAAGAAAATCAGATGTTTTATGAGAAAAATGAGAATGAGAATTCATTAAAAAAAAGAACAAGTTGATAGTTTATAAATCATCTGGAAAACTTTAACAACCATAGGAATAAGACAATAAGACAGTCAAAATCAAGGTTCTAATTGTAATCTAATAATAAATGTATCACTAAAGCAGTCAGTTGTCTTTTTTATGCACAAAAAGAAAAGCAGATTTGCAGGACCTTCTTCAGTTTTTGAAATGGGTGCAGGTGTTTTACAGAGACGAAGACTATATGAACAAAAGTATGTGGACACCTGGCCATAACACTCATAATGTGCCCATTCCAAAACCTTGGGCATTAACATAGAGTTGGCCCCCCCCCCTTTGCTGTTATAAAAACCTCCACTCTTCCGGGAAGGCTTTCCACTAGATTTTGGAATGTGGCTGTGGGGATTTGTGGTTATTCAGTAACAAGAGCATTAGTGAGGTCAGGTGCTGATGCAAAGTTAGAGAGTGTGCAACTGCCATTCCAATTCATCCCAAAGGTGTTTAGTGGGTTGAGGTCAGGGCTTGGACCACTTGACTTCTTTCACACCAACCTAGGCAAATGTCTTTATGGACCTCTCTCTGTGCACAGGGGCATTTTCATACTGGAACAGGTTTGGGTGAAGGGAAACTGTAATGCTACAGCATATTAAGATATTTTAGACAATTGTGTGCTTACAACTTTGTTGTAACAGTTTGAAGGGAAGGCCAATATATTAGTGTGATGGCCAAAAGTATGTGGACACCTGACCATATACTGCATGTTCTGCAGTATAGAAAATGGCATATATAAAACATGTGCAGTAAATATGAAGGGATCCGAAATTCTACCACAGATAGTTATTTGTTTTTGCTAATAAAGTATTTATAATATTTAAATATATATTGGTATTTAGTCAATAGACTAAGGCCATGCAGCTAAGATTTAAAATAATGTGGATATCAGTTATAGAAATTTTATACAGGTGTGATGGTCAGGTGTTCACATACTTTTGGCTATATAGTGTAGCTGGGAATCATTTATTTAATTAGAGTCAGAAAGCTAGCATTACTACCCAAACAGAAACCAAAACTGCTGCATTTGATTTGACTTGGCTCATATGACTCGTGATACTGTAGATTAGTCATGCTCATGCCATCAGCACATGTTTTGTACTAACATTTGGAACAACTCTTTCTTGGTTTGCCTCTAATCAGCTCACAATAATGGCAATATTTTCCAGTCAATCTGTTTTGGTTTGTATCTCTGTATTTGTATGATTTGTAAGAAATAACAAAGACAAATTTCTACCTGAAACAACTCCTGAAAGGGAATTTTTTATTGAAACTTTGCTTGAATCATCTTTACATGTCATTGAAAATGGAGAGTAAAATAAAAAATAATCCAGATAGGTTATAATAATCTAATATAGAAATAATTATTAGAAACAACAGAGAATCATTTAGACATAATGTCATGATTGGTTTTCCAAACAAACACTGAATTATATTATTTTAGGAAAATATGCAGAATGAGAATTTAAAGATTCTCACTTGATATTCTCACAAAAAAGATAGAGGAAAACAGTGCTCAACAAATTGCTTTTAATTTTTTTTTGCTTTTTTCTTCATTTTTTGTCTGAAATAAAGATCGGGAAGACAGATTGGCCATGTTCTTTCATGTCTTCTCAGTGGCTTCTTGCACAATGAGACAAAAAAGCAACAGTTCAGCCAGTTACCTAATATGTGTTAAGTAGAAATGTTCCTGAATTGCAACAATCATACTGTGCTTCAGAAGAGAGAAGACATGGAGAGATAAAAATACACAATGATACAACATTGTAACAACACACAGCAATATAGTATATACTGTATAGTCAATGTCTATGTTGGGTAAACTTAACAATCTGCCTCCTACAATCTGCTTGCTGATGAATGGAGCAGTTTCTGACTTAAAAATCACTTGAGGTTGGATCCAAAATCAGGTTTGTACCATTGCTGTGCCATTGTACCTGTAGTCCTGAAAGGGCACTAGCAGGACAGCGCTGATTGAATTGCATTCTTGAATGATGGAACCTTATCAGGCCTATAATTGCATGAAATAATAACTACTTTTCATGCAGTGGTCTTACCTGCTTTGTGGCTGGTTTTGAAGTGTGCTGATTTATTGGCTGTGTCATGGTGAGTCAAGATGCTCTCCCACTCCACAACCCACCTTCACCTTCATCTCACACGGCACATTTCAAAAACAAATTACGCCAACAAAATTCACTAATCCATTATGAAAACATGCCATTAAGAACAAACAGCTCATTATGAGGGATAATATCTGACACACATGCATGCAAGAAATCCATAATCTTTATTGCTGTCTAAGTTCCTTGTTTACTTGCAAGAGGTGCTATCACAAGGGTTGATAAAATAAAACCATGATGTAAAATGACTCTTGATTAAATAAAAAAAGACTCCTGGATATTATTATTAGCACCCAGCAAGTCCAGTGTGTATGTGAATGCATGGATGTGGTATCGTCACTGAATTAAAATTGCAAATGCATGCATATAACTGAACACAGGAGAGCTTTCTGCCTGCTCCCTGCACAGTCCCACTGATGACTGACTGCTTCATTTATTTATTTTTTCTTTTGTCTGTGCTCACATCACACTGAAAGCGTTACCATTGGTAAACAATGTCAAAGCAAGTCGAATCAATGATTAGAAAAATTAACATCAAATTGCTGGTGTAAAATACTGTCACTTGATACCTGAAAAATCATTTCTGCATTATTTGATGGAACATTTGAGGAAATGTTTAGAGTAGTCAATCTGTGCATGGTAATGGTTGTCATTTCACTCATGTGTAATGTGTGAGCTAGAATGAATTGCAATGTAATTATGAACACTGGAACAGTGTGTACAATTGCTGCATCAAAAGCTCTTTACTTGCTCAGGAATCACAGGCTAATGAATAGTGTTCCCAGGATAGACTCTGGATCCACCGTGACCCTGACCATTTTAATGTGCTTACTGTACATGAATGAATGAGTGAATGGGTGAAAATGGATTGCAGGGTTGCAATAAACTTTTTAAATGAATCTCAGACTTGCCAAACCTTAAAGAATAATGTATAGTTCTGTCAGGGTTGGGGTTAGCAACTTTTGGAATAGTCCTTTACAAATCACATGTTTAAAAATCAGTAATTGTAGACCAAATATGTACATGATTTATATGGTAACCACCAGGCTTGTTTGTTTTAGTTAAGATGTACATACATAAAACATTTTATAAAAATTTTGAAAAGTTCACATGCAAAAAAATGAGAAATGTTTACAGTAAAAAGAAACAAACACCCCCCCCTGATTAATTTATTTCTTCTTATTCTAACTCCTGTCTTCCAGGAGTGTCAGTTAAACACACCTACACAACTCTCAATCAGTCCTGATTCATATGTCCATTGGCTTATCTGCCATTTTTAATGGGGGAAAAAAGACTTCTTGTGTTGCATATTTTTTAATTATAATTCATAGTAGCATATTCTGATTCTTAAATACAGAGTTCCTGTGCAAAATGCGTAAAGCTTGGCAGGTCTGTAGTCCAGACTTTACCACCTCGATGAAGCATAAGACTTATTCCTATACCTATATTTATTTTCTCTGATGAGTCATGCACATATCAAATGTCGTCAATAAAATTGGTATCTTGACTGCTTTGGTAATTTCTGAGGGGCAAAATGTGTAAATCATACAGAAGAGTGACAAACACATGATGACTGGGATTGAAATTAATGTGCAAGTGCTTTCATTACAAGGATGAATGATTGTTAAAAAAAAAAAAAAGACTGTGGCATTTTTTAGTCTCCTAGGATGCTATAGGATGTTCAGACATGGAGGCTGTTGTCAGTGGCTGACTACATACTCAGTCAAGAGACAAGCTGTTATCTGCTCCTCAATAATACGAATACACTGGCAAGGAAAATCCTTTTCATAATCCCTTGTCTCAGTAGTTGTTCCACTTGGGAGCCTCCCATTTATCTACGTCAGACATTTAAGATGGATTATTATGAACATGCCACATGTGTTGCATAAATATTGTGCCAGGACACAAGTGCGTAAACTAAGTAATGCTTTTATTTGGGCTAATCCAATAATTGTAATTGGAGAGCATTTACGACACTGGTCATGTCCGCATATATACGGCGTGCCTCCCAGCACACAACGCAGAATATTAGATAAGTGAGTTAGATAGTAGATTAGATTAGAATAGATTGTATTGTAGTTCATAGTCCTTGTCATAGTTTAGATCCATGTTAGAGTCCTTGTTAGAGTCAATCATTAGATTTAGTTCACACTGGGTTATCCGCTCACAGTTCCCTGTCATAGTTCATGTTTCTTGTTTGGTTTATCGACCCTGTATCCTGTGACCACGACCTTGATTCCTGCTTTGCCTAGTGTATGACTGACTGCCGATCGCCTGACCTTTTGCCTGTGTTTGGATTACGTTTTGAATCACGTTTTGGATTTGTCTGTCTGTCTCTCTCTTAAATAAAACCTGTTATCCTGCGCTTGCATCCGTCTGAACTTCCTCATGTCACGAAACGTGACAGAATATTCCGCCTATCATGGATGCAGCAGGAGAACGGAGAGGACGTAGAACCCGGAAGTTCATGCCCAAGTCTAATGACCCAGTTGACCAAGTTCCGTTCATGTCCAAGCCTGCTGACCCGGCCGACCAAGTTCTGCCCATGCCCAAGTCTACCGACACGGCCGACCAAGCTCAGGTCAAGCCCAAGTCTACTGACACGGCCGACCAAGCTCAGCTCAAGCCCAAGTCTGCCGACACGGCCGACCAAGCTCAGCTCAAGCCTGTGTCTACTGACCCAGCTGCCCAAGCTCCGCTCAAGCCCAAGTCTACCGACACGGCCGACCAAGAACCGCTCCAGCCTGAGGTTAACCTGGTGACCTCAGTGCCCCTGTATGAGGTCATCTTCCACCTTCTCTCCCCTGTAATGGATCTCATTCGGCCTGCCTGCTCTGCTGAGGACGCTGCTCGGCACTCCTGTTCAGCCAAGAGCGTTGCTCAGCACTCCTGCACCACTGGGTACGGCGCTCTGTTTCCCTGCTCGGCTGAGGTCGTCGCTCTACCTTCCTGCTCGGCTGGGGTCGTCGCTCTGCCTTCCTGCTCGGCTGAGGTTGTCTGTATGCCATCCTGCTTCGCAGAGGACGTCGCTCTGCCTCTGTGTTCCGCTGAAGATGTCGTTCCTCTTCGTTGCTGCGCGCCGTGTTTCACTCCCCCTTCCTGCTCCATGGAGATGGATGTTTCATGGCACTCCGGGAGGAGTGCCTTTGGGGGGGGATTCTGTCACGATTTCCCCTTGAAGCAGCGTGCTCTATGCGCGAATATGCGAGCACCTGCTTTTCCGTTGTTGACAGTAGTGACATTTGGACACGTGTGTTTGTTTATGTTTCTGTCATGTCTCCTCCCTGTTCTGTCATTGGCTGGGATTTTCACGTGTGTCTGAATCACCCTCAGCTGTGAGCATTTACGACACTGGTCATGTCTGCATATATAGAGCGTCCCTCCCAGCACACAATGCGGAATATTAGATAAGTGAGTTAGATAGTAGATTAGATTAGAATAGATTGTATTGTAGTTCATAGTCATAGTCCTTGTCATAGTTTGATCTATGTTAGAGTCCTTGTTAGAGTTAATCATTAGATTTAGTTCACTCTGGGTTATCCGCTCTCAGTTCCCTATCATAGTTCATGTTTCTCGTTTGGTTTATCGACCCTGTATCCCGTGACCACGACCTTGATTCCTGCTTTGCCTAGTGTATGACTGATTGCCGATCGCCTGACCTTTTGCCTGTTTTTGGATTACGTTTTGAATCACGTTCTGGATTTGTCTGCCTGTCTCTCTCTTAAATAAAACTGTTATCCTGCGCTTGCATCCGTCTGAACTTCCTCATGTCACGAAACGTGACAATTATCAGGTGAGAGATCATTCACACCAAGCTAAAATGCACTGTCACAGACTTCATTTTCTTCCTTCCCTTTCATTTTACAATAGAGAAGAGGTGAAATGTTGGTACATAATCCATGTGATTCAATTATTCATTTCTCTGGACATTAGATTCACTTGTTTCTCTGGATATCACCATCAAGATGGGTGCAGAACTGTTTCCTGAAAGTCGTTTCCTAAAAATGGAGCTCTAGCTGTATAGTGTGGAAAACAGTCCTATAAACTGACTGACTGAAAACTACAAGAACTCTAGGTTCTTCAGTGATTCTTTAACAGCTCAATGGAAAATAAAGCGTTCTCATCTTAGGTTCTACATTGGACCCTTTCTCTTTGATTTGGAGATTCTATCTGTTTTAGTGGAACAACCAAAGAACACTTAAATGTTCAAAATCCTTGAACAGTTATGAACATAATATATTTATAAAGTGAAGTACCATGTTTCCAAAATAGTTCTACATAAAGACTTCATGAGGATGTATTTACAGACATATACTGTATATAGTTCCAGGCCTGATAAAGGAAATAAAATAGATACTGACAAGCTACACTTCTGGAAAAGTACAGTACTAAACAACAGCAACACTAATGCTTCACTTAGACAAGCAGTGATTTTTTTTTTTTTTTTTCTCACATCACTCAAATGGACATTTCTGTCTTTAGTTTACAGTCAGTTGCCATGGATTTACTGTTAGTGCCAGGCTATATATTATATGTGGAACCAAAAAAAGACACAGTATAATTTTTCACATTGGGCTAATGAAATAGAAACATTGCACCACATTGTTTTCTTCTCATTTGCAAGTTAAACTCTACTCACCTTTTTTTTTTTTTTACATTGCTGTCCTGATCCATTTTGTTTCAGTAATGCTTGCTCAAATGTTTGTCACTGTAGGTCACTAGAGCACTAAATCACTTGTAGACACTTGTCCTATCACATACTGTCTGGAAAATATGGCAGATTATTTGTTGCATATTTAACAAAACACAGAGAGTGAGAGTGAGAGAGAGAGAGAGAGAGAGAGAGAGAGAGAGAGAGAGAGAGAGAGAGAGAGAGAGATTAAGTCCCAACCCCTTACTGTCCTCTGAAGAGAGTTTAATCACACATAAAAAACTCCTTGCTAATTGTGAGTATGAGGCTTAGTGCTGATTGATGAGTTTATCCTACTCTCTGACCTCTCTGACTTTCCTCCCTCTCTTCTCCTTCCATCTTTTCATCTTCCCTCCCCTCCCTAGTCTTCCTTCATCTTGTCATTTTCACTCCTCTTATCAATTTGTCCCTCCCTCACACATCTCTTCCACTCCTTTGTCCTTTGAGCTTTCTTGCTTCCTTTCTCTACTCTAGGTCATGCCATGGACTGCCAAATTATTCCTTTTATCAAATGTCTAGGATAAAGCTTTGCATTCAGATGCTTTATCTGTATCAAGAGCCAAACATGCATGGTGTAAATCAACTGTAAAGAAACAGATAAGCCAATTCCCACTCTTCTCTCAGTTGGAATTTTTTTTATTAGAGAAACAGGAGAATCAGATACAGGGCTAAAATAGTTTCACATAGTCTTCAAGCTGTTTCTAAACTAGGCCTTTTGTATAGTGTTTAGTTAGTTAGTTAGTTAGTTAGTTAGTTAACTTAATCATTTAGTAAACCAACAATTAGTTAAACCTAAAAACATCTTAAGAAATCTCCATTTAATTTAATATGTACAGACACAGCAGTCTATTTTTTTACTAGATGAGGACAGAATTATATATATATTTTTAACGGTTTTATCAAGAAAATGCCTCTGTATTTCAAAATGATCAAAATGAAAACAATATCACAGCAAAGTTGGTCTCATATTAGGTATTTCGTGTTCGAAGAAAAATCCATTACCAACATCATTTAAAAAGAAACTGTGAGAAAGTATTTCATTTACTCTACCCTTCATATTGTATAATGATTCATGGTTAGTTTTTGGCACACCTTTCAGCCTTTAATATGGTATAGATGGGCTGTGCAATTATGGATGTATGACCAGTTTTACTTACAGTTTGACTCTTCTCTGAGTCTCATAGAGATCTGACCTTATTGCGGCTGTCAATAACAAATAGCACCCACAAAAATTTATTTTATGTAGTGTTTTCTACCCTTTTTGCATATGATGATAATGTTCTTTGTACATGTCCATTTTTTAACAATTTACTCTTAAAGAAGCAAATTACAGTGGTATTTTTCAGCCTACTTAAAGGAAAAGGCCTAAATGTTTCAAGCAATCTTAAGTCCCCAGAAAGATGTACTAATTGATTATTCAGCAATATTCACATTGCTTTTTAATTAAAATTTAAATTTGAGACATTGGTCATACAGCTGATATTATTTCAATAGAAACTTCCCCTTAAATTACTTACTAGCCTTTATTTGCTTCATTTCACTGGCAGTCTGATTTCTATAATCACTTCAGTAGGTGTATATTTCAGTAATTAACATTTGAGAACTGTATGTTAAAGTTACTTAGCAGTGAAAGCTGAGACCAACATCCATGTTCTGTCATTATTTAAAAAATGACTGCGTGCTTGACCAGTCACCAACCTGTGTTATGGTGGGTTAGTACTGGCCTCATTGTCCCGATGACACTTTTATTTCCTGGCATTAGCAGGGGAATTGGCTAAGCACTCGGGATCTATAGTTAGGATAGTGTGATATATTAGCCTGTTCCTGAGCAAGTCAGTGGCCAAATTAGAACCCTGACTCTAGGTTAAGTGAAATTTATGTGCTCTCCGAGACAAGGGAGGCCATGACTGGAATTGGAGACTATAGTGCTTTGGTTTAAAGATGCAGGGCTAGATTCAACCTCACTGCAAATACAACCATTCCATGGTCTGCAAAATTATATATAAACTGGTTATACTGCCCATAGGTGTGAATGTGTGTTTGCATGTTGTTCTGTGATGGACCAGCATTTCATTCAGTAGGGTAAATTCTTCTACCTTCCATCCAGGATAAAGTGGTTACTAGAGATAAATGAATGAACACAGAATAATTTCACTGAGGTACAACAGTAGTTTTAAGTGTCATACACTTCAAAGATACTCAATGAAAGGTCATCATTTTAGATTCATTTCCAAAATGTTCCTTTCTCCAACACTTATTTTCCATGTTATGTTTACAAACTCACAACGTAACATCTCATTAACTTAAACTAACAGCTTGTGATTGGAGACTATCTGACTGTAGCCTGGGTTCTGACCCTTCAGTTAATTACTGACTGTTTGTCTGAGTGCCGTGTTTACCAAAAGAAAAGGACAGTTCACTCTGGCAGAGGGGTTTGCCCAGTAATCACCCCTTGCATTCTTTAATTAGTGATCCCTGCAAGGATGTTTGGCTTAAGACAACCTTTGATATGCATGCTATGCAGCAAAACAACAGACAGGAATTTGGATTCTGGTATGATGGATATGTCACAGTCATATTCAGCATTTCTGTATTTGGTTGTGTGTGTGTGGTTTTTTTTTTTTTTTTTTTTTTTTTTTTTTTTTTTTTTTTTTTTGCTGGACAGTTGACAGGGATCGAGGTTATGTTGAATAGAAATCTAGGATTGCTTTTGTGTTCTTCTGTTAAGGTGGCAAGATAGACTGATCTAGCAGCACTAAGAGATTTTCTATAGTTCAGAAGGCTCTCCTTCCATGCTGTTTGAAACACTACCAATTTGTTTTGATGGCATTTACGTTCTAACTGTCAAATGGTCTGTTTTAAGGTTTGTGTTTGATCGTTATGCCAGGGTGCTAGCTTTTTCTCTCTAATTATTTTTCTTTTAAGTAGAGCTACTTTATCTAGCGTGTAGCGGAGCGTTGACTCTAAGTGTTCAATAAGTTTTTAATGGGTTGTTTCTCTCTTTGTCTAAGTTAATAAGACAAAAACAACATAGCTTGTCATTTTAAATATAAAAATGGAAAGCAAAATCTATTTTGACTCTCTCATGGTGGAAAACCACTGAAGACTCCTTCCATAAATGTTGAATAAACATCTCTTTACAGAAAGTTGAGTGAATAGACATTTTTCTTTGTCAAATAACATGTATTTAATGTTATTTATTATTTAATGCTTAGATTATTTGGAGTACCCACCATACAAGTTCCTGTGAATGAGATGCAACTACAGTATTGTTACTATAATAGCAACTATAGTATAATAGTGTATTAGAATGAGTGCATGAATATAAACCTTACTGTCACTACTTTTGGCCCATACTTTTATAGAAAACAACTTCTGACCAATCTGATTCAAGAATTCAACAGTGCTGTGGTATAAATATTCTTAAATTGTTGCATTGTCAGACAAGTCAACAAGCCTTGAAACAGCAGTAAGGAAATGCACCAACAGAACACTAAAGCTTCACCTAGGGATTTTTTCCAATGATAAAACACAGGGGGGCTACCCTTATTGAGGAGCTATGGCTTTTCATCCCAACCAATCAGGAGCACACTTAATACATCTCAAGTCATTTGAAGATCTATACCAATTAATTAAGTAAAATAAATCCGATGCTCCCTGGGATAGGCTCCAGGCTCCCCCGCGACCCTGAAAACGAGTAAGCGGTTGGAGATGGATGGATGAAATCCAGCTTGGTAGGGATGAAAACTTGATCCTCAATTCTTACAATGAATCTGATCCTCAATCCTTCTTCTGCTTACCAAACCATAACAATATCTGCATTTATCTTAATGTGGACATTTGTAACAAAAATTATTTTGTCTCAGTAAATGAACAGAGAAATAAAACTTTTAAGGCAGCACTACTTACATAATGCAATACTAGATGCAGTCTCAGCTGCACACAGCCATTTATTACAATTTTTTATTTATTTATTTTTGTAAAACATTTTCTGATGTACAGTTGGGATGAGCTAGAGCTGAGAAACAGCACATCTATTGGCAAGAGAGCAGTGGATAATCCTCTTGCTATTAATTAGTAAAGAAACAAGAATTATATTTCCCCTTTTTCTCACTCATCTTCCTCTCTCCCTCTCTGTTCGCCTCTCCCTGCATATTTTGAGAAACTGAACCAAACAAATTATTTAATGAATTCTTTACTTGGAGAATTTAGAATACTTTCTTGGAGAATGAAATGTACAGTAAAGTTTACCCTTCAAAATGTCAAACATGGATTTCATAAGATATCAGAAGATCTTCAGTCTTATTCACGTGGTGTACTATATAAAAATAATTCACAAAGTGCACTATATAAATTCTAATATAAGTATAGGCAGCTCATATCATAGATCTTCAAATATTTTAATAGCAGACAACTGCATATTCTATGTATCCTAACATACCATGTTGATTTTGTAATTCTCTCCTCTCAGCTTCATTCAAATTCAGATAAAGGCGATGGTTCTGTCAGATATATCTTAAGTGGGGAAGGAGCAGGAACTATCTTCATAATCAATGAGGTAACAGGAGATATCCATGCTACCAAGAGTCTGGACCGGGAGAAAAAGTCCCATTATGTTCTCCATGCTCAAGCCATTGACCTGAACACCAACAAACCCTTGGAACCAGAGTCTGAGTTCATTATCAAAGTGCAAGACATCAATGACAACGCACCCAAATTCCCTGATGGCCCTTTCATCACGTCTGTCCCTGAGAGGTCAGAAGTCGGTGAGGAACTTTTTTGTTGTTGTTTTGCTTCGTTGTTATTTTTGTTTTTTTTTGTTTTTTTGTATATATTTCAAAACTCCCACAGTCTTCTAATGTCAGCTAAAGTGAAATGCAAATACACAGAGGATGTTTACAACATTCACAGAGCACAATTTGCCATTTAACTTGGTTTACTTATTACAATCAGCAAATTTGTCTTGCACACAGTCACACAGCTCGCTAATAAAGGTACTAAATTTGTATAAATGGCAATATTTATTCCCTGTAAGAAATTAAAATATATGTATATTGTCACAACTGAACATCATCATTCTGATTTTACTTCCCGTCTTCCATCCAAGTCAGTTTGGTTTTCTTTCCCCTCCCAGATTTCCACCATGGATTACAGTAAATGCACTGTTTTTGTTTTCTGTGGGAGACCCCAATTCCCAAGGAGCCCTAAAACATTTAGATAGCACTCAGTGTAGCACTATCTTCTCTCCTTTATTTCATCAAGCTGGGAAATAAAATAGGAGAGAGATACTGAGAATTAAGGAATGAGAGAAAGATAGATATTCCCACAAAAAGCTCCTCAAATGTCCAGTTCCCTCATTTGATCCCATCAATCCTTGCTTTTGTTCTATGCTTCTCCATTTTTCCATTTTTAGCACGAACAACAGAAGCCATCTCCTGCACTTAGTGTATTCCAAGTTGCATTTGTCCATCACTCCAACACTTCTAAAAGATGCACTCATTCCTACTCCAGTGCCCTATTTTAAGCTTGGTTGTTGATTTTTGGCTACATTTTTTAAAATTGCTTTCTGTGAACATTTAAAAACATCTTTTATACAGTATGTCTACATGTTTTACCTCAAATTACATGCAGAATGTGTAAGCCAGTAATATAAGTGTTGTGCTAAATATAAGTGTGTTATTTCTATATATGTGCTGTGTAACTACTTCTTAATTCTGCACTTGGAATAATAGTTTTGGATTGACTGTAACACCTTAGGATGAAACAAGGCTGCTGTTATGTAAGTTGGTTGTTTTATTTATATATATATAAATAATAAATATATATTTATATATATATATATATATATATATATATGGTAAATGGCGCAATTATAAAGCGCTTTACACTGTGTCTCATTCACCCATTCACACACACACTCAGACAACAGTGGTAGCAGAG
The DNA here is from genome assembly GCF_001660625.3 of Ictalurus punctatus. Classification (NCBI taxonomy): domain Eukaryota; kingdom Metazoa; phylum Chordata; class Actinopteri; order Siluriformes; family Ictaluridae; genus Ictalurus; species Ictalurus punctatus. The sequence goes on along the minus strand of NC_030428.2, from coordinate 18,525,271 downwards.
CTGCTATGCAAGGCGTAACTTGCCATTGGGAGCAACTTGGGGTTCAGTGTCTTGCCCAAGGACACTTCGGCATGTGGGCTGGGAATCGAACCGCCAGACCTACGATTAGTGGACAACCCGCTCTACCAACTGAGCCACAGCCACCCATGTGTGTATGTATGTATGTATGTATGTATGTATGTATACATACATACATACATGTATTTCATATATGTGTATGTGTGTCTGAATGATAAGAACTTTATTTAAACTCTAAGGAATATGTTATATAAATGCAAACAAATGCTGACTCTTAAAAATTGTATAGCATTTTTCAGTTTTTTTCAGTCCACATGAATGCGTTTGTTGCCTTTAATTATGCCTTTAAATATGTCTCCATGGGGTATAAATAAGAGTTTGCAAATAAGCAAAATCCCATTGCCATCCATGAGCATGGAAAAACCTTTCAAAAATAAAAGACACAGATGGTTGTTGACCAGCATGTAGTCATCACGTTTCTGTAACCCTGTTAGACATTAAAGGTGGTGTTATTCTCTCCAGGTTGTTTCCAAAATTTTAAGTGTAAAGGTGCTTTTCAAACCAGTATATTGCTTAAAAAAAAGAAAAGGAAAGAAAAAAAATGCACTTCTAAAAAAAAAAAACAACTTTACCTTGACTCAGTGTGTGACCCGATCTCTAGATTACATCATGACTAACAAAACAGGTAATGTGTAACTTTTATTATGTTCAGGTAGACAGAATTGAATCATTTCTCATGGGTTCCTGTTCAGCAGGTTGACCAATTAGTGCTAAGGAATGTGTAATGCTGTTTTAATTAGAGAGAGTAAGGATGTAGTCATGGGTGATATTCAGAAATTGAAGGACAACATTACCGCATTAGCCTTAGTTTCTAGGCAACATCATCTGGACATACAGAGCCATAAATACGCAACCAGCCAATTGCCAATTGCATACAAGGAGAGCATAGTTAAAATACAAACCAAAGTTCTCTTAACAAATAACTACAGGGAGGTCAGGAGGAGATATTTTCTACCACCTTTCTTGATACATGATTCCTGATTGATGATGCAAAATAAGTTATTTAGTTTTTTTCTTAATCCATCTTGGATTTTCTGTGTGAAACTTGGCAATCAATACAGCAAGTTACATTTCCAATCTCTATAAATATGACATAAATTTATCCATAACAAAATTAATAAGAAAAGGCTTTGTAAGAGACTTTTTTCGTATAGGTTTAATGGAACACCAAAAGCTCCCTTTTCTTCTCTGCTTGTTCGCTCCTTTAGCTGGCAGAATTTACACCCAATTAATCATTATCGACAAGCTGTTTGTTGACGAGGGTTGTACAATTGAGGGAGCCGACAAAGGCTGTAGATGCAGGGAGGACAAAAATAACTCCCTGTGTTTTTGTACTCTATAAATGTGATAGTGTTCTGTTGGAGATGTATTTGCCCCAGCCAGATTTATTTTAGATCTTCAAATGAAATGCAACATAAAACAAAGGCCACCTGAGTAAACACACAATACAGCTTTTATTTATATTTTTTTTACTGAAGCAAAAAAAAACAACAACTTATGCAACACATATCACCAATGTGAAAAACTAATTGCCACCTGAAACTTAAAATCTGGGTGTGTTTAACAGCAGTAACTGCAACCAAACTGGAAATCAGTCTTTCACTTACTTCTAGGACTAGGACTTACTCGTGTGCTTTGGATCATTGTCTTGCTGCATTATCCAGTTGTGCTTGAGTTTCAACATGTGAACTGAAGGCCGGACATTGTACTTTAGGATTTTCTGGTAGAGAGCAGAATTCATGTTTCCCTCAATTATTGCAAGTTGCCCAGGCCCTGAAGCAGCAAAGCATCCCCACACCATCACACTCCCACCACCATGCTTGACAGTAGGTATGATGTTCTTTTTGTGGAATTCTGTGTTTGGTTTACGCCAGATGTAACAAGACCCCGTCTTACAAACAGTTCCACTTTGATTCATCAATCCACAGAACATTCTCGCAAAAGTTTTGAGGATCATCATTTTTGGCAAAATTCAGATGAGCCTTAATGTTCTTCTGGGTTAGCAGTGGTTGACCAGTGACCTTTATTGATGCAAGAGAGGCCTGTAGGTCATTTGATGTTGTCCTTGGCTCTTTTGTGACTTGCTGGATGAGTAGTTGCTGTGCTTTTGGAGGAATTTTGGAAGATCTGCCACTTTTGGGAAGGTTCACTACTGTGCCGAGTTTTTTCCATTTGGAGATAATGGCAATTACTGTAGTCCTTTGGAATCCCAGAGCCCTTGAAATAGCTTTGTAACCCTTCACAGACTGATGTATTCTTCCTCATCATTTCTGGAATTTCTTTCCATTTTGGCATAGTGTGGCATAGAGTAAGACATTTTAACCAACTTCATGCTGTTTAAAAAGTTCTATTTAAGTGTTGATTTGATTGAACAGGGTTTACAGTAATCAGGCCTAGTTGTGTCTAGTCCAGTGGAACCCTATTATTATGAAGCAGTTTCAAAAATTTGGTGACTTAGTAACTATGGGGGCAAATACATTTTCACACATGCCCAGTTGGTATTGGATAACCTTTTTGCTTAAATAAATAACATTAACTGTATTTTGTGTTTACTCAGGTTGCCTTTGTTATCTTAGATTTTGTTGTAATTTCTGAAACAATTTAGTTTGAGATATACAGAAAAACAAAGAAATCAAATGTTTGGTCACCCTTGTAGTTTTAAAGTCTCTGAATTCTTTGGAGGAAAAAGGAGCAACATTTGTTAACAAGAACACCTTGCCAACTGTTAAGCATGGTGGTGGATCTGTTATTCTTTGTGGTTATATTACAGTCAGTGACACATGAAACATTACACAGGTAGGTGGAGGAATGGATTCCAGTATAAATCAGCAAATTTCGGAAACAAATCTGACACAGTCAGTGCTGAGGCTGACAAGAGGCTAGCAGGACAAAGATACAAAACATACCTCAAAATCCAACCCAAAATGAATCCACCATCCACTATTTATTTAAATAGCTGGCTGCAGAGGTTGTGTTTACTTCTCAATCGACAAAATATACAGTATAATATGGTGAGGGATGCCCAAATCTTTGCATACAACTGTATGGACAATGGGATATACAAGCTTGGCGTAAGCATGCATAATAAGACTGAAATTGTGCATCATTATTCTCCCATCAGTTGTAACTATAGACTTAGACACTGTCCATACAGTGACCTGTGTTTGAAGGGTGGATTTTGCCAACATTAAAACTGACAGTCGAGTATGATACTGACCTTGTGCTTAGTTCATTTTTTTTCTTGTGTGATTGAGGAGCACTATTAAGTACAGCACCACTGTCTGATTTGTATTAACCAAAATATTTCAACCTAAAATCAATAACTGCCTTCTAAGTGTAGGTGAAACCTTAGAGGATGAATAATTAGTCAGATGATCTAGACAAAAAAAACAAACAAAAAAAAAAAACATTCCTGACACCTCTACTCAACCTTACCATCCCCAAAATAATTGAAATAATAATATAACGTAATGTGTTCCCACAAGAGGTCTGATTGTTTTGGAGATTGAATAATAAAAATTTATTATTGTGATATTGGTCTAAATTGGGTCTCATTTTGTAGGTGTGGGTCTGCTGCTTTCAGAGAGAGTTTCAAATAAATTACAGTCCAAAATGTCTTAGTAGCAGAGTTTAAAAAAACAATAGAATCCACTTTTCAATTCCAAAGCCTACCTGTCTCCAGTGCAAAATTCAATTTACAGTAAATCACTACACTAACAAAGTGTTAAAATGAATTGTAAAAGGAAGCATTGGTAGCCAGGTGTGAATGCCATGGTAACCATATAAAGCACATTTGTAAGCCATCTTTGAATACGGAAAACTCGGCATACCTACATAAATACAGATATGGATTTTGAACTTATGTTACCAACTGATTATAGTCAAATTGGATGAAAATACATGTGTTTGGCTACAAGTATCCCTTTCTTACACTGCACTACTTGGGTATAACTTTTTAAAATAATTTACTGTCTTCTGATTATAAAAAATGGTGATTAGAGTCCAAACACATTCACACAGCTGGGCTAAAGCTGCATATACATGTCATGTCCTCCATGGAGCTAAACTCTTTAATACCAGCTATAATTGCCAGTCCAAACATGTATTATGAAGTAAAATAGGCCTCCTCACATGGGAAGCTGCAAATGTTATGGATTTATCTGCCTGACCCAAGAAGCACCTGAAATTTGTTATTTACCACCATTGTAGATGCTGGGCTTTGTTAATTAATCAGTAGAATTAAGTATGCCTCTTAAAATGTAATTAATTAAGTTAAAATCGTTAAACCTCAAATTTCAGAAATATAGTTAATGGCATAACATGCTTGGAAAGATTGGAGCTGTAAAATAAATTGGCTTCAGCCAAGCAAAATTACATTCACTGAACACAAAACAATTAAAACTAAAACTATGAACAATAAAAAAGTAGAAATGAGAATCTATTTATTACAACACTGTGTGTGTGTGTGTGTGTGTGTGTGTGTGTGTGTGTGTGTGTGTGTGTGTCAGTGACGTGTGGTCAGGGGAGGCATCATGAAATGTAAAAAAACAAATAATGATTTTAAATAAATAAATAAATATTTGTCCACTGATCTGTGATAGAAATGTAATTATTGTATGATTCCAATCATTCCAGTGATTTTTATAGTCAATATCACTGAATTTGTGTATTTTCCTGTTCAAATACGGGGGAAAGATGCGAAGTGAGGCAGCCACGAGCTGAGCCTCCTCTCGGATTGCGTAATCCCTCACAAACTGGGTTGAGCTGCTCATTTTTTTTTTGCTCAACTTGAGCATGTGCAATTGATCTCTCTGTATATCACCAATGTAATGTTTGTACACCCTTTTTTATATGAACTCACATTCCATAGACTAGGTCATGTATTTAACATAAGTGTATAACATATTAGTCTTGCTGATCTGACGTAACGCTGCAGTGAAAAAGCAGGAGGGGAAGCAGCCAATACCTCTGCCTCATTGAAGGGGGCGTGTGTGATCATACGGGCTTGTTTGCTATTGTTCTTCTTCATGTATTACAGACAAATGGCATTGGAGTAATATGCCAGCTAAAATAGTCAAGTAGAGAAAGTCAAGTGCACCGCATCAGTCTGTTTATTTTTATTTTTAAAATGGAAGATTACACATATATATATATATATATATATATATATATATATATAAATAACACATTTCGCAAAACTGGACTTTCAATCATAACCAGAAGTGATAAATAATGGAAGACCGATGCCAGAGCTGAAAGATTTGCTTCAAACGACAGGACAGAAGATAACACGCTCTTTTCAAACAGAGTGGTACACTCGAAAGACTGGCTGTGTGGTTGTGCTACGAAAAATTGCCTTTTCTGCTTTCCTGACTTTTGTTCTCAACGAGTGACAATGTCTGGACTACAATGGGATTTTGTGACTTGAAAAATATACCAAGAAGCCTCAGCAGACATGGAAATTCAACTACACACATTCAAAGCCAAATTGCTTTAAAAACTTTTGGAAGCGCAAGGATACATTTGGCTTTGAATGAACAACGGAGACTAAATATTATCATCCACAATGCTAAGTAAAAGGAAAATCTAGAGATTTCAAAAGACCTCATTAATGCAACTTGCTTCCTAGCCGAACAGCAATTAGCATTTCGTGCTAACCATGAGAGTACGAACTCTTCTAATTGTGGCAACTATGTAAAACTATTACATGCTTTTGCTGAGAAAGATGATAGGTTAGCTAGACATTTTGAGACATCCACTGTGTTTTCTGGACTTCATTTACAAGTAAAGGTAAGACCATGTTGTACAGTCCAAGACAAAAATAAAAGACCAGCCCTTTTATAATAATAAATAAAAAAATATATAAAACAAGATAAGAAAAAAATGAAGTTATTTTAAAGAATGAAACTACATTTGTCTTTTAGTTGTGGACTGTATATAGTTTAATTTGTATTGAATGAGTAGGAATTGTGGAATTGTGATGGCAAATTAAGAACACACGGAGTGTGCAGAGCAAATGCGCTCTCTCTGAGCTGCTATAAATTTAACATTTTTCTTTGGCCAAATATGTACCTTACCTGTGTGTGTGTAAAGAATGCTGATATTGGCTATGAAACCAGTAGTCAATGTGCAAGCAGCCTGTTGAATGGTGAATTTATGCTACTCTGTTGAATTCATATATTTGTAAATCTGACTTTGAAAGAGTCAGTGCTTCCCCAGCCACGAACCTCACCGCACATCACTGGTGTGTCTCATACTTGTACATGTGTGCATGCATTTTTCAAAAGCTATGCAAGAATCAGAGCGTTGTTCATAAAGGTCTCAATACTATAAGATTTTTTTTCATTGCATCTAAACAGTCCTAATGTGGAGCTAATATGTGTGTTTGCACTAAGCTTATGATCATACGCGTAGTGGGAGATTTAAATGTACATGCAGCACTAATAAAAATAATAATGTTTATTGGAAAATTAATGCTTAATTTAGATGGTTTGCTTGTGAAAGAAAAAAGAGAGTCTTATGTAAGAGGTCAAAGAAAAGCATGTGGATTCCTTTGTCCCTTACAAAGTGCAACCATGTACTGCCCAAATTCACTCTCCAATTCTCAGTTGTGTAACGATGCAGCTCATGGGCTGGTTTCGAAATTGTTCACCATGGATTCACTATTCAACATCAGCTACTCTGCTTACAGTTGGAGTAAACTTTGTAAGTGTTAAAATAAGAAATACATTTGCAGAATAGTGAAGTTTATTCTTGTTTCACATTCTGATAAGAGATTACGGTCTCCTCTGTGCAGTGACACCATATGACTGCCAGCCAAGATAAAGAACGTGTTAATGGTTTGAATCCTCTTTAGCTTTTACTGGAATGATGGATCAGGTTATATACATCTGGTTTACTGTATGAGTACAGTAGCAAGAGGATACCCCCTATCTGTGGTTGCATAGCTTAGTGGTTACATGCAATAGAGAGTGAGAGGGAGAGATTGGGAGAGAGAAAGAGAGAAAGAAAGAGAGAGAGAGAGAAAGAAAGGAGTGCAGAAGAAAAGCTGAGGAAAGTCTTGGCCTCAATAATAGTTTAGAGCTGCATCCATTGCATTGTAGTGCTGGTAATAAGACAACATTAGACAGTATAGATTGATTGATTTAGCTCAAAGTGCAGTAATGGGAGCAAGAGTTCAAATGAGTATGGGGTATGAATTTGATGAGACATGTGACCTGAGTTTTTGAAGGGGTCTACCATTACTAGAGGACAGAAAAAAATAGAAAGAGGAAGGGAAGCTGATGTAAGGAAAGGGAAAAACGATGGAAATGTAAGAAAATACTGTATAAAATGTTGCATGCAAAAACTTAAATAAATAAAGCTAAATAAAATAAAATAAAATAATTACATTCTGGGACAGGACCAAATTGAGATGATGCTTTATTATGAGTAATGGATGGAAGAATGATACCATAGAGCTCAATACTGATTTGATGGGAATAGTAGATTCAGCATGCTTGACCAGGATTCATCTACGTTTGTCTGAGTGACTTTCAGTTATAAAGTTGATAGACCTCCACTTGTGGTTATATTCGATTGCACAACTCTGTCAGGCCATTTTATTCGAAGTAAATAATACTGAATAATTAATAATAAACTTAATAATTGAATTGAATAATTAATTTAATAAACAGAATAACCTGGGTTTGCTGAAGCAAAGCAGCTTCAACAAAATATTTAACTGCTGAACATTGTGGCCATTTGAATAGACTAGAGATGCGCATATTTATTATACATATTACAATACATTGAATTATTGAAAAACTCACCAAAGAGCTTAACGGCAAGCAGCATTCTATACAACTTCATTAACAGTGATCTGGTGCAAGGACATAAATGCACCGTATGTTTAAATAAACAAACAGTATGTTTACAAGTGAACTGGATTATTTTTATCTTGATATTGAATGATAGCATCACAGTACTATTTTTTTTTCTAACAGCAAACATCTTCACACTTGTAAATCTAAGGCTTGGCTTACAGTGTGTTTTCTCTGCAGGTACATCAGTATTCCAAGTAACAGCAACAGATGCTGATGACCCCACCTATGGAAACAGTGCTCGAGTGGTGTATAGCATTTTGCAAGGACAGCCATACTTCTCTGTAGACCCACAAACAGGTAAGGAACCAGACCATTAACATTCCTGTTTAATTAATTGCAATATGTTTGTTATTGGTTTTATGTTGCTATGTTTGTAAATATTTCCAGATATTCAATTTAACTGTTAGTGAAGTCCTTTGTTCACAGGCTTCACATGTGTGCTATGTAGTCTTTAGACCGCACTGTAATTTAGATAATTTGGATCCCTCCAGGAAGGATGAGGTTTTTAGCATGTTCTCTTTGTGCTCCTTTGCATTTCCAAATACTTATAACTACTGTACATGAAAACAATGCAAAATGATTAATCTTTGGTTATAAAAGTGAGAAGGGGAAGTATGGAGTTTATGAGGTCCAAGAAAAGGTTTCTGAAACTTTAAAACGCATGATAATTATAGAATTCATTCAGATCAGGTCAGATTTTTACAAGTGTATGTTAAGTGTTAATAGTAGAGTAATGTGAAAGAAAACGAGAACAGGAAACACACAACAGTACTTGAAACTCTCTCTCTCTCTCTCTCTCTCTCTCTCTCTCTCTCTCTCTCTCTCTTTCTCTCTATTCTTTAACTTTCCGTGTGTGTGTGCGTGCATACCTACAAATGTGAACATGCATTATTCAAAATCTCTATGCAGGAATTAAAAATTTGTTAATAGCAGAATCAATACTCTATTATTATTTATTTATGTATTTATTTTATTGCATCCAAACAGTCCCACAGTACATTTGCCTCGCTGTGTGTAGGTGAAATTGTAGGTGACAACATTCAAAATCAAATGAATCATCTGTGCATGATTGCTCTCATAGAAGGAATTTTACACTACCTTGGTTTTGTGTTGTTGGCGCTGTCTGTGGAGCTAAAACAGCTGCCTGCCTACAGCAGAGCTGAACTATTAAACCTCCTGAGAGTCATGTAAAACTTACAGTGCTGTCCAATATACTAAACTCTTCTGATGTATTCACTGATTAAAAACTTTTTATACCACAGTGAGGTTGAATTATCGAATCTGATTGGTCAGAAGGTGTTTACGTGATTATAGTTAATGTAACTATTTGTGTGACTTGTCATTCATTAATACATTAAACAGTGTAATCTTTAGCAAATCACTGTGGTATAAGTAGCGTAACACATGTCCAGATATATCACACCACCTGGATATGAATTATTTTTGCGTAACCACACAGTCACACAGTCTGCTGTATGTTATTCCTTATCTATAACGGAATTCATGAAGACTTTTGGTGATTGGTTGGTTCTACACATTTCTTTTTGGCTGTGAACTGACAAGGATTCTGTGTATTGCAGTAGATGACATGGCAATGATAAAAAATAATAATAATAATAAAATAAATCAATAAAATATCTTTGAAAGGTGTGAAATGCTTATGCTCATTAGTACTATTCATCACTTTACAGTGTCTGGCTTTATCCCGTTGTGTAAAGTGTCTACTTGCAAATACTATGATGAATACTGCAAAAGGAATATTAAGAAAAAATAAAAAACCTTCTTTAATGCATTGTGCTGTGATTGCTTTTAATTACCACTTAAAAAGGATAAATGTGGCCTAGTTCAGTAACCTTCTAGAAATCTTTTTGTTAGACTTAGAAAGTATAAAAATCAGGTAAATGTATTTATTACAAATTGATCTTACTCAAATAGCCTAGCAGAAATAGTCAAATTACATTGGTTCAGAAAGTGTCCTACAGAGCAAATGAAAATTTTATATGATGTTATACATTGTATGCTTGTATATGCAGCTGCAAATAAGTAGTATGTGAAAGGTTTTTTTCTTCTTTTATCTATGAGACCTGTAAGTGGGTGTGATAGTTAAATGCTAATGTAACATTATGGTAAGAAAGTGAGACAAATTATATTTATATATATTTACATTTTGCACAAAACTATAATTTTTCTACATTCTGCATTTCTCTGTTTTGTTTATTGCAAATATTCCAGCATTTAAAGAGATTCTGGAGTCTTTAAAAAATTATTATTATTAATTTTATTTATTTTATTTTTTTTAAAGTTTTTGTACATGGAGACACATTGTGGTGATTTATTAGATCATATAGAAAGCACTTAATTTTGCTTAACATAATACCTTTTCAATTTTTCTCAAGGTCAGCACATTTGAGTATATATGCTATATGTATTATCTATGGTTGCAATCAAAATTGTTCAACCCCCAATGCAAATCAGGTTTATTGTCAAAATGTACAGCTGTTTGCAATGAACAAATCAAACAACACATGTTTAGCATATTTGTGCTGTTGTGAGGGATTCTATTCAGAGGGTTGAATAATTTTGAAACTGAAGAAATCATTATAAATTGCATTTTCAGTTGAATTTGGGGAAACCACTTGAAGCATTCATTGGGTTGAAATATTTCAATTGCTTTTGTTTGATTTGTTCATTGCAAACAGGTGAACATGTGTAAATTTTGAGAATAAACCTGATTTGCAATGGGGGTTTGAATAATTTTGATTGCAACTTTATATGCTTTATAGTAGCTGTTTGTCCTTGTTGTCAAAATGTGCACTTACATCAGTCACTATAATGATTATTCTTTTGATAAAAGGAGGTGAGACTGTCAGTGCAGGCCTCATCCTGAACCTGAGCCATGAGATATTCTCTCTCTCTCTCTCTCTCTCTCTCTTTCTCTCTCTCTCTCACTCACACACACACACACACACACAAACACATTTACTCATATACTCGCATGTCAAGCTGTTGACACAGATATTCCACCAGAAAGAAAAACAAATTATAAAAAGGACACCTGCAATATCCACAATGGTTTATTTTTAGCTTATGCAGGCCACAATGCTACAAGGACCTGTACGAAACAAAAACACACAAAAAAGCCAGAATAGAAATCCAACCTGAACACATCCATCAACCTGATTTTATGTGTACTATATCTAGCCCTAACTTCAACCTTTGTAAATTGGAAACTGTGAAAGGGGTGAAAATTGTCATAAATTTGCAATTGTAAGCCCATGTTGTATCGAACCATAATTTGCTTTGACTCATAAGAAACCTTCCTCCCTTTAAAATTTTGATACAATAGAAAATACTCCAAGTGCATGAAATATTAAGGATTTTTTGTCAAATTCTCAGAATCTGAAAACCCTGAAAACAATCACTTGAGCAGTCAGGAAAGAGGAATTCTGTTAACTGTCACCTGCTTGTGTAAAGGTTGAAGGTAGATTTATTTTTCTGACATAGTAGTCCCTAAGCAATGAATCATGGCACTGAGAAAACAAGTGACAGGAGACCATGCGACAATATCTTGTTCTACGCAGGCCTGTCACCTCATAATTTTGATCTAGGAACCTGTGGGGCTTAGTGACATTTTTGTCTAAAGACACAGTCACTATGTTGCATAAGGTGAATATATTTTTTATAGATACCGTTGATGCACACAGATTAAATAAGCAGAAAAGCATTTGAAATTGAACATTGGCATTAAGACACAATGACTGGTTTTCCTATTAGAAATTTGTAAAATTAATAAAATATGCTATACATTTGCTACTAATTGCATATACTACTGGCCATATACCCAAGTAAGTTTGAAATAAATAAGAAAAGTATTTATTTATTGACAATATAAGCATGGACATGTATATTATTACATTCATTTCTTTTGCAAAGGGTAACTTAATTAACTTTTAAAGAAACAAGGGAAATAAAAGATTTGATGCAAATGTCTTTGTTGCTATTAAATAGTTATTTGTTTAAGTCTCCCATACATTGGTACATCTAAATATTCTACATCTTAACGTGTACTGAATGCTTTAATCATTGTGCATCTTGCATTTAGAGCGAACATGATCTTATGATGATTTTGTGTGAATTTGCATATAAAACGGTGATGTGTTTGGATTCTATTCATCCATCCATTTTCTGTAAAACTTATCCTGCACAGGGTCATGGGGAGCCTGGAGCCTATCCCAGGGGACTCTGGGCATGGTTGGATTCAAATTAAATGTAAAAATTTTGGTGTACATAAAGAATAGAAGCTAGTTCATCCCCTAAACCTAACGTTAACATTTGTATTTTTGGTATGGTATTGTGTGAATTGTTACTAATTTGCAAGTGTGAGAAATTGCTATGAGAGCTTCATGAACATGATATAGAGAAAGCTGAGGTTTTGGGATTTAGGTAGAATTAAATCAGAATGGTATCTAAGAACCATGCCTAAACCCAGCACAATGCAATCATTTGGTATCAGTGTTCTGACTTGATCCCGCCAGCACTTCAAGGCCCATCTAATAACCCAACTTTAGTTGATAAACTAACAGCTGCTAAAACAGTACTGGATCAGGTGCTTTTATGAACATTCAAGTACATATTGCGCTCAACTTTGAATTTTACCAACAAAATCAGAATTTTATGTGTTGACACCGACAGGCTAAAATCAAAAAGAGCTATTTTTGTTACGATTCCTTGGCAGAGACAAATGCGGACTGGCAATCTGGATTACGTTGAGCAGACGACAGACGGAACACAGAACGAAATCAAGGTCAGAATAATCGGACAATCGGGTTATATGGGACCTAGGCAGAAGCGTAATATAAAGACAAGCGAATATCGAAACCAGGTAAACGTATATGAAATTAAGGCTTGGTGCACGAACAGAGACAAGGCTGCTGATGGACAGCACCAATATCACGGTATTTCCCTCCAACTTCGGCAAGTCCGTTATGAAATCTATGCCAGGTGAGACCACGGGCGTTCAGGTATGGGTAGAGGCACCAACCTCCCAGCAGGTAGAGCACGTGGTCCCTTGGACTGAGCGCAAGTGGAACATGAGGATACGATGCGCTGAACCTCCCTAGGCATGTTGGGCCACCAGTACTTTTTGGCCAGCAGTTGGTACGTGCAGCGGGTCCCTGGGTGACCCATTGCCAATGTCGTATGGGCCCAGGTGATGAGTTCTAGATGATATGAATCCCGGCAGCCCCTCTGGGGAGTGGATATGAGACAGTACATCGGCTTTTGTGTTCTTTGAGCCAGGCCTATAAGACAGGGTGAATTGGAACCTGGAAAAGAATAGGGACCAGCGAGTCTGGCGAGGCGTGAGGCGTTTGGCGGATCTCAGATACTCCAAGTTCTTATGGTCCGTATAAATAACAAATGGGTGTGCGGCTCTTTCCAGCCAGTGTCTCCACTCCTCTAGGGCCAGCTTAACAGCTAGGAGTTCTCGGGTCCCCAGATCATAATTGTGTTCCGCTGACGACAACTTCCAGGAAAAAAAAGCCACGGGGTGCAACTTGGGTCTATCTCCAAATCTTTGAAACAGGATAGCCCCCACTCCCGCTTCAGACTCCTCAACTTGCACGACAAACGGCCTGAATGGATCCAGGTGTCTGAGGATGGGGGCTGTGGTAAAGGACCGCTTAAGCTTCTCCAGAGCCTCCTGGGCGATAGGGGTCCAAAGGAGTCACCGGGGCTTACCTTTCAGGAGGGATGTCGGGGTTGTGCCACCTTACTAAAGTCTCGAATGAATCGCCAATAGAAGTTGGCGAAGCCAAGGAAACGCTGCAACTCCCTAACGGTTCGAGGAGTGGGCCATTCCACAACCACTTTAATCTTGCGCTGGTCCATGTGACTCCCCTTGGGCTAATGACATAGGGATGCCGAATATACCAAAATATCGTTGATGTAGGCGACGACGTACCTCCCCAGCATGTCCCTCAGGGCATCATTGATTAGGTTCTGGAACACTGAAGGGACGTTAGTGAGCCCATACAGCATAACCAAGTACTCATAGTGTCCTGAGGTAGTGCCGAAGGCCGTTTTCCACTCGTCCCCCTCCCTAATGTGGATCAGTTTATATGCACTGCGTAGGACCAGCTTCGTAAAGATGGTTACAGACCATAGCTGTTCCAGGGCTGAGGGAACGAGAGGCAGAGGATACCGGTACTTTACGGTCACTTGGTTGATGCCCCGATAATCAATGCATGGCCGGAGGCCCCCTCCTTTCTTCTCTACAAAGAAAAAACCGGCAGACGCAAGGGACGTGGAGGGTCGAATGTACCCCTGCTGGAGAGCTTCCTGGATGTACTCCTCCATGGCCCACTGTTCAGCTTGGAAGAGCAGGTAAACACGGCCCCAAGGTGGGCTGGCCCCATGAACACCTCATGGAGGTCATGTTGTTCTGGGGGGATCTTGATCGAGACATGGTACAGGGGACTCTCCACAGTCGTGGTGGCCAAAGGGACCGCGGGACCTCTCAGACAATTTGGCAAACAATACGAGGACCATTGGGTGAGTTGTTTGTCTGTCCAGGAGATTTGGGTATTGTGCCGTTCTAGCCAGGGTAGTCCGAGTATGACGGGATGCCTGGCGGAGACCGTGATGTATAGGACCATGGTCTCATGGTGGAGGGCACTAACTTGCATGTTGACTGGTAGTGTGCTGTGAGATATTACTCCTCCACCTATAGGGAACCCGTCTATGGACTGAAGTTCGCGAGGTCAGAGCAGGGGACGTATAGGGAGGCCGAGCTTCTGCGCCGTCTTCTCGTCTATGACGTTCTCTGCCGCTCTGGAGTCGACGAGCGCTGAAAGAACAAAAGACCGACCTGAATGTTCTATCACGACAGGTAAGGCAAATATGTGAGCAGCATGTGACTGGTTAAGACTCACCCAGACGCGATAAGGCGGGTTGTCCATGCTTCTTTCGGTCATGCGAGGCCTCCTATGGGGCACTGATGGATGACGTGGGTGCCCTCAACACAATAAAAGCACCGGGACTTGTTACATCTTCTTTCCCTCTCCTCATCACAGGTCCACGCACGTCTGAGTTGCATGGGTTCGGATGGTGGGACTGGCGCTGGTGGCAATGGACTACGCAGTACAGGGCAGTTAGTACAGTGCAGACGATCCAGTCTTATGGTTAGGTCAACGAGGTCATCGAAGGTTAGCTGTTCTGCCCGACAGGCTAACTCTTGCAGTAACTCCGGATCTAGGCCACAATGGAATGCTGTCTTAAAGGCTGGCTCATTCCATCCGCTCCGGGCAGTGATGGTACGGAGTTCCAGAGATATTTCTTCGCGGTGCTTGAGCCCTGTCTAAGATTCATGAGTTTGTTGCCAGTCTCCCAGCCATCAGGAGATTGGTCGAAGGCGCACGGGCAAGGAAATCTACTATCGAAGGTCTGACACCGCCTCCTCACTCCCACTCCGCCGTAGCCCAAGTCAGGGCTCTTGCAGAGAGTAATTCTATAAAGTGGGTCAAGTTATGGCCCTCCGGCATGTCCGGGTGGCTTTCAGAAAATAGCGCGCATTGTAGCAGGAAGCCCTTGCATCGTTCCGGCTCCCCAGCGTATCTCTCTGGTGTAGGCAGCGGCGGGTGGTGCGCAGCCGGCGTGGTGGGAATGTGCGTAGCCGGTGCCTGAATGTGCGCAGCCGGTGCTGGGAAGTGCACAGCCGGCGTGGTCTGAACATACGCTGAGGCAGCCGGTCCCGATACACCGCTAGTGTGCAGTTCTGGTCCAGGATGTAGCGTTGCCACTCCGGGGTGTCTGCTGCAAGCATTGCGCGACAACATAATCTGATACGATTCCTTGGCGGAGACAAACGCGGACTGGCAATCTGGATTATGTGTAGCAGATGACAGACAGAACACGGAACGAAATCAAGGTCAGAATAATCGGGCAATTGGGTTATATGGGGCGTAGGCAGAAGCGTAATCTAAAGACAAGCAAATATTGAAACCAGGTAAATGTATATGAAATGAAGGCTTGGTGCACGTACAGAGACGAGGCTGCTGAGCGTTTACTTCGCAAGCAGCTGCCATTAACGAGGCCCTTTTATAACCTTTGATGTAGTGCAGGTGTTCGTAATCAGAACTCCGGCGAACTCGAGCGCGAGCATGGCTGGGAAGTGTAGTCCTCATCCGCCATGTCCATGGGCTGCACTACACGCTGGGAACTGCATGTGAAATTTTCACCACTGTTTCCAGAACATAATCCTTAAACCTAATTATATATGCCAGGTTTTATTTGCAAAAAAAAAAAAAACATAATAGAGTGCAATTTACAGCAATTATCAGACTTTATTTCTCCTAGATTTGTCCTTGTTCTTTGTTCAAATTCATAACTTGGTGTATCTGAACCCTATAGGCAATGAATTATGTATCCACTAGGGAGCCATTTTGGATTCAGCTTCTGATTATTTTGTTGAAAATTAGTTACAGGCTAATGATGTCATGTTAATTAAATCAGGATTATTGGTATGAACTATTGCTTTTTTCTACTCAAGTCACAATTCATTGCTATGCATGCAAAAATATATATTAATTTGTCCTTCAGAAAATTATTATAAAAGCAATGCTCATCTTAATTCTTAACTATAAGGGTGTAATATAAAGCCATGTAACCTCTCAATGTTATTTATAATTTAGACATTGGGTTCATAATGATAAATAATTATAAACACTTTCTACCAATATTTAAATTTGTAATTATGGATTTTATGAATGTCTGGATCTATGTACTCTGAGATTTGGATAAATGAATGATAATATGGAGACAGAAAGTAATTTTTTATTCATGAAAAGGGAATGTGCAAAATACTCTTTCCATTTACATATCATATGACGAGATATTTGGCATTTATAAAAATAAAATGTAAATACAGTTTTAAAAGATTAGCATTAGGGTAGTTAAATCAGCCAATAATCTTATTAATAAAAATATTAATTTATATTATTCTTCTTTCACTGTATAAAACAAATGGATGTGCCTGTGTTTATATGAGCAAAAATGAAACACTATGCCTGTGTTGAAAGCTGCCTTCATGTCCTTCATGTAGTTGTGACATAGGGCTCATGGTGACTCATGGAGGACATGGCCTGATTGTCTGAAGAAGCTAACAGGGTCAATTGTCTAAGGATGCCAAAGATCACAAGAATAGATGATGAGTAGAATTATCTTCATACACACTGCCATTACCTGAGAGAGAAAGAGAGAGAAGCTGACAATGTATTTTAATATTTTTCCCATTAATTCCTCATGATTTTTTAAATTATACAGTAACAATTAGGGAACTACAGTTTGTTGCGAGAGAGGAATGGTCATTAGGCTAATACATTTACTCAGGAAACAAAGCAACCTCATTGCCACAGAGCATACACTGTCATTTAAGGATAGATTTCAGTAGGTTATGAATAATGTAATGCAATTAAATTTAGCCTGATTATGATTATTTAGAGGCTATAGAGCTGGCCATAAACAGCAGTGTAAAATAATCTGAATTCTAATCGCTCAATATGTTTAGATACCTTTGTTTATAGGTTATATAATATAAATAATATAAAATAAAAAAATAAAAAAACATCTAATATCATAATATAATATTGTCACATCACGGAGGTAAGGACGGATGCAAATGCATAATAACAGTTGAAACATTTAATCAAGGTACAAACGAAACACAAAACAAGAACCAGGATTTAGAAGGCCTTGAGACAGAAGGATAAACCAACATAACACAAGACAAAACTGTGGCAATGTATATACCTCGTGCTCGTTGACATCAGTGAGATTCAGGTACAGGTGGTCATGTATTGATACCGTGTGGTGCACTGGCTGTTGGGAACAGTAGTCTAAGTCCTTTTCCGCTATTTACATGATGGATGCCCCCTTTAATGTGTGGCTCCTAACACGCATAATCTGTTCAGGAGGGGGTCCCCCAGACCAGATGTCCCTAAGCACTTTAATTTTCCATTGTCTTTCATCCCTCATGGGGCTGGACAGAGGATGCTTGATGTGCTCTGAGGTTCAGATGTGGGGGAGTTGCTTCTGCACCACAGAGAGATGACATGATATCCCTGGCCTGGCTTGAGTGCGGAGCGATGGCTACTGTGCAGCCAGCAATGGGAATGAAGCTCAAGGTGGAGCCCAAGTGGGAAGCGATGTGCACCATGAAGCTAAAGAGGGGAGCGATGCTCTCCTGGAGGTCTGGAAGGGAGCAAAGTTCTCCATGAGGCCAGAGGGGGGAGCTCTGGAGCTATGGTCACTACGTTGACCTCTGGCTGAAGCTCTGCAGGGAAGACCACCTCGTGTCTCAGGCTAGAGCCCTGGAGATGAGGTCGCCACATTGACCTCTGGCTGGAGCTCTGCAGGAGAGACCACCTCATAGTAGGTGGTAAACAGCCTTGCAGGTTCATCCTTCAAGCTGGCCCTGCCCAAAAAAATTTCTACATTAAATTTTGAAGTCTGCCTTCCCATAGATCAACATCATTACGCAGATGAACTCCGCCACACTTCCCAGGCTGAAGTTGCCTGTGGCGATCAGGAGCTTTGCCCACTGGTGAACCGGACTGATGAACCGAAATAACAAGAATTCTAGCCACTGTCTCTCCTTGGGCTTGGGGTTCACCAGGCTCTCAAAATAAAACTGGCCCCTGAGAAAAAAATCCCTTCAGAGGGCTTTGAAAGGGCTTAGTACGGGTCTGGCAATAAACAGAAAGAAACACACACAATACTTGGTGTCAAACAAAGACACACAAAGGGGTTAAATAATAAATGCAATCAAAGGTAAAACACAAACAGCTGTGAATAATGCTGACACATGATGGAGACATCCAAAACGTGTAAAAAGTAAATGAAATAAATAAACAAACTGAGATAAATCGTGTCAGAACTTTTCCCACTTAAATTAACCTGGTTTCAGAAGTGTACACACCATTTTATAATTGGGGATGTGGCTCTGTTCACAATGAACCAATCTAATGTTCAAAAGTAATCCTACAGCTGTCATCAATGAAATTGATTTTCTTATCTTTGTTAGCTTTATTTTGTTCTGTTAGGTTGACACTGCATACTGTAATTGATTGAGAGCTTCCATTAGTGCTTCTGAGCTTATTCTAATTGCCTTACTGACATTCACTCACATCTTCTAATACTTGTTGAATCACATTTGGAACAAAAACAAGAAGTTTTAACAACCATTTATAATAAATGAGATTTACTCTTCTGCAAGAGTAAAGCTGCTTCACTGAATAATTAGTCTGTGATGTGAATCACTTTGCATGAATTGTATAAAGTTATTCACAGGGGTGGACTTTACCATTAGGCAATGGTCAGCATTTGTCTTGGGCCCCGAGCTACCAAGGGCCCCAAAACGCTGCATCAGTTTATGGTTAAGAAAGTTTTATTTTTACTTTTTGCTAATTAACTGTTTTTCTAAAAAACACATTAAAAAATGCTGTCAGATTGCTTAATTCATGAGTGTCTCAGGGCCCCCTCAGTACCCACTAAATTGGTTTATTCCACAATTTTACTGCACATCTGCAGAAATGATTCAGGAAGAAAATAGCCAACTAGTGCAAGCGTCGGCGACATCACGTGTAGTGTACAGACAGAGCAAAAAGGAAGCAAAAGCTACCAGAGCGGTGCTGAAAAAAGGAGAACGCAAGAGGAAAGCAAAAAGTTTTTATCAAAGCCTGTGAATTGTTTTAAATTAACCGATATTGCCTTTGGTGTGAAGGCAATTTACAATTCTGCAGGGGCTGACGGCTCTAGCATTACAGCCAAAAAACTGCGAGGCTGGGACAGGCAGCACAGTTCATTCTCTCTCTGTCTCTCTCTCTCTCTCTCTCTCTCTCTCTCTCTCTCTCTCTCTCTCTCTCATACACATAAACATGCTCTTTCAATATACATTTTTGCATCTGCATACACACACACACACACACACACACACACACACACACACACACACACACACACACACAGACACACACATACTCTCATATGTATACACCCTTCACCTCCTCCTCAATCCCTCCTAAAGCTCTGCTGACCTGCTCCAAAATGAATCACTGAACTCTACAGACATGATCATAGATGAGTTTAATGTCACATGATGATAGTGTGCCATTCAGATGTGGATTCATATTCAGTGCTGCTTCAAATAAATATGTTTAAATAGCATTTATGTTTCTGTATTGTGTTATATTTTTATGCTAGTAAGTAGTGTTAAAAATTGGTCTAACTATCAATGAGACGGTGTGTTATAATGTGGCGTGTTGTGGGCCGGATGTGATGGTCTACTCTGGGCCAGAAAGTTCAGGGCCACTTTTTGGTTCCAGTACACCCCTGATTATTGCTTTTAATGTTAAATAATGTATGCTGAAAATTAAAATATCAATGTTAAAACACTGACATGAGGGCCCCATTCCTATATTTTGCCTAAAACCCCCAAATCACTAAATCTGCCCTTGGTTGTTCATTATAAACAAGGGTTGTTAATGCCAAACTGATTTAACAGAGCTCTAGTATGTCATGTGTCACCACAGACAGGCTACATTAATAAGTCAGACTGGGTCTTAGTCTTATACATTACTTATAAGAGAATTCAGACAAAGAAATTTCTCAATTTCAGACACATTCAGAGTTTCATACACATAAAACGAAAAATCACAACATATCTTAGACATTATTACCACTTTGTTCATTCAGCTTCTGTCATTATTCTACTAATTCCTTCACAAACACTTATACACAGAACAATAAGTAGGCTTATTTCACTGCTGATTAAGGAGTTTTAAGAGCTCTCAGCTTTACACAGGTCACAAAGTACATAAAATGACATTAGTGCCACATTATTTACAGAATTTAGAAAAGCATGCCAGTAAATAACATTCTCCTCTACCTATCAATACATGGTAAAAGAAGCACCAAAAGTGATTTCACCCAAGTACACTTGATGAGTCATTAAACAAGGAAGCACTCTCTATCAACTGGATAATTCTGAGCACTTTTATTTAACATTTTATTGGAAGAATGTTTTTCCCTGTCAATCATACCTACATATACCTTGACAGACAAAGTGAAGAAAGTATTTACAGTTGGTTAGTGCATTGTGGATTACTGTTGTTAGCTCTCTGACAATTTATAACTTATATTTTGGATGACTGGTAGTGTGATCTGTGGCAGCTTCTAATTTTGTTATTTGCCTGTTTCTCTTGCCTCTAAGGTTTCTTTATCTTCAGTAAAGCCCTGTGTGCCTATTCACATTAAAACACTCATCACTGCATACTTTACAATGTGACAGAGGAGATGCGTTCTAGTCTAATGTGGCTGTTGTTAAACTTTTTCCTAGGGCACAGTTTATGAGTTGGCATTGCTGAGCACATTAAGTGTTAACATATTTCTGCTGATTACCCACTAGGTTACCACCTTCTGCTGCAGAGATTTAAAAGCAATATGATTTACTGTCAATGCCTGTCATGCGAGTCTGAATGAATTCATTATGACTGTAAACAAATTGTTTACCAACATGTTAGCTGAGTGTTCAATCAATGCTCTTGTGTTCCCTTTCAAAGGGAACTTTGCGTGTGTTAGCTGAACATGGTGGGAAGCACCTGCCAAGGCAGCTAGCCATCTCAGGTCCGGGGGATCTCTTATGGATCTGGAAGAGGAGCTCTATCTCTTGCTCTGTCTTCCGGGTCTCACTCTCTGCTGGATTTTGGAGTTTGCGTCGTGACTCTTCTTTCCGCTATGGAAAGCCAAAACACACACACACACACACACACACACACACACACACAAATAAAAAAAAAGAATAATTCCACTGATTTATAATTCCTCTAAAGAGCCAGAAGGGTATGCTAAAAACTGAGAGCAGCATATAAAGAGCTGCTTGAAGTGATTACTAAGGCTGGATAAGCTTTTTTCTCCCCAGTGAAATAAATCCCTCACACCGCAGAAAACTCCCTTTTTTTCAGAAATGCATGACAAAATATCAGGCTTCTGTGGGAAAACCATGCATAAGCCGTATTTATAACCCCATCATGTCGGATTATTAGGCCATCGTGTGGAATGAACAGCATGGCTATTTAGCTATGCTGAAGGTAGAGGAGGCGCTTGCAAGCTACCTCTCTCCAACGACTGCAGGTAATTTAGGGGGGCCGGCTTTGGCATCCAAGCCATGTAAGGCCACCGTGGCATTGGTGAGCAAGGCCTTTGCAGTAGTGGGTCTTGCTTGTGGTTCACTGCAGACAATAGTGGTGCTGCAGGCCTACCAAGCAGACCTGCTGGTCTGATCTGAGAATGGTCATAAAGGCCAAGCAGACAAAAGAGGAGCGGTCCTGAGGGGCCGTGGAGGTACATATCGGGGACATGAGGTTGTTAATGCAGTTAGCCCCCAGTGCTACTGTAGGTCCTCCCCTAGTCAAAGTTGTCCCAAGTCTTCAGTGTTCTCTGGTCAGAGAGCTGTCATAGGGCAACGAAAATCTGATACTTTCCCTCCAATAGAATATGGAAAAGTTAATGTCACTAAAAGACCATCTGGCAAGGTGGAAACTACTGCCAGATGTGTGTCCATGGGTTCTGTCTACCGTAAAAAGTTGCTACTGGGTCCAGTTCAGAGCTTGACCCCCCCATTTCAGAGGTGTGCTCACCACAGTAGTCAACACAAACCAGAGCCTGAAGTTAATGCAGGAAGTAAGATCCCTCTTGGACAAAGGGGCCATAGAACATGTACCCCATTCCCTGAGGGAGGGAGGTTTTTACAGCTGTTATTTCCTGGTCTGCAAAAAATAGAGGAGTATGCGGCCAATTATAGATTTGCATCACCTGAACTGTACTCTTCGCACACACAGGTTCAAGATGCTGAAACCCAACTTTATATTTCCACAGATTCAGTTTGAGGACTGGTTTGTGACAGATCTAAAAGGTGCATATTTCCATATAGAAATATCGCCCAGTCTCAGGAAGTTCCTGGGGTATGTGTTGGAGGCAACACATACCAAGATCAGGTTCTTCCCTTCAGGCTAGCTTTATCCCCTCGCACCTTCACAAAGTGCATGGATGTCATTCTGGCTCCATTGTGACTCCAGGGCATCCATGTACTAAACTACCTGGATGACTGGTTAATTCTAACATGATCCAGGGAAATGGCCTCAGTTCGCAGTTTTAGATGGCTATCCAGCTCATGGTCTCTGGAGTGGCATATAAATTGCCTAGAAATGCGGGCCATATTACTAGCACTGAAATTCTTCTTCCTCAGTTGAGAGGTCACCATGTGTTTACAGACAACACAGTGGTGGTCTCATATATCGACCACCAGGGAGAATTATGTTCACACCCCCTGTTCAGGCAGGTGCAACTAATTCTTCTCTGGGCAAAGGGAAAGTTTTGTCAGTGAGTGCAATGTACATCCTGGGCAACTGGAGTCTGGGGGCAGACATCCTGTTGAGGCAGCAGCTGAGGCCCATTGATAGGTGGCTCCATCCACAAGTGGTGGAGTCCATATGGCGGAGGTTTGGCCAAGCGGGAGTGGATGTGTTCACCTCCGAAGAGATAACACACTGCCCGCTGTGGTTCACCCTCACTCCTCCTGCACCATTAAGGCTGGACGCCATGGTGCACATGTGGCCGAGGTCAAATCTATATGCTTTTCCCCTGATTGCTTTGCACCCACAAGTTCTAGCGAGAGTTCTCCAAGACGGTCTACGTCTGCTGCTAGTAGCACCTTATTGGCCAACTCAAATATGGTTCTCAGAGACAATATCCCTGCTAGACAGCACTCCTTTGGAGATTCCCATCCGCAGGGAACTACTGTCTCAAGCCTGAGGGCTGATTTATCATCCTTAGCGGAACTATGGAAACTGTAGGACTGGCCCCTGAGGGGCACCAGCTCATAGATTCTGGTCTCACGACTGAGGTTGTTGAGACCATGTGGAATGTTAGAACATCATCCACAATGAAATTGTATGCGCTCAAGTGGCAACTTTTTGCATTTGAGCCCTTAGTGTCAGTCTCTGAGAAGCTTCTGACTCTAAAGGTAGCTCTTCTGCTGGCCCTGACAACTCTCATGCAATTAAGAGATCTACAAGCTTTCTGTTGCCCCTTCCTGTGTTGACTTTACCCCTGGATTAACCAAGGCCTTCCTGTATCATAGGCCGCATTATATTCCTAAAATGCCTACATCTGCTGCCCAGCCAGTAGTGTTGCAAGCTTTCTGCCCTCCTCTGTTCCTCATACCAGAACAAGAGAAATTGCACCCACTGTGTCCAGTAAGGGCTCTCTGTACTTACGTCCACCGCTCCGGCCAGTGGCATAAGTCAGAACAGCTGCTGGTCAGCTTAGGCGGTGACAGCAGAAGGGATGCTGTGATGAAACAGCACATCTCTAATTGGATAGTGGAAGCTATCTCTATCGCTCTATCTCTAACGTATTCTCGCTATGCCTCTGGGCATTAGGGCTCATTTCGCTCTGGGTGTCACCTCCTCAAAGGCTTTGTCCAAAGAGGTATCCTTACAGGATGTGTGCTCTGTGGCCGGGTGGTCTATGCCGCACATATTCATTTGATTTTACAGCCTGGATATACATTCCGGCCCATGCTCGAGTATCTTGCATTGACCCTCGGGCTCGGTTCTTTTTGAACAGGCTGTACAATCAGTATAACGAAGTGGGTATTCTCGCTCCCACAGCGTTCAGCTAATGCAACGTGAGTTCCCTTTGAAAGTGAATGTCTGGGTTACGCATCTAACTCTGTTCCCTGAGAAGGAACCGAGACATTGTGTGGCTTTGTCATACTGGGGCATGCCTGTGAATTGCGTCTTCGCTTCAGATAATGGAGGCTGTCGATGCACTTCACAGGTGTCATTTATATATCACGCGACACACTTATTTGCCATGTCACCTGATCACGACAGGCCTATAAATAGGCATGATGTTACACAAGCTTCCGACACCAATCACACGCGAGGGTGCTTCCCACAGCGTTCAGCTAATGCAATGTCTTATTCCCTCCTCAGGGAACCCAGATGTTTTCAACTCTACTTTTCCTTTTAAACAGGAAAGAAGAATTTGTTGTACTTAATATTAGTTGGATATCCATCCCAGTGTTTGTCTGCTTATAGGACAAGTTGTGTGATGCAAATACACTCATGGTTCGGGCCAGACAGGCCATGTATTTTCCTGTTTTTCCCTTTCTTGGTGTTTCCAATATGTTCCCTCCCTCTGGTTCCTGTTTGTGTGTGTGTGTGTGTGTGTGTGTGTGTGTGTGTGTCTGGGCGTAGCACTCCATCCCACATCTCATTGCAGTATTGGCCACATCTGTTCCTCATCTACTTACCTTATCAGCAGTATCTATAAACCCTGGTCCTTCAACCAACTCTTCGCCAGATTGTTCCAGCTTTCAGTGCGGTAACTTCCAGCTCTACTCTCGTTTTCTTTTTGTGCCAGTGTTTAATGTTGTTTTTAATCATCATATTATCCTGTGCTTATTGTTTTTGTCACCTCATGTTTTTCTTTGTCCGACAACTCCTGGAGAACTGCCTGTTTGTTAAAGCAGAGATATGCTAATTCCATCCCTGTTCAGTCACCTTTCTAGGGTACATAATTGAGAGCAGGTGAGTTAAGGCTGACCCCAAGAAAATCCAAGCCGTAGTTGAGTGGCCCAGACCAACTACTCTGAAACAGCTCCAACAGCTTTCCTTTCCAGCTTTCACCCCTCACTAGGCTCACATCCACATCAGCTCCCTTTGTATGGACCCCTGAGGTGGAAGCCGCCTTCAATAAGCTCAAGGAGCTGTTCATCTCTGCCCCTGTGCTCATTCAACCTGATCAATTTATCGTGGACGTGGACTCCTCTGATTCACGTGTGGGTGTGGTGCTCTCCCAATGATCAGTTCCTAACCAGAAACTCCACCCATGTGTCTACTTTTCTCATCATCTCTCTCCCATGGAATGCAATGATGATGTGGGGAATCATGAGTTGTTGGCCATGAAGCTGGCCATGGAAGAGTGGAGACACTGAGTCGTCTGGACTGACCACAAAAACCTGGCCTACATTCAGACTGCCAAGCACCTAGACTCCCGGCAGGCTTGCTGGGTCTTATTCTTCAGGTGGTGATCACTTATCCTCCTGTCTGTAAGAATGGTAAGCCCAGTGACCTCTCCCACCAGTTCTTCCCAGAAGATGACACCTCGGGCCCCGACACCATCCTCCATCCAGCCTGTGTGGTAGGGGCTGTCACTTGGGAGATTGAGTCTGCTATCCAGAAAGCCCAACGCACCCAACCCAATCCAGGTAATGGGCACCCTGACCTCTTGTTCATCCCTGACTCCATGTGTTCCCAGACCCTCCAGTGGGCCCACTGTTCCCGGTTCACCTGCCACCCTGGCTCCAGTTGCACCCTAAGCCAAATAAAATGGCACTTCTGGTGGCCAACCATGGACACTGACAATTGGGCATTTGTCGCTAACATCCTGGTCAGTCATGCGTTCCTGCTGCACAGCATCTCTCAGAACATTGTCTCCAACCATGGGCCCCAGTTCATTTGTGTTATGGAAAATTCTGTAATGCCCTACCAGTTTAACCTCTGGATTTCAGCCCCATACTAATGGCCAGGCAGAGCAGGCCAATCAGGAGTTGGAAGCAGCATGACGGTGTGTCATGGTCCATAACCCCTCCACCTGGAGCTCCCAGTTACCATGGATGGAGTATGCCCACAATTTCCTAACCAGTTCCGCCACTGGTAAGTCACCATTTGAGTGCTCCCTGGGTTATCAGTCTCCCCTGTTCTCCAGCCAGGAAAATGACATTGCATTCCCCCCGGTCAAGCTCACCTCCGCCACTGCTGCAAGATGTGTAAAGAAGCCCATTCTGCCCTGCTTCGCTCCACTGAATGCAACTGTCACCTGGCTGACCAGCATAGAATCTCAGCACCCAACTACCAGCCAGGTCAAAGGGTGTGGCTGTGAAACCAAAGACATTCACCTGAAGAATGAGGCCAAGAAACTCTCCCCCTGTTATCTGGGCCACTTCACCGTAAAGAGCATCATCAATTCCTTTGTGGTAAAATTCAAACTCTCCAGATCCCTGCGCATCCACCCTACCTTTCATGTCTCCCAACTCAAGCCAGTTCACATCAGCCCTATGAGCCTTCCGACCCCCTTCCACCCGCCCGGGTCATGGACAACCACCCTGATTACACTATCAGGAGGCTGCTGGATGTGCGCTGTAGAGGACAGGGCCTGCAATATCTGGTGGGCTGATCTTTGATTCTTACATAGTGGACTGGAGTTTGAATCCAGACCCTGATTAAACATTATCTCACTCCTTTCTCACACCCCAGCTTCCACTACTCTTCAATTAATCCTGTTAACCTTCAATCCTTGTGTCTGTGTTCTGCATTTGGGTCCCCCCATCTCTGTGCCCATAACATACACATAATGAGTGTAAAGATTTGGATTGTGAATGTAATTATGTTCAAAGATTTACAAGGCTATCAGTCATTTTATTAAACACTCACCTTGCTTGTTTACTAGGTTCTAAGGTTACATGAAAAAATTGCAACTAAAAGCCATGAGTATCTGTGGCATCATCACTGAACATTAATGACATGTATATCATATTGGACACCAAGAGAGTGTTTAAAAATGGTATTCAAGATGATATAGGCTTACCTAGGTTCAACTATCACAGAGACCAGCAATAATTAGCAAGAGAGGTAATCACCTGTGATGTTCTTACTGCACCCAGGACAATCTTGCAGATCCTTTACAAATACACAATCTGTAATGGAGACTGAAGGAGAAACTGATGCAATCACCTTCTCCATGACTTGAAGAGGGGTGAACAAAAGGCTAACATTCTATCTCAGCCAGGCTCACCCTGGGTCAGACTCACTGCCTCCTTCACAATGGCTCAGTAGAATTAACTGCATTATATACATATAAAACTGCATTTATATTAATTATATTAATTAATACTGCATTTTATATACATAAAAAATGCCTATATAAAAGCATGATATTCTCAGACGAGAGATGAGAACCTAGCATTTATCAATGCCAAGTTGGCTTTTCATAGCTGATGACAGTTTTAACTTTATTGAATGTAAAGGTATGTTTGTATGTGCTAATCTTTGGTATATCATTGAATAATAAGTGTTCAGTCATTTATTGAATTACATGCAATTAAATTAAGAAGTGTGACGCATTTGTGCATCTTGGATGTAGAGGTCAGTAGTAGGAGAGATGGTGGTATGAATGTGTTATTTAATCAAATGAGGCACGGTCTACCAATCCTGTCATAGTAATAAAATTTGCCAAAAATTTTTTAAATAATATATTTAAAAAATAATAATAATAAAAATAAATGTAAAAAACGTGAAAATGACGTGCTAGTAATAGTGGGAAAATCGGGTTATATCTAATGAAACCAGATCTACCTTTTTATCTCTCCCTGCAGTAAACCTCCAGTACTTCAGCAGCTGTTGCCTTAGTATTCCTAAGCTCAGAGTGTAGCTAGCTGGCTAGCAGCTTTCAAACAGAAATCGGGAAAATGCTTGATTTCCCTGCGAAATCTGTTCAAGAAGGCTACTAACATGCCTGATCAATCTCTTATCACGTTTAGACTTGACTACTGCAACTCATTTTTCTGCATTTGCCATAGATCCTTCCAGCTGAGCTAGAATGCAGGTTTATCTTCATGTCTCTCTGCTGTATTTCATATGCTGGCTTACTGTAGCTTATTCGTTCATCCATCTTCAGTTCTGCTTTATCCTGGTCATCATTGCAGTGAATACAACCTGGATGACACCAGTCCTGTAGCTGTTGGCATTGGAAAAATAAAAAAATGCTCTTGCATACAGTGTCAGAAATGGACAAGCTCCACTCTACCTGATGGCAATGGTCAAATTTTGCATTGCATCATACATTCAAGCTGTAAACACAACACAGTTTCGCCCCCCTTCATCATCAGGTTCCAACGACTCTTTGCTGTATTGGCACATAGGTGATGGACGGAACTTGTCTTAGCTTTCCAAACAGCTTGGTCTCTTGCTGTCTTAAAATGCACACTGAAGACCCATCTGCAAAAAGCACCTGATGGAGCACTAATGGTGCTTTAAAAGCCTGCCTTAGGTTGTTGGCACCCTTAGAATTGTGCTGATCTTTATGAGCCATTACCGTAAGTACACAAGTAAACTCTTCTGTAAGTCATAATCTCATACTGCTTAACAACATGTTAATGCCAACACTTTTGCACGAGGGGACATCAATGCCCAAATACAGTGATTTTCATGCTTCTAACAAATCTACTGTAGCTAGAACACCAACACTCTTCTGCTTTCTAGCAATAAAAACTAGAGGTTTTCAGCAATTTTCCACAAGTTCATTTTAGTCTCTTGAAGCACTCCAAAAAAGTAATGATATAGGATAGGCTCTTCCTCTTGACTAAAGAATAAAAAAATTAATAAATAAAAGAGAGAAAGGTCAGGTCATTAGTCTTTTGTGTTCTTCTAATGGAATGGATGGCTGTCTGCCAGGCTTATTTGTTGCCTTAGGAGCACAGGTTAAGTAATACTGCACTTGGGATAATATTTCTCAGCAGTAGGAGAGAGGGAAGAAATAATGGCCCTGGTAAAATAGAGTTAAGGCATTAAAGATGTGAAGTGGATTTTAGCTAGACATCTTTTTGCGGACAAGGTGGGGGTGATACCAGCTATTTGATGTATTGAGGACAAACTATAGACAATGTAACATATATAGTCAATATTATTCACACATTAGTACACCTTATTACTGAAAAAAAATACATATTTATATTCTATGTCAGTAGCAAGAGTGGAATGCTAAGAGTAAATTAAATTTCACATTTTATTCTCTAAATGAGTGCTTTATTAAAGGCAGGTGCACTTGGACAGTGAATCTGTTAAACCCATAAATAAAGGACTCATAGAGAGTGCTAATACCATCTGTACAACATAAATATGTAGTGTACTACAAGTGTGTAAACAGAGTGATAAAGAATGTGTCCTTTTCAGATTCAAATAGATGTAGATTGTTCCAGTAAAATAAAGCATTTTCTAGCTTTTCTATTTTCTAATTACATTAACTAATTACTTATTTTCTTGGTTTTAAAGTACTTAAATTAGTTCATTTAACAAAAATACGGTTAACAAACTTTTGACTTTCAGTATAGAAGTTTATTATTTTCCAAAAACAGAACCTTTTATTTATAACACTTCATACTTTTTTATCCAGTTACATTTACTGTTATGAACCATCTGTGAAACTGTTTAGTTCCTTATGTTATAACAGCTATAAACATGTGTTCCTCTCATGAAGTTAATAAGAGAAAAAACACCAAGTAACCAAGAAACCACAAACCACTCTGTCCTAAATACTTTCCCATATGAGAAAACATTTATGTAAGTGTTCTTGCAAAAATGCGAAATAAACAAGCCTATACTCTATCATATTATTAGTACTCTGATGATTCCTCGCTGTCCTTAAGTTTCGATAATAAACTCTTTCATCGTTCTCTCTGCTGACCTGCTTGGATAGGATATTCCTTTTGTTGCAGGTGACTGATAACCTGCTTTACACCAAATGTGACTAATGTGGTTACAGTCGCTCAAAGCTTGATCCAATTCGAATGTTCTAATTGCCCTAACAAGCTTACCCCATTCCATGGCCACATATGTCATGTTCTTTTCTAAATCACATGGAAATCAGTGAAGAGTTGAGTTTAAACCAAGGCGATATTGCAGGGAGGTCCCACAGAAATCCATGTCACAACCAATATAGTCCAAAACTTGCAATTTTATATGAATAATTCTAGATGTTGGAACTTGTACAATTTAATGTGTTTTCATTCATGTAATGTCCAGCACACTCCAACCACATCCCCTTGACTTGTTTAAATTTGTATACATCTTTACATTATATCGTTCTAAATCACCTTTATCATTATTTCAGAAATCAAATACCCATATTCAAAGTATAAGAAAGCAAGTTGTGTAAAATAAACAATGTCTTTTTGTTGTAAGCTAAGATCTAACTTTTGTAAGGTGACCCTGCCAGTCAACAATGCTTGACTCTTCTTATAACCATCAAGTGGCTGATGTTGAAACAGCTCACACTGACTACCACCTCATTATGTACACAGATGCTACAACATTCTGGTGGATTGCAGCTTACTGTATATAATGCATTTTAGATGTCCAGGAAACTTCTGTAGACACAAACAAATAGTTTATATTATTATATATTGTTCAATGCAATATGTCTCATGTTTTAATAGACAACTGTATTGACATTTATTCATAGATTTCATACTATGGAATTATTTACTGTTCTGCATATCATGAGAGAATGATTAACTGACACATTTATAGACTGTTATGCTGTGTACCAGTATGCTAATTAGACATCAACTTGCAGGCTTTGGCTTATAAAAAGGAAGAGGCATGTAGTTGTGACCAAAGACCAAGTGGAGATGTTGCATATGGCAAATACATTATTGGGGCAAGTCAAGAATACACTCTGGATGGGACACCAGTCCATCACAGGTCATCTCACACATAGCTGCAATTTAAGCCTAGGGGCAAATTTCAAATAGCCCATCCATCAACTGGCATCTTTTTAAAAAGGTGAGAGGAAACCAAAGAAAATCCATATGGAACCATGTATAAAACCTATACAGACACAGGGAAAACATGTAAAACCTCATAGATGTGTATAGATTGTTTTTTAAAAATCAGGAATTTCAACTATCTTCTACCCATGTGCTTCAAATGTTTGTTCACCTCATGAGCAAACACATATTATGCTCAATGCCAGGTAAACTTCTTTTTTTTTAAGCAAGCCAAACATTTTGGCATTTTTTGTTCCTCCTTTTATTCCTCCATGTTATACAAGTGGCAGAATAGCAGATTAATAGAATAACATAATGTAGTATCATGCATCATACATCTACATACATTGGCATATATCATTAATATCCAAGAAGTCCATGTGGACCTCATGACTGCAATGTATACACTACTGTGGGAGAGATCATTTGTAAACCACACACACACACACACACACACACACACACACACACACACACACACACACACACACACACACACATATTGATCAATAATGTATTAGAAATGTTATTTACATGCGCAAATGTGTTAAACAGAAAAAAGGCAATATGTTATGAGTCAATATTATGTTTGCTGTTTTGTATGATTAGTGCTGCTGTATTTGCTGAATAACATCTAAACTGCCAAGTA
Organism: Ictalurus punctatus; assembly: GCF_001660625.3. NCBI lineage: Eukaryota > Metazoa > Chordata > Actinopteri > Siluriformes > Ictaluridae > Ictalurus > Ictalurus punctatus. The sequence goes on along the minus strand of NC_030428.2, from coordinate 18,493,011 downwards.
TCAGATGGTGGAAATTCACTACAGAATGACTGTGTGCACTCACAGATGTGTGCACAGTCAATACCCTCCATCAAAAGCACCCCAAGGCACGTAAAACTTCCTACTGTGCTCCAGCAAGATAAATCAAAGGAGGGTTTTATGATAACACATCTATTTCACAAAGAGCTATTGTTCTTGTCGTTTTTCATGAACAGACATCTTTCAAACTAAATAATAATGAAATCAAACACGGAGCACAGAAAGGGAGATTTGTGGCCTTTGCATGTAATATTGTGTGAAGTAGACTGTGTTTTTTTCTGAAAAGGAGTTCAAAGTTTGCCACATGTTCCACCCTTGCCCTTAGTTTTTGCCTGTAGGGTAAATGAGAAAGAGAGTTTGTAGTGAGATATCAAGCTAAGATTGCTCACTGGTGAAAGGGCCTAAAGGGAAACATTATTTTTGCCACCATTTTTTATTGTGGCAAATATAACAATTTAAGTCTATTTAAATGGTTTAACACATATATTAAGCCATGATTTCCCCAATAAGATTCCCATTCGAAATTTGGCATCATCGGTAGCAAGTTTATAAGCTGCTAAACAATATACATATGTATGTAATCTACAAAGGTATATGAAACCAAATCGTGACTAGAAAATCACTATGCATTTGCAAGATTGTGACCATGTTGCATACATGGCAGTTGGATTTAATAAGAATAATTTAATAAGAATATTTTGTATGTATCATAAATCAAATCTCTTTTTTAAAGCTTAAATGCAAAAGAAGAAATATTATTGTTCATCTGACCTATGAGCAGTTGATTAAATCTGACCCATTGTATCAAGTCTAATATATGTTCTTTTGGCAAATATCTTTAGATGTGGTACATCTGTTCCTGCAATATGCAAAGTTCAGTTTATAGAACAGTTATTAATCAAGTGTACTCAGTTTCTGTTTCAACTTGTAGCTGGAGCTCACTCTTCTTAATTAAGTTACTGCCTCAAAGAAAGATCAGAAAGCTCAGCCATGGTGATTTTACTGTCTAGATGTAGTAAATTTACCCTGTGGAATTGAGCAAAGGCAAAGGTTAATGATAAATTAGGAACAAGGTAATGCATTTTATTCCTCCTCATACACTCAGAGAGCAGTGCTGATGTCATATCTGCTTCTCCAGGCAATTACATGGCTTAAAATTCGCTACTGGTTGAATGCCAAGCTGTGAAAGACTAATTTATATATTAGTTAAAATGTAGAGAGCTAACTCACATCCTACAGATTTAAACAATATAAAGGAAATTGAAGCCACTCTAGTCAGATGCAAGGCTTTAGCTGTGGGCAGTTTAATGCAAATAAGCTCTACACATCTTGGGATGTGTATGATAGATGAGTATTGTGGAAAATTCACTGTCCAAGTCTGTAAATGTAGATAAAGGCCAACCTTAGTGGACAAAGAATTGAGAATAAAAGATGGGTAACATATAAACACATTAAAGGTTTGGTTTTATGGTATATATATAAGTGTTTGACTTCATTACTTATTGCCAAAGTATAAATATCTAAATCTAAGCTTGTGATAGTACAACACATAAGTTAAAAAAAAAAACAGTTTTCTGATCTAAAAGATGTCTTGTCATCTCAGACTGAGAGCTGTAAATGTAAGCATTTTGATTACTGTTTTAGAGACTGTATGTAAAACAACAAAATATAGAGTGCAACTTATGAATCATATTTCTTGCCTCAAAATGAGTGTAAACATATTTGTGTGTGTGTGTGTGTGTGTGTGTGTGTGTGTGTGTGTGTGTGTGAGCACATATTGCAACATATATTGTAAATGTTGTTTCCTAAACCTATGTGATATTTATGATTTCACCACATTGTTCACCATGAAGTATGGATAAAAATGATACCAAACATGCCCTGGGAATTACTGTAATTAAATACAGTTCAGATGACCAGGTTTGTTCTACCTAGTATCTCTGAAACAGATTCCTGATTATTTTAACCTTAATAAAATAACTGCCAAAATTTATGAATCTTCTACAGTATATTGTATGCAATATGATAATTCTAATACCATATATATATATATATATATATATATATATATATATATATATATATATATATATATATATATATATATATAATGTATAACGAATTGCAAACCTGGTGTTGTGTCAACACATAAGAATAGTTTGATAATATTTCTTGGACAACTTGTCTCCAATATTTAAGAATTTTAACAGAATGAACAAATGAGACATTTAACATTTGGGCTCCATTCTTTCCAGGAGTAATCAGAACAGCATTGCCTGACATGGATCGAGAAGCAAGAGAGCATTATACAGTGGTCATTCAGGCCAAAGACATGGCAGGACAGGTGGGAGGACTCTCAGGCTCCACTACGGTTAACATCACACTTACTGACGTCAATGATAACCCTCCCAAATTTCCTCCAGGTGAGTACTACAGCACAGACCATTTTTAGTGTATATCTCTGTCATGGATGTGCCGGAACGAATTCTGTACTAAAGTTCACATTATCCACTGCACCCCACTGCATCACTGTCACATGACCACTTGCACCTGATTCACATTGTTGTTAACGAGCACTCATGTATATAGTCACAGTTTGCACTACACTCCTTGTGTTGTGTTTCTTTCTTTGCCATTGTTTCTGTGTTTATGGTCTTTGTTTTATGTTTATTCTTAGCCTTAGTTTTTTTGCCACAACTTCTACAGATTCTGTTTTGTTTGTATTTTTATTAAACCTAATCTACACTTGCATCCATCTCCGCCTTTAAACGTGACATCAATGTCGCTGGCCCCATATTATCTGGCTTCTAATAACAGTGCAGTTACATATAAATTATAAATACAAATATATTGCAATCAATGTGGTTACTGAAAGATTACTGTAGTACATCTTATGTATATACACAAGTATCAACTTCAGTATTAGCTCTTGTAAAAGCACACAATATATAAAACTAAGCAAACCATTAGCTTGATCATTTTTGAGTATACAAGTTTGTCTTGTAATCAGGACATGATGATTCAGATTTTATTTCTTTAGTCTTGGCTATCAAGTTGTTGCTAATTGCTAAATCATGTTAGTATACAGTATAATCTAGTTGGGTTGGTCTGACAATAGCACAATTTAGGATTAATGAAAATGATCCTTCTCATTTTTAGGTGGAACCTTTTTCTTTTTTTTTAGTGTACAAATTTAATTACCCCATACCTTTTTACCTGAGAGAGAATGAATATCCTGGTATAGCTGTGAAGACACACTACTTACACAAACCAAAACTGAAGATGATATATACTGTATGTGTATTTATATAGGACACAATACTCTAATACATCTGTAAACATACATATATAAATATAAATTGTTACTATTTGTTGTATAGTTCATGTAAAAATACACCACTACTGGAGACACAAGACAATTTATGACTAGTCATAATACAAGTGATTATTGAACACAAAAACAAAAAAAGGTTGACTGTCACTCCAGGTCCCTTCAGCCATACAGACAACAAACTACATTACATGACTTAATCACATGCTGTAGTTCACCTAACTCCTAATTACAGACACCTGAACTCAATTAGACAACCTTTAAATAAAACAGACTGATGCTCTCAGAGTGTCTGAAACCACTCTCTGTTCTCGATGTAGTGCACTGTATTGGGTGGCTGTCATTTTGTAGTGGTGTCTGACTTTTGAGTGAATAACTTCATTCTCTGAATTCGTTCACTTGTTTATACCCACAGGTTCTCAACTTGTATGCTGTACATTTGTATGTTGACTCTTGCTCTTGCCTAGTTTTGCCTGTTTGTAGATAATATGATCTTAAATAAAGATACACCTCTCCCACCTGCCTGAAATTTGAATGTAGGATGATTGTCACCATGGTGTTTTGTTTTTTGTTTTTCTCCACTGGGTTTGCATCATTCCTGTTTTACATCAGTCACAACCTCCAGCACAATTTAATATTAATTCAGCGATTCATACCTTTTACTTTTATCCATTTGTTTATTCAATTATTAATTTTGTTATGCAGGCCCTATTGGTCATAAACCTGTACTTTTTACCTTTAGGGCCAGTTATGCATGTATTCCTTTCTCATGTATGAGTCCAATCTTATTACAATGTGGGATATTATTTCATTGGCACTCTGAAGTACTATGTCTAATCATTATGTATTGGTGAGCAGATGTTTCAAAAGCATTCATAAAGACAAAATAAAACACTTATAAGCTATGAATAATGCAATGATATTATAGGAATGTATTCAGTTACTGTACACAAAAATACTAATCCCATCATCTCACCTCAAAAAACAGTGTTTGGAATTCTAAAGCACATCTATATAAAAGGATTTTCACCATGTTTATATACTGTTTTCTTTAAGATGCTCTTCAGTGCTAATGATATTAACAAACCATTCTGTAGCATGAGAGCTTATGTGTTCATTAGACCGTTTCCTGTGTGTCTGCAGAAAGCTTCCAGGTGTTTGTGCCTGAGTCTGCCCAGGTGGGGAAACCAGTGGGAAAGATCAAAGCAGGAGATGAAGATGTGGGCGTCAATGCTGAAATCAAATACAGTATTATTAACCAGGAAGGAGCCAATGTATTTTCAATAGCTACAGACAAAGACACACGAGAGGGCATCATTAGTCTGAAAATGGTACTGAGCCATCTTCCAACATTTGTTTCTCATTCTATATATTACAATGTTGTGGAAAATTCAGACACCATTCAAAAACCACATCAATAAAATTTTTGTGTTTATTGCGTGGCTGTCTTCAACTGTCTTCCACTTCAACACAGTATGGTGTCAGGCAGTTTTATGTAATATCAATACATTTTGCACGGAAAAGAAAATTCTTACACCCTAGTTATAATGTTATCTTGGGTAAAGCCTAATATTATATTTCCACTGATGTCTCATGCAGTACCAATAATCACCTCACAGTTCAGGGTTCCTGCCTAAGATCAGAGAATGTGGAGCTCCAAGAAGCAATCTCAGTCTCTTGGTCTGCTCAGACCAGCAGTCACCTGAGGTTACAAGTCATGTTGACAAAAAACTTTCAAAGGACACTTTAACCTCAAGAAGAGAAAGAATCTAAACATATCTGATCACTTGCAGCAGCTCTGCTTTTCTGTAATGCAACTGTTTAGCTGACCCGAAGATAATACCAGGCTCTTCATTTAAAGAACCAATTATTTGTGCAAAAAGTTTAAGGCCCACCACACAGTGAGCCTTATTAATCAAGCTGGATATAAACAAATCATTCATGGTAGCATTTATACAAGAATATGGTATTAATGAAAATGCAGTTTGTTTGAAAAAAAAGTTATATCCTATGAGATCTCCTGAGTTTGTATGAATTTAAATTTAAGGAGACAATAATGCAGATCATAATTGCCATTAGTTAACATATTTACATACAGACTATGCTGTCACATTTAAGTTACGCAGACAAATTTAGTGATTTTTTTGTAAAATTCACAACATTTCATTATTAACAACATGAAAAAAGCAGTCCAAATAAGAAAGGTCATTAAATTAGGACTAATGCAATGGGACCCTATGAAAAGAGAAAAAGTTAGTGTATGTCTCTGGTAGCTGAAGTGCAGCAATGAACTGTAAAGGTGCTTGGTAATTTACAGGTTATTGACGTTTATCTACATAAACACTAGTATGAAGAAAATCAACATTACTGAAACTGGCAGGAATTATTTTGTATGGTTTGGCCTATGAAAACATTTGCACACAACTAAAAGTGAGGACCATAGCCTCTAGTCAAGGATTTGGTCAATGCCACTATTAAAATTTGTGAACATTTATTCAGAACTTTTATTTGTGTTCTGATTTGAAAAAAAAAAACAATTAAGCAACTTTCCATTGTTGTCTTTTCAGCCACTTAACTATGAAAAGAAGAGACAGTACACTCTGCATATCACAGCAGAGAACACACACCTTGACCCTCGCTTCTCCCATCTGGGATCATTTAAGGATAATGCCACTTTCAAGATAACAGTTGGGGATGTGGATGAACCACCTGTTTTCTCAATGGATTACTATATTATGGATGTCTATGAGAATGCAAAAATTGGCACAGAAGTTGGATCAGTTACAGCACAAGATCCAGACAGCAAGAATAGCCCGATCAGGTAGGAAGGTAAAATGGTTCATATATGGCATGAGTATATGTCCAATTTATTGAAGATGATATTACAAGTTTGTGTGTTATTTCTCACCATCACACTGCTACCCCCTACCCATTCTGTCTAATCTTCTGTTTCCCACCTTTATCTCTTTCCAAACAAATTTACCTTTCTCTTTTGCTAATTTATGTCTGTGATAAAGTGTTGAAAGAGTGAAGGTTTTGTGGGGTGCAGTTATGTGGCTGGTCTGCATATTTAGACCATTATCTGTAGACTTCAAATAAAAAATAATGGATGCACCCTCCCACATGCTATGCATAAGTAATCATAAGATTGTACAAGCTTTAAAACCATAATATATTCTTGGCAATGTTCTGGCATAGAGGCCCAACTCTGCCTTTATTTAACCTTTATCACCTGATCCTTCTTATTTTGTCTCTCTTTAATTTGAAAATGATAACTTAGTGAGCTGCATAATGTCCTACATTACTATGTCCTACAGAGGTTCTCAACCTTTTGTAAGTAAAGCCCTCTCATTATATATATAATATACCTAATCTGCTATAGATAGATAGATAGATAGACTTTTTGTTTTTTTGCTTGTTTGTACTTTTTTAATTACTTTTCGTAACTTGTGATTTTTTTTAAATAACTTTTATAGCTTTTATAAAACTATATAATGGACAGGTATGGAACATGAATGATCAATAATGCTCAAAAATGATCAAAACTACTTTGAACAAGAGATCTAGGCTGGAATAACGTGGACTATTTTACATGTGAAACATGTTGCATTCAATTCGTCTTGCGTTCTAAAAACATTTGCATCATAGGAATTGTGTAAATTGGGACGAAGGACGCGTCTCGTTATCCATGACATTGTTAAATCTCCGGCTCTCAGCCCCACTCTGAATAGAGCAGACGCAGAGAGAGGTGTGAGTGCAATAAAATACACTGAGTACCCAAATGATACCCTGTCTGTGTTTTTTTTTTCTTGAAAACATTTTGCGCCCCCTTTTAAACCCAAACCCTCTGTCCCCCCCGGTTTAGAACCACTGCCCTACTATGACCCCACCTTTCTCTGTGTATCTCTAGTGTACAGGATGATGGTAATAAGTACAATCAGAGTTCTCAAGATCAGTGGACCACCAAAGTTAAATGCTATGAAACTTCTTTTTTTACCCAAATTTTTTTATTAAAAAAAAATCTTTCAACCTTTTAATCACAACAAATCATTCATGGTAGCATTTATGCAAGAATATGGTATTAATGAAAATCCAATTTGAAAAGAAAGTTATATCCTTTGAGATCTCTTGAGTTTGAGACAATAAAGCAGATCACAGTTGCCATTAATAACTACATATTGACATACAGACTATGTTGTCACATTTAAGTTACACACACAAATTTAGTGTTTTTTTTTGTGAAACTCAGAAAAATTTCTCATTAATAACATGAAAGAACGCAGTCTAAATAAGAAAGGTCATTAAATTAGTACAAACACAATGGCAGGAAACAGGAAAAAAGTTAGTTTATATCTCTGGAAGTTGAGCTGCATTATGAAAGATTTGAAAGCGCACAAAAATGAGCTGTAAGGCACTTGGTAATTTTAACAACATGTCTCTAGAACAGCCATTCAAAAGTACTCTTGTTCATGTGTTGTATCTCCCTCCAAGTGAGATGCAAAAAATACAGTCCCCTATTGCAGAATCCAGTCATATACTTTGTGAGCAATTGTCCTGAGTATACAATACCACAATGAGCATGGGCCATTTGGCAAATTGTCTGGCATACATGCTCATCCGTTAGGGGCATCACCAAAGCCATTAATAGCAGACCTTACTGAGCTTATATAACAAACCATGGATGTCAACCACTCTGGCATAAACCTCGATGCCAATCTGGTCCCACTAGTCTGCATGGCCCTGGTACACAGGTGGCGCTTTGCATGCGGCGACTGGCAGCAAATATTGTAAGCACGTGTGAATGCATTTTGTGTTGTGTTTATTGTGCGTTTGTTATTTTGGAAAAGTGTTAGTTACAATGTAAACTGATGACCTATATCTGTGCGGAAGGTGAAGATGGAGTTGCCAGTTATAGCTATAATTTGGATTTTACTGTTAATCTCATGCCTTCATATAACGCCTGTGAGACCTACCATGTAGCTCCAGTACAGCCTTGAATTTCTGCTTCAGGGGCATCGTCCTTACTATGTTCGATATCCAGTGGATTTTATAAGATCGCCACACTTTCCGAACAATGGTGGCTTTATGGCAGATGCCATTCAGAACAATGATGAATCAAAAATATGGAAAACACAGAAAAGAGGCAAGAAGGGTGATGTGCGTCAAAGATTGAGAAAGCAGCGTCTTGGTAGGATTTCCTTGCCGACTATCGTAATGGCAAATATTCAGTCTCTACGGAATAAAATTGCTGAACTACAAGTCACTTTACATGTTCACCATGCATACAGAGAGGCCTGTATTTTTTCCCTTTATAGAAACCTGACTGAAAGCTTGAGACACCAATTCTGTTTTATCTCTTAATGGCTTTGGGACTCCCCTGCAAACCAATCAAGATTCAGTGATCACAGGTAAAACACAAGGAGGCGGCATTTGTCTATAGCTACTCAGTAATCGTAAGAGAAACCTTGTGTACCCAAGATATTGAACTGCTTTCTGTATAATTATGGCCATTTTACTTACCTCCAGAATTCTCTCAACTTTTTGTTACGGTGGTGTATATTCATCCTAAAGCAAATGAGGATAAAATGAAGGAGACTGTTGAACGTATTGTTTTTAAATTGCAAAATGTTTCTCCTGATGCCCCTAATTTTATCATGGGGGATTTTAACCACTGCTCTTTGAAACACACTTTGTGAAATTTTCAACAGTATGTTACCTGTGCAACACGATTTAACAAGACTTTGGACTTGTCTTATGGTTCTGTCAGAGGTGCATTAATTAAGTCCATTAATAATCCACCCTTGGGACTGTCTGACCATAACACTGTGTTTTTAATTCTTGTGTATAAAACTGTTTTTTTAAAGTATAAAGCTGTAAACAAATCTATTAGGAAATGGTCTGCAGGTTCATCTTTAGCTTTGCAAGGACGATTTGATTGCACCATCTGGGAGGTTTTTGAAAACTCATGTTCTGATTTTGATGAATTAACAGATGTTGTAAGTAGTTGGATTAATTTTTGTGAGGATAAGCCTATCCCTCAAAAAACTATATGAACATTTGCTAATATTAAGCCATGGATAACTAAACTTGTAAAGTCCCTTATGATTGAAAGAAATATGGCATTTCCTGCAGGTGACTCGGAAAGGAAGCATGATTTCCAAAAACAAATAAAGTGTGAAATTAGGAGGGCCAAAAATAGGTATAAGGAGGAAGTAGAGGGGAGTCTAGACTTGGCTCTGCCTGGGAGAGTATGCATACTATATCTGAATCTAAGAGTAAAAGTAATGCCCCTACAAAATTGATTGGTTATCAATTTGATATACAGTTGGCACAAGAGTTGAATACTTTTTATACTGGATTTGATGTGGAGGATTTTCTAGCGAAAAGAATGTGCTTTGGATTGAGACTATGTGTAATGTGGAATGTAATTTTTTTTAATCAGCAGGATGTTATACAAGTTTTTAAAAAGAACAAAGTGGGAAAATCCTCTGGACCAGATAAGATTGGGGGACGTTTACTTAAGACATGCGCGGATCAGGTGGGTCCTGTTTTTTATAATATAGTGCATCCGGAAAGTATTCACAGCGCTTCACTTTTTCCGCATTTTGTTATGTTACTGCCTTATTCCAAAATGGATTAAATTCATTATTTTCCTCAAAGTTCTACAAACAATACCCCATAATGACAACATGAAAGAAGTTTGTTTGAAATCTTTGCAAATTTATTAAAAATAAAAAACAAAAAAAGTACATGTTCATAAGTATTCACAGCCTTTGCTCAATACTTTGCTGAAGCACCTTTGGCACCATTTACAGCCTCAAGACTATTTGAGTATGATGCTACAAGCTTGGCACACCTATTTTTGGGCAGTTTCTCCCATTCTTCTTTGCAGGACCTCTCAAGCTCCATCAGGTTGGATGGGGAGCGTTGGTGCACAGCCATTTTCAGATCTCTCCAGAGATGTTCAATCGGGTTCAAGTCTGGGCTCTGGCTGGGCCACTCAAGGACATTCACAGAGTTGTCCTGTAGCCGCTCCTTTATTATCTTGGCTGTGTGCTTAGGGTCGTTGTCCTGTTGAAAGATGAACCTTCGCCCCAGTCTGAGGTCCAGAGCGCTCTGGAGCAGGTTTTCATCAAGGATGTCTCTGTACATTGCTGCATTCATCTTTCCTGACTAGACTCCCAGTTCCTGCCGCTGAAAAACATCCCCACAGCATGATGCTGCCACCAACATGCTTCACTGTAGGGATGGTATTGGCCAGTTGATGAGTGGTGCCTTGTTGTTGTTCACTTTCAAAGGAAACTTCGATGTTGCGTTTAGCATAACACTATGGGAAGCGCCTCTCACGCGTGACCGGTATCTGAAGCTTGTGTAAAATCATGCCTATTTATAGGCCTGTCATGCTCAGGTGACGTGGCAATTAAGCGCGACGCGTGATATAAATATGGCACCTGTGAACCGCGCCCTCTGCCTTTATTATCTTCAGCGAAAGACTGCATGTCAGTTGTTTGTGTAAAGAAACAAAAAGACACTTCATTTCCTCGCTATCTTTTCTCAAAATCTCAGAACTTTTCTATCCCTTTAAAAAATAGAGAGAGAGAAAAAAAAAAGGAATGAGCGAGAGAGAAAAATATGAGTGAGAGAATTCAGGAAGTGTGTTACGGCTTGCTCCTGTTTCATCACGGGGAATAGTGCAAACTTTCTGACTGAAGTATTTAGGAGTGTAGCATGCTATGGCAGCCTCCAGAGGCTGCGCATAGCAATGGCTACATTAAACAGCTTGGCTCGCGACTCACGCTCTTCTCGGAAGCCGAAGCGAGTTGGGTTTCGGAGCCTCGCGGATTTGGGCCGGCCGCTGCCGAGGCAGCTAGCCGTCTCAGGTTCGGGGAGTCTCTTATATATAAGGAAGAGGAGCCGGAGACGAGCGTTGCTCTATCTCTTACTCTGTCTTCCAAGTTCGGCTCTCCGCTGGATTTTGAAGCTAGCGTCGCGACTCCTCCTTCCGCTATTGAAAGCCAAAAGGGGAAAAAAGTTTTTAAAAAAACACACACACAAAAATAATAGTAATAATTCCTCTCTGACTCTGAGGAGCCAGAAGGATTTGCTAAAAACTGAGAGCAGCATATAAAGAGCTGCTTGAAGTGATTACTACGGCTAGATGAGCCTTTTTCTCCCCAGTGAAAGTAAATCCTTCACACTGCTGAAACTCCCCTTTCTTCCAGAAATGCATGACAGGATATCAGGCTTCTGAGGGAAAACCATGCATAAACTGTATGTATAACCCCACTATGTTTGATTGTTCAGCCATTGTGGGGAATGAACGGCATGGCTATTTAGCTATGCTACAGGTGGAGGAGGCGCTTGTGAGCTACGTCGCCCTATCAACAGCAGATAATTAGGGGGGCCGGCTTTGCCATCCAAACCACCGTGTAAGGCCACCATGGCATTGGTGGGCAAGGCCTATGCAGTAGTAGTCTTGTTTGTGGGTCACTGCAGACAATGACAGTGTTGCAGGCCTACCAAGCAGACCTCCTGAGTGAGCTCGACATATGGCGCCATTCAGCCAGTTCCTTCCTTGTTGTCTCGAGCTCACCCGGGCATCCACAAGTGCAGCCCGGGCCAGCACTAGTGCAAGGGAGACCCAGAAGGCGAGTATGGCAGCCCGCCAACCCCTGCAGACAGCCAGGGGAACCAGGCGGCCACAGTCATGGCCTGCTACTAGGCCTGATCTGAGAATGGACATAAAGGCCCAGCAGGCAAAGAAGAGCGGTCCTGAGGGGCCATGGAGGAACGTATCAGGGGACATGAGGTTGTTAGGGCAGTTAGCCCCCAGTGCTACTGTAGGGCCTCCCCTAGCCAAGGCGGTCCCCAAGTTTTCAGTGTTCACTGGTCAGCGAGCTGTCACAGGGCAACAAAAATCTGATGCTTTCCCTCCAATAGAATGTGGAATAGTCAACATCACTAAAAGACCATCTGGCAGCGTGGAAACTACTGCCAAATGTGGATCCATGGGTTCTGTCTACCGTAGAAAAAGGTTACCGGGTCCAGTTTATAGCTCGACCCCCCTGGTTCAGAGGTGTGCTCACCACAGTAGTCAGCACAGACCAGAGCCCGACGTTAGCACAGGAAGATCCCTCTTGGACAAAGGGGCCATAGAACATGTACCTCGTTCCCTGAGGGAGGGAGGTTTTTACAGCCATTATTTCTTGGTCCACAAAAAATAGGAGTATGCGGCCAATTTTAGATCTGCGTCATCACTGTACTCTTCGGACATACAGGTTCAAGATGCTGATGCCCAAACTTACCGTCCCACAGATTCAGTTTGAGGACTGGTTTGTGATGATAGAGCTAAAAGGTGCATATTTCCACATAGAAATATCGCTAGCTTTATCACCTCACACCTTCACAAAGTGCATGGATGTTACTCTGGCTCCATTGTGACTCCAGAGCATTCGTGTACTAAACTACCTGGACGACAGGTTAATTCTAGCACGGGGGAACTGGCGGTTCAACATCGAGATGTTGTTCTTGCCCAAATGAAGAGCTTGGGGCTCAGGTTTAATCTCAGAAAAGTATGCTTTCCCCAATGCAGTGGACAATTTTTCTAGGGGTTATAAGGATTCTACTACGATGAGGGCGTTTCTATCCCCAACATGCGTAGGGTCAATCCTACCAACACTGAGCAAGATAAAGCTGGATCTTGGGAGACTATTGGCACTTATGGGCCTATTGCCCAGGAGACCATTCAGTCGTGGCTGAGAAGTTGGGGGTTTCGTCCAAGGACGAAATCTCAGAGAATAATCAGTGTCACGCGGCGATGCCTATGTGCTCTGAAAATTTGAGTGTCCCCTGTTTCCAGCCTTGGGTCACACTCTAGGGGTGTCTCCTTAGTGCAAGATGGTAATGACAGACACCTCCCTCACGGGCTGGAGCGCGGTCTTAGACAGCTGTCCAGCTCACAGTCTCAGGTGCGGCCCTCATCTGGAGCAGAGTGGCTCCATCCACAAGTGATGGAGTCCATATGGCGAGGTTTGGCCAAGCGGGATTGCATGTGTTCGCCTCCGAGGAGACAACGTGGTCACCATTTCGGCCAGCCATGCCCCTGTTGATGGAGCCTCTGTGGGGCAACATCCTCTAACTTTGAGTTTCATGCGTGATGTCAGGTGGCTGAGGCCCATCTGCAGGCCGTGCATACCTTCCTGGAACCTTCTGTGGTCCTGGAAGGTCTGTCAGGTGCCCCATTTGAGCCCTTAGAGTGGATCTACTGTCTTAAGCCAGAGTGCTGATTTATCACCCTCGGCCAGAACTATGGAAACTGTGGGTCTGGCCCCTGAGGGACACCAGCTCATAGATTATGGTCTCACAACTGAGATTGTAGAGACCATGTTAAATGCTAGAGCACCATCCACAAGGAAATTGTATGCACTCAAGTGGCAGCTTTTTGTCTTGTGGTGTGAGGATCGTCAGCTAGACCCAGTGAACTGCGCAATAGCTACAGTCCTGGAGTTCTTACAAGCTAAGGCCTTCCTGTATCCTATGCCGGATGATATTCCTAAAGTGCCTACATCGGCTTCCCACCCTGTGGTGTTGCAGGCTTTCTGCCCTCCTCCATTCCCCACACCGGAACAAGAGAGAATGCACCTGCTGTGTCCAGTAAGGACCCTCTGTACTTACGTCCACCGCTATGGCCAGTGGCGTAAGTTGGAGCAGCCGCTGGTCTGCTTTGGCAGCAACAGTAGAGGTGATGCTGTGTCAAAGCAGTGCATCTCTAATTGAATAGTGGAAGTAATCTCTATTGCTTATGAGGCGTGCAGTATCGCTACGCCTCTGGGCATAAGGGCTCATTCCACTAGGGAGGTCGCCTCTGCGAAGGCTTTGCCCTCAAGGGGTATCCTTACAGGATAAGTGTGCTGCTGCAGGGTGGTCTACGCCAGACACATTCATTCATTATTACAGCCTGGATGTTCATTCCACCCCAGGCTCGAATGTCTTGCTGTGACCCTCGTGCTTGGGTCTTTTTGAACAGGCCGTACCCTCGGTATGACAGAGTGGATATTCTCGTTCCCATAGTGTTATGCTAAATGCAACGTCGAAGTTCCCTTTGAAACGGAACGTCTGGGTTACCACCCAGTTCCATGAGAAGGGAACGAGATGTTGTTTAGCTTTATCATACCAGGGCAGGCCTGTGAATTGCATCTTCGCTTCAGATAATAGAGGCTGACGGTGCGGTTCACAGGTGCCATATTTATATGACGCGACGCGCTTAATTGCCACGTCACCTGATCATGGCAGGTCTATAAATAGGCATGATTTTACACAAGCTTCAGATATCGGTCACGCGCGAGAGGCACTTCCCATAGTGTTATGTTAAGCGCAATGTCTTGTTCCCTTCTCAGGGAACAGGGTTACATGCGTAACCCAGACGTTCTTCTGGAAGGTTCTCCTCTCTCCACAGAGACACAATGGAGCTCTGTCAGAGTGACCATCGGGTTTTTGGTCACCTCCCTGACTAAGGCCCTTCTCCCATGATCGCTCAGTTTGGCCGGGTGGCCAGCTCTAGGAAAAGTCCTGGTGGTTCCAAACTTCTACCATTTACAGATGACGGAGGCCACTGTGCTCATTTGGACCTTCAATACTGCAGAAATTTTTATTTACCCTTCCCCAGATCTGTGTCTCGATACAATCTTGTCTCGGAGGTCTCCAGACAATTCCTTGGACTTCATGGTTTGGTTTGTGCTCTGACATGCATTGTTAACTGTGGGACGTTATATAGTCAGGAGTGTGTCTTTCCAAATCATGTCCAATCAACTGAATTTACCACAGGTGGACTCCAATCAAGTTGTAGAAACATCCCAAGGATGATCAGCGGAAACAGGACGCACCTGAGCTCAATTTTGAGTGTTATGGCCAAGGCTGTGAATACTTATGTACATGTGCTTTTTTTTTTTTTTTTTTTTTTTTTTTTTTATAAATAAATTTGCAAAGATTTCAAACAAACATCTTTCACGTTCTCATTATGGGATATTGTTTGTAGAATTTTTAGGAAAATAATTAATTTAATTAGGGATGCACTGAATGTTCGACAACCGAAATTATTCGGCCGAAAATAGCAAAAAAAAAGAGCATTTTCGGTGTTCGAACGAATAAGTGAAAAGGCCGATTAAATTTGACCGAACGTTGACGTGTTTGATGACGCGACCAAATAGCCTAGCAATGAGAGTGAGACGGACTAATGTCACGACCTCGATGAGGGGGCACGCGTGCACAAGCTACATGCATGAGCCACGTGCTTTTCGGATGTTTACTGTGGACACGTGGGTTTGTTTTGTTTCTGTTCCGGAGTATTCTGTCACGTTGCGAGACATAAGGGAGTAGAGTACGGAAGCAGGTAAAGAAGTATTTATTTAAGGGCAGGCAGACAAATCCAAATCATAATCCAAAAAACTTAGTCAAGACAGGCAAAGGGAATCAAAGTCATGGTCACAGAAAACAGGGTCAAAACACAAAACAAGAAACACGAACTAGTACTATAGACTGGGAACAGAAAAACCAGCAGGGACTAAATTATATAATCTATAGTTTAAACTAACTAAATCTATCAAGGAATATAACATTAGCAACATATCTAATTATACTATATCTACTCTAATACTCTGCGAGGTGTACAGGGACGTGAGCGGTATATATCCCCAATATAATCAGCCGTATATATAAGCGAATAGAACCATTTTTTGCACTCTTGTCAATGCACTTTTTAATGCACTTTTTTGTTGTAGGCTTCAGAGTGTTACATTCTTTCAGCAGTCAGTTATAGGCCTAACATAGGCTATTCAACAGGGGCTCAAAGATGACCACATAAAAATATTTTTATTTTACTCATTTATTTATTTAAAGTTATATTATACCTTGTTGGTAGCCTATACCTGCTGGAATGAAAAAAAAAATGTTCAGTGTTAAATAAATATTTTGAAATTGTAGTTTTTGTAATTGATTTTTTTTTTCTTTGGAAAGCAAGACAAAATAGTAAAAAGCACATTTTGATGATTTAATTTATGCATTGGTGAAAAAATGGCAAAATAAATGGAAAAAATGCGAAAAAAAACGTGTTCGGTATTTGGCCTTTGGCCAAGTTTGTCATTCCTATTCGGTTTTGGCTTCGGCCAAGAATTTTCATTTCGGTGCATCCCTAAATTTAATCCATTTTGGAATAAGGCTGTAACATAACAAAATGTGGAAAATGTGAAGCGCTGTGAATACTTTCCGGATGCACTGTATGTTCCAAAATTCGCTTTATTTTCAAAAAATTCCTAAATTGTGTAAAGAGGCCATAGTTGTGCCTGTAGGGAAGACAAGTTATCCTAAGGCTCTAAATGATTTTAGACCTGTTGCTCTGACATCTTTGGTAATTAAATGTTTTGAGAAATTTGTCAGGGATGAACTTTTATTGAAAACTCAAAGTCTTTTAGAGCCGTTGCAGTTTTATTATCGGGTCAGAAGGGGAGTTGAGGATGCCTCATCCACTCTGTTAAATATGATTATGAAACATCTGGAAGGAAGTAAAACCCATGTTATATTGCTCTTTGTAGATTTTCTTCAGCTTTTAATACTATTCAGCCCCATGTTTTAATAAAGAAATTGATTTCGGAGTTTAAATTAGAATTTATGATAGTGGGGTGGTTATTAGATTTTTTCAAGTGAAAGAATGCAGAGTCAGAGTGAACAGTACCTTCTGAGAAACTCATATTACGTCCATAGGGACTCCTAAAGGATGCTTTCTCTCACCTTTGCTTTGCATCTTATATACCAATGATTGTGTGAGAAAACACACAGATAGGTTCATTTTAAATTTGCAGATGATACTGTTATTGTTAGTTTGCTGACTAAGGATGAGAATTGTCATGGTCCAGTGGTGAATGATTTTATGACATGGTGTGACATTGCCTTTTTATAAATAAACTTAAAAAATACCAGAGATATGGTAATTGATTTTAGATCTAGTCCATTGGCTCTTCAACCCACTAGAGTGAAAGGTCAAATGGTTCAATGGGCCAGTAGTTACAAATATCTTGGGCTTATCATTGTTAATAAGTTGCATTTCGATACTCATGTTGATGCCGTATGCAAAGAAGGCCAGCAATGGTTACACTGTCTTCGGAGGCTCTACTTTTAATATCACTAGGACTCTTATGACCATGTACTATAAATCTTAAATTGAATCTGTACTTTTATTCATTATATGCTGTTGGTATGGTAATGCAAGTGTTAAACATAGAAACTCATTGAATGGCATTGTCAACCAAGGAAGTAAGATTATTGGCATTAAAGAGACCGGGTTATCAAATAGCTTTGAACGGTTTGTCTTACAGAAAGCTAGAGCGATTGTTGCAGATTGAACTCATCCACTGTTCTGTGAATTTAAAATGCTTCTTTCTGGTATACATTATAGTATACCTAAATTTAAAAGCAATCGGTATAGACATTCTTTTATTCCCATTGTTGTAAGGATTTTCAATTTGAAAGATGTCAGAAGGTTGTGTTTGCTGTTTGCGTTTTGTTTGTGTGTTTTGTATGATATGGTTACAAATTTTTTGCTCCACCAAAAATTGCCCTTTGGGCTTATAATAAACTTCGAACTTTAACACTGTTGTGACTAGAGACAGTTAGATGCTGATCCCTGCCAAGTAGATTAGATCCTCTGACTGATGCTATATAGAGTTTGGCACCGTCAAACAGGCTGATGGAAACTATGGGTGTGGCATCTTAGACCGTCACACAATAGCTGAGCAGTTTACAAAGCTCCAATAATCACATTTTGCATAGTCAAGTGCCTACCAGATTTAGGCAACTGACCAGTTGTATGCATACATATGGTGTTTGGGCAATTTGTGTATGTTGCAGTCGTAACAACCTTCTGTTATCATTCTTAAAATTATCCAAATTGGCTAAGAGTGGTGTGGTCTACACTGTTCGACTCAGTTTGGCCCCCTTTAAACCTCTTTCAATTTGCAATAATAGTGTTGTGGTATGTGGGTGAACTATATTATCAAAGACTTTTGCCAGCTTGCAGTTAGCTGTTTTTTACTGTGGCCCAATCCAGCAGTCCAGCCTCAAGTACTTACTCCTGACTTCATGAATAATCTTCAGACTGTTCTTCCAGGAAAGCAAGACATCACCTGCCTGAGCAAGTGCTATGAGGTTGCTAAGATATTATGCTGAAAGTAGAGCAGCTTAGTGCAAGACAGACCAGCTCTTTGTTTTAATGGTATATGCTAAGGAACTCTTCTCTCTAAGCATCTTTGGGTGGTTGAGGTTATTTCACTTGCTTGTGAGTCTACAAGACATATGCTCCATTAATCATTGCATTGTTCTACACATGTTCTGGGAACATCTTTGGCAGCATTTGGAGGCTCCTACTCATACTTTTCATCTGTGTATGATCCCTGGCGTCAAGGAGTCCTCCTTGGGGGGATTCCTCATTACACTTTGTTTAGATCTATATGTCCTCCTCCTATGAAACACTGTTTGTAAATGGAAATATAGCAACACTAAACACATCAGATTCTAGTGATAGCTGTGTTCTTGAAAAAAAAAAAAGATGTTAAACTAATTAGTGAGAATGTATACATTATTACTGTCTATTAATTTACAACCACAATTCCAAAAAAGTTGGGGTGCTGTGTAAAATGTAAATATAAACAGAATGCAATGATTTGCAAATCTCATTAAACCGATATGTTATTCACAGTAGAACACAGAAAACATATAAAATGTTTAAACTGAGGAAATGTACTGTAGGGAACCTAGCCAGCAGTGGGCAGAGTACAGACACACAGGAGGCCATTTAAGTGGCAAACGTGGAGAGTTTATTTAATTCAATTCAATTCAATTTTATTTGTATAGCGCTTTTTACAATAGACATTGTCTCAAAGCAGCTTTACAGAAATATCAACATGGTATACAGATATTAAAGGTGCGAATTTATCTCAACTGAGCAAGCCACTGAGTGGCGACGGTGGCAAGGAAAAACTCCCTAAGATGTTTTAAGAGGAAGAAACCTTGAGAGGAACCCGACTCAGAAGGGAACCCATCCTCATCTGGGTAACAACAGTTAGTGTGAAAAAGTTCATTATGGATTTATATGAAGTCTGTATGGCATTAGGAGCAGCCGTAGTCCCAGCAGTCTGGAATTAAAGAAGATTTGAGCTCCATCCAGAGGCAGAAAGGATCTGGATCTCTAGTATCTCCATAAATTCGTGTGTGGCTCGGCGAAAGGAGAGAGGGAGAAAAAAGATAATTATGACTGCGAAGTAGTAGAACAGAATCTAGTCAGGGTAGGCTTGAGTAAACAAATACGTTTTAAGCTTAGACTTAAACACTGACACTGTGTCTGAGTCCCGAACACTAATAGGAAGACTGTTCCATAACTGTGGGGCTCTATAAGAGAAAGCTGTTCCCCGTGCTATAGCCTTCACTATTCGAGGTACCGTCAAATAGCCTGCATCTTTTGACCTAAGTAGGCGTGGCGGATCATATAAAACCAAAAGGTCGCTTAGATATTGTGGCGCGAGACCATTTAGTGCTTTATAGGTTAATAAAAGTATTTTATAATTAATGCGAGATTTTACTGGGAGCCAATGCAGTATTGATAATATCGGTGTGATATGGTCGTATCTTCTAGTTCTAGTTAGGACTCTAGCAGCTGCATTCTGGACTAACTGGAGCTTATTTATATTCCTACTGGAACATCCAGACAGTATGGCATTACAGTAATCTAATCTAGAGGTGACAAATGCATGAACTAGTATTTCCGCATCATGTAGTGACAATATGTTTCTTATTTTAGAAATATTTCTGAGATAAAAGAAGGCTATCCTAGTAATATTATCTACATGAGCATCAAATGATAGGCTGGAGTCAATAATCACTCCAAGGTCTTTAACTGCTGTACATGATGAAACAGAAAAACCATCCAGAGTAACCATGTGATCAGAAAGAATACTTCTAGCTACACGTGGGCCTAATAAAAGTATTTCTGTTTTATCAGAATTAAGTAGAAGGAAGTTAATTAACATCCCATGTCTAATGTCCTTTACACAATCCTCAACTTTACTAAGCTTCTGTCTGTCCTATGGCTTCGCTGAAACATACAACTGTGTATCATCAGCATAACAGTGGAAGCTAATTCCATGTTTACGAATAATTTGACCTAGGGGTAGCATATATAAAGTAAAGAGCAGTGGGCCTAAAACAGAACCCTGTGGAACTCCAAAAGTAACCTCAGTACGCATGGAGAAATCACCATTTACATCTACGAACTGATAACGATCGGTCAGATAAGACCTGAGCCAGGAGAGGACTGTTCCCTTAATACCAACAACATTTTCTAATCTATCAAGTAGAATAGTGTGATCTATAGTATCAAAAGCTGCACTAAGGTCGAGTAACACAAGCAGCGAGACACAACCCTGATCGTAAGTCAGTAGAAGGTCATTTACTACTTTAACTAACGCTGTCTCTGTGCTATGATGAGGTCTAAATCCTGACTGGTACATTTCATGAATGTTATTCCTATCTAAGTACGAGCATAACTGCTTTGCTACAACCTTTTCTAAAATCTTAGAGATGAAGAGGAGATTTGATATTGGTCTATAGTTGGACAATTGAGACGGGTCAAGATCAGGTTTTTTAATCAAGGGTTTAATAACTGCTAATTTAAGTGATTTAGGTACATAGCCAGTGCTTAGGGAAGAATTGATTATATTTAGAAGTGGTTCAATTACTCCTGGACAAATCTGTTTAAACAAACATGTAGGTACGGGATCTAGTATGCAAGTTGATGAATTGGCTGAAGAGATTAATGTAGCTAGTTCGGTCTCTCTAAGCGGAGCAAAACACTCTAAACATTGATCTGATATTGCTACATTGTCATGTAATGGGTTTGTTACAGTACTGTCCAGTTTTAATTTAATGGCCTGTATTTCATGTCTAATATTTTCAACCTTATCAATGAAAAATTTCATGAAATCTTCACTGCTATGTAATGATTGAGTGTTTCTCTCTGTGGTGGTTTTATTCCTAGTTAATTTTGCTACTGTGTTGAAAAGGAATCTAGAATTGTTTTTGTTGTCTCCTATTAAGGTGGAGAAATAGATTTTTCTAGCATCGCCAAGAGATTTCCTATATTTCAGTAGGCTCTCCTTCCATGCTGTTTGAAATATCACCAGTTTGGTTTGACGCCATTTACGTTCTAATTGTCGAGTTGTCTGTTTTAAGGTTCGCGTTTGATCGTTATACCAGGGTGCTAATTTTTTCTCTCTAATTATTTTCCTTTTGAGTGGAGCCACTCTATCTAGCGTGTAGCGGAGTGTTGACTCCAAGCTTTCAGTCGCCTGATCGAGTTCTGTGTGATCTGACGGTGATCCAAATCTAATTGATGTTTCTGCAAGGTTATTTATGAAGCTCGGTGCAGTAGCTGATCTGTAGGTACGTTTTATGCGGTAGCGAGGCGAGATGGAAATATTATGATCAATACGTATTATGAACGAGATAAGATAATGGTCTGAGACAACTTCAGACTGCGGAAAAATGATAATATTTTCTATACTTAGTCCGTATCTTAGTATGAGGTCAAGAGTGTGACCACCATTATGAGTAGGCCCGATTACGTTCTGATTAATCCCTACTGAATCTAAGATGGACACAACCGCTAATCTTAGAGGGTCTCCCAGGTTATCAAAATGAATATTAAAGTCTCCGACGATTAATGCTTTATCTACAGACACAACCAAGTTTGAGACAAAGTCTGCAAATTCACTAAGAAATTCAGTATATGGCCCCGGGGGTCTGTAAATAATAATTAGAGGAATTGAGTTATTTTTTGTGACTTATTTATTTAAAGTCCGTGAGGGTCTGGGTGCAAAGGTGGTGCCGTGGGGTGAAGTGCTCAGGCGCCGGAGTCATCCACGGGGCCGTGCTGGGGGCTTCCTGAGTGGCTGAGATCCCGTTCTGTAGTCAGGCAACGCCACGGGTGCAGCCAAGGGGTGGAGTCCTCTGCAAGAAACACACAACAAATTAGCATGCATGCCTTGGGAGCCCTCTCTCCCTTTGCTAGTGGAGGATAGCCCTTTTTATAATCTCCCATCAGCTGCTAGATAGTGGAGAGCGTCAATATTAGCCACCAGCTGTGTGTGTGTCTGCGGCCCCGCCTCGCAGCCAAGTGCTCTCCAGCTGTCCAAAACATTGGTGGTGCTGAAGCAGAGTTGTCTCTTCAGCACCATAGTGGCAGTCGCAGGAGGAGTGCTCTTTCCCTTTTGTGTGCCAGCCGCTGGCCTGTCGTCACAGTATCATTTTAAGGAAAAACTAAGGTAATTTTGAATTTGATGGACAGGGGCAACAAAAGGCTGGAAAATTAAGTGTTAGTAAAAAGAAAAAGCTGGAGGCAACTAATTAGGTTAATTGCAATAGGTCAGTAGCATGATTTGGGTATATAAAGAGTATCTTAGAGAGGCAGAGTCCTTCAGAATTAAATATGGGATGGAATCTGGATGGAAGCATTTGTGATAATGGTCAGCATAATTAATAAAACCAACGTAAAATGTTTAGACAGTATAATCTGTCATTTGTGAATTATTCACTGACCAACAGAACATCTCAATTAAAGTATATACATGCTGGACGAAGTCGAGCTACAAGTCCGATTTCAGAATACCGATTTCATTATGATTCAGTTGGACTAAAGCATTTACATGACATTTTAAACAGGTGAATTATTGCTTTAGCTCGACTGAAATCTAACTTTAAATGTGCGTGTAAACGTGCTTACTGTCTGGAGGTCCACCGACGGGGCCGCAGGATGTGTGTCTGTCAACCGAAAAACACACAGACAAATAGGTCTGTAGCCACTGTGTGTATAGCACGTACAGCAGCCTTCCCCAGCTCCTAGTGCCCGCCCAGGAACAGGTTTAAGATGTGATGAAGTCGAACCATTGATGGAAAAAAAAAATAATCAAAAAGAAAATACATTGACTGATATTTTTGATTTGCTTAGGGGGGCTAATGATGCCTAGTGACCTCTCTGCTTTCAGCATTGATGGTGCCTTTCCAGATGTTCAAGCTGCCCATTCCATAGATGATGAGTTATTCATAGTCTTCACAATTTTACGTTCAGGAGCATTATTCTTAAATTGTTCCACAAATTGTAGACGCAGTTTTTCGCTAAGTGGTCAACCTCTGAAAGACTCTAAGACTCTAGCCTCTCTAAGATACTCTTTTTATACCCAATCATGTTACTGACCTGTTGCCAGTTAACCTAAGTAGTTGCAAAATGTTCCTCCAGCTGTTTCTTTTTAGTAACACTTACTTTTTCCAGCCTTTTGTTGCCCATGTCCCAACTTTTTTGTGGCCATCAAATTCAAAATTACCTTATTTTTTTCTTAAAATGGTCAATTTACTCAGCTTAAACAGTGATATGGTATGTTTTCTATGTACTATTGTGAATAACATATGGGTTTATGAGATTTGCAAATCATTGCATTCTGTTTTTGTTTACATTTATTTACATTTTACACAGAATCCAAACTTGTTTGAAATTTGGGTTGTAATAAAAGCTGAAATTATGTGAACCAATAACCTCTCACTTAAGAATCTTAAATAATGAGGACTTCAAAGATAGAGATCCGACTTGTCACCCAGGCCCAGAAGGCCTGTCTTACCCATTCCTGAATGCTCAATAAAGATAAAGCTGAACATCATGTGCCAGATTCAACTAGCAGGACTTTAATGCTATCATTCAGTGGATCAATTTTGCCTGCCTGACAGTGATTTTATCTGGACAGACACATACTCAGTGGCAATGTCACTGGAAGGGAAGTTGAAAGCCATGCTTGCTCTCCTCAAACTGGACCCTAAACATTTACAATGCATTGACTTTTCTCATTGAAAGTCAGTTTCAGTCCCACTGTGCAGTGACAAATTTTCATTTTAGGTTCAGATTTTTGTTGTCACTATGCCTTTTGGCATACAATACTTTTTACATAAATATTAGTAACAACTTGTCCTGCCTGTTGACTTGTTACCATCATGTAAGCCATCGATCATATTAATAAAAGCCTAGTTAAGTACTTACACCACATTCAAAAATGCAGAAATCAATCAACCAGTTAATAAATCAGAAAAAAATTAACATTGGTTACTAATGTAAGTGTACTTCTGTGACTAAATGTAAGACTCCAGATTCCATGGTCTCTTACAAAAACATCCTAAAGACATGATAGATGTGATATGTTCAGTGTTCTTTTTATACTGTAAAGCACATTCCATATGTCACACATGGACAACTCTTCTACACAGCTCTATGCCAAACACAAGAACACTTGAAACTTAAGATCTATTCACAATTTGCCCGAGCACAAAAATGTTTATAAGTTCCATATTTGTATCATGCTATGACAGACAGATTCTTCAACTTAATGGCTACACTTTGTTACAATTTGTTATATTTTTAATCATGTTACAGAATGGATTAACAAGTGTTACTTGCAGTTTCTCTATTAAACACTGAAATTATTTACAAACCATATCCAGTCAGTTAATGCAGTAACTGCTAATATAATGACTCCGCAGTATAGCATCCATCCATCCATCTTCTATACCGCTTATCCTTTCTTCAGGGTCACGGGGAACCTGGAGCCTATCCCAGGAAGCATTGGGCACAAGGCGGGGTACACCCTGGACAGGGTGCCAATCCATCGCAGGGCACAATCACATGCACATTCACACACCCATTCATACATTATGGACACTTTGGACATGCCAATCAGCCTACCATGCATGTCCTTGGACTGGGGGAGGAAACCGGAGTACCCGGAGGAAACCCCCGCATGTGGAGAACATGCAAACTCCGCACACACATGGCCACAGTAGGAATTAAACCCCCGACCCTGGAGGTGTGAGGCGAACGTGCTAACCCCTAAGCCACCGTGCGCCCCAGTATAGCATCATTGTTTATAATTAAGCTGACATTAATCAGTCAACTCAAATACTGTCAGAAAATCAAAAGAATATGAACAATATTTTAGCATCAAGAGTTCACTGGTTCACACTCTCTCATGTCTTTGTGTCTGATTCAGTTCTTTCTCTCTCTCTCTTTCTCTCGGTCATAAAAAAAATTATAATCTCAGGATTTACAAATTGGCCATATGTTTTGTGGTCACTCTGGTTTGCATATGTAATTTGGGGAAAAGTGCCAGGCACAAAATATTGGAAAAAGATAACAAAATGCTCATCAGAGGTAATGGTAATGATATTTCACATCTCACAAATCTGTTAGACTATCCTACATGCTGCTAAGCAATACTGCCACTTCCACTGCCTCTTCCACAAAACCAATAACAAGTAATGCAGTGTGTTTTACTGTCTTTTTCATCCCTTTGAAATATCATTTGTAGTCTTTGTGATTCTGCAGAGATAATAGACCAATGAGGTCTATTAAATTCTGCATTTAATAATATCATATCCTGCTAGTTGAAAGCCATTTTGATGAAAACGAACAAGTAGACTTTTGCCGGATTAGGTCGTGAAACCTCTTGATCATTAGACCTGTAAACAAGCCTGTGTACTGCTATTTTCATGGATTACAACAAAATCTCTGCTCTTACAGATGATGGTGTGTACTACAATGGAGACACTCATACAATATTCACTTTTTTTCTCTCTTGAATTTCTTTCTTTACTGACTCTATATATAGGTATTCCATAGAGCAAAGAGAAGGAAGTGAGGGATATTTTGATATTGAACCTATCAGCGGGCTCATTAGAACCACTCACATCCTGGACAGAGAGGACATAGCCTGGCACAACATCACTGTCATGGCAAAAGAAAAGGGTGGGTACCACATTTGATTCTGATTGGACAGTTTGCAGACAGGTCAGAATATTAGCTATACCAAAGATTAGTGAAAATACATTTAGTAAGAGATTGTCTATATTTATTGACTAACCACCCCTAAATGGCCCACTATATTTCTGCATTTGACTAAAGCTCATAGCTCTGAATTTCTGACCTCCAATTAGCCCCTCAACTTGGATTTCAACTCCAAAAGGTCTTCTTAACCCTGAGGTCAGCATATGACATCATGTCAATATAGCCCTTCACACCATCACCAGTAAATAAAATATTTCAACACTTTCACCTGCATGCTTTAACACAATCAACACAGACACCTTAATTTCTTAAATCTACTGTATAAAATTGACCATACAGTTCCCTGAAAAAATAAATACATTATGACCTCATGATCATTAATATTATCTGACTAGCTAACAGTACATAAGTTCATGGCAGCATCTATGTTTTCCCCCACCTTGTAGCTTGAACATGCCAAGAGTTCAGACCTCCCAAATGAACGAACTAGCTCATTCCAGTGGGCTTGTTCTAGATATTAGTTGTTAAATGGGGTACACTGAATATGAAACTCTCGCCTTAACCTGGGCTTATAATGTCAAGTGTAAAATTAAAGAGCAGCGTGAAGGCTTGGATATCTTCTACATGGTCCTTTTGGTGGGGGTGTTTACATATGAGTGTGTGTGTGTGTGTGTGTGTGTGTGTGTGTGTGTGTGTATGTGTATGTATGTGTGTGTGTGTGCGTGTGTGCATGTGCTTGCAGACATATCTGTGTTTGTATTACACGAGGTAATGCCACAAAATCAACATCATTCTCATTTCAATTCCCAAGCAGACAATACAAATCACTGGCTGCTCTCAGGGCTAATATGAGCCGATCTATGCCACTCTTCAGCTGTAGATCTAATCTAAGCAATTACCTTTCCCCCCAACCTTCACCCAGTATTAATGATTCACTAATAGCAAAGTGTAATCGGTGGTAATGATATTCCACCGCTGTCAGGCATTGAAAAAGTTAAATTGCTGTGGCTAGAATGGTAAATTTGAGGTGAACATGTTCATTATGTCTGCAGGCACTGTCCACACTGGTTGGGTGATAAAGTGACCAAGCAAAACCATGTTTGTATCTTCATTCGGCATAGTGTCATTAGTTGCTATGGGAATCTTGAACCACCCACATGCATAACTCTTGGTTAATGACATGGTCAAGTAGTGTAAACTAAATTTAATTTGAGACTATTTGTGTCCTTGAGCTACAGTCAGGTCCAAAAGTATTTGGACAGTGACACAATGTTCGTAATTTTGCCTTTGTACCTCCCCACAATTGATTTGAAATGAAGCAATCAAGATGTGATTGAAGTATAGATGTTCAGCTTTAATTAAAGGGGTTTAACAAAAAATATTGATTTAACCCTTTAGGAATTACAGCCATTTCTTACTAATGGACCCGACTGTAGACAATATATACACATAGTGGGGGAAATAAGTATTGAACGTGTCAACATTTTTTTCAGTAAATATGTTTCCAATAAGGTTATTCACATGAAATTTTCACCTGTTACTATTTCAAAAAATCCACACATATAAAGAAATCCAACATTAATGCCCATAAATTATGTGTAATAAAGAAGAATAACACAGGAAAAAAGTATTGAATATGCTAACTGAAACTTATTTAAAACTTAGTGGAGAAGCCTTTGTTTGTAATGACAACTTCAAGACCCTTCCTGTATGAAGTTACTTGGATGCAGTATTCGGATGTGATTCTTCTAAATATATTGTCTTTAAATCTTGTTCAACTGGATTCAAGTCAGGTGATTGACTGCGCCATTCTAACACCTTGATATTTTTTTTTCTATGAAATAAATTGAGAGTTTCCTTCTCTATATGCTTTGGATCATTGTCTTGCTGGAAGGTCCACCCACATCTCATCTTCATCATCCTGGTGGATAGCAGCAGATTCTCCCAAAAAGCTCCCGGTAAATTCATCGTTCCTTCAAGTATATGAAGTCTGCCAGTACCATATGATGAAAAACAGCCCTACACCATGATGCTTCCACCTCCAAACTTCACTGTTGGTATAGTGTTTTTAGGGTGATGTGCAGTGCTATTTCTTCTCCAAACATGGTGTGTAGTTTGACAGTTAAAAAGTTAAATATTGCTCTCATCTGACCAGACTACACTTTCCCAGTATTTCATAGGCTTGTCCAAACAAGTTGTAGCAAACTTTACATGAGCTTCAACATGCCTTTTCTTTAGTAATGGAGTCTTGCGGAGTCTTGCATAGAGGCCATGACGGTAGAGTGCATTACCTATTGTTTTCTCTATGACGATGGTACCTGCTGCCTCCAAGTGTTTCTGTAGCACTTTCCAAGTGGTCCTTTGCTCTTGGGCTACTCTTCTGACAATTCTTCTGACTCCCTGGTCAGAGCTCTTGCGTGGAGCTCCTGCGCGTGGCCGGTTGATGACAGAGTAATGTTGCTTCCTCTTGTAGATAATGGCCCCAATGGTGCTTACTGGAAGATTCAGAAGTTTTGAAATTCATCGGTATCCAATTCCATCAATATGCTTCATAACAATAAAGTTGTGCAGGTCTTGGCAGAGCTCTTTGCTTTTACCCATCATGAGATGTTTGTCTGACACCTTTGTAACAAAAAGCCTTTTTATAGACCATCAATTTACTAACCCAGCTGTTATTAATTTGCACAGATAGATGGTATAATTACTTTCAAACTACTTACGGATTTCAGCTGGTTCCTTGCCTTACTTTGCCTTGGAGAACTGCTTTTTCTTAGCACGTTCAATACTTTTTTCCTGTGTCATTCCACTTTATTACACACAACTATATTTATGGACTTTAATGTTGTGAATTCTTTATATTTGTGGATTTCTTGAGTTAATACTGATGTCTGGTTTTCAAGTGTTCCATGTAATGAAGATCAGGATGCATGCAATGCAGATTAGAGTTTACTGATAGAGAGACAGGCAGACAAATCCAAAACATGAGACAATAGTGAGATCAAGAAACAGTCAAAGGGTCAGGCAGTTGGCAAACAGGCATAAACTGGGCAAGCCTAGAATCGAGAATGAGAAACAAGAACAAGATCAAGGAACATGAAACAAAATGAGGAACAGGGTACAATTGCTTGGTACGGTGATAACACTAATACTTTGCAAAGTGCAAAGAGACGCAAGGGGTTTAAATGACAAACATAATCATGGGTGAAACACAAGACAGCGGAGAACAATGGTGACACACCTACGGGAAACAACCAATGACAAAACGGGCGGAGACGGAACAAAATCCACAACAAAAGCACATGTAGAAAGTAAACGAAGTCACTGTCACTGAAGCCCCAAAAGCGTGTGTTCGCTAAGAGCTCGCACATCAGCTCACACATTTATATACACACACACACACACATTTATATGTGTGTGTGTGTATATATATATATATATATATATATATATATATATATATATAAGAGGCACAATGAAGCAGCTCTGCTCTAGGCTCTCTCACATCTCAGCTGAGGGGCGATGAGTTGTGGTCTGGAGTTTCAACCCAGCCTGTGAGAAGGAGAGCGCTCCCTCACACCGCAGAAAACTCCCCTTTTTCTGGGAAGTGCACCATGAAGTTTCACACTGCTGGGGAGAGCCATGTTTATAACCCTGCGATATCAGATTATTCGGCCATCATGGGGGATAAACGGTATAGCTATTTTGCTATACTGAAGGTGGAGGAGACACTTGCAAGCCACCTCTCTCCATCAATGGCAACAAAATCAGGGGGACTGACTTTGCCATCCAGGCCATGTAAGACCCCCCCCGAAGAAAGCCAGGAGAACTGGGTGGCCAGTTGTAGCCCTGCTAGTATGCCTGACACACCTACGCTGTCACATTCACACTCACCTGATTACTGATTACACACACCTGGACTCAATAACCTTCACAATATATAAGAACATTCAGTTCACTCACCCAATGTGAAATAATTGCTCAGTTTCCCTAGTGTTCTGTCATTAATAAGCTGTTCTTATTGTGCATTGTTTCCTGGATTTGATCTTTGCCTACATTTATGATTATTGTTTTTGCTTTTGATTCTCTGTTTGCTCATTGCTCGACCTTGGACCGGTTATCATGCATATTATTGCCTTTCGTTTTGGATTTGTCTGTGTTCCTAATAAACTGCCACTTCATCTGAACTTTCATCCTGCTCCGAGTCTGTGTCTTAACAATGTGTTACCGCAGGGTACTTTTTTATCAAATATTTAATGTGCCCTCCCTCATGAATTATACAGAAATGTATCAATTTCACCAATAAATAAAGCAAGTGGTATTGCTTTCCAGTTTGGAATAACACATTACAGTAGGGAGCTGCTGTATAATCCCAAACGAATAATTCATTTCATCCAATAACACACCACTTGTCAGTGAGGTTCCAGACTGCTTGTTATTTTGCAGTTTCATAGATAGTGTTATTTATAAGTACAGAATGTTTAAAGAATATTTTGTATTCTAAACTATATAGTAAATCCAGTATGTCCACATAAACGAATATTTTTGTCCAGTATTTGGATTAAGAATAACTGAAAGATTGGAAAAGGCAACTTCAACACCAAGAGCACCACCACTGCCATTAATCACATTTATTATTTATTTTGTTCATTCCTTCACCTTTAGTAACCACTTACAAGTCAGGGCTGTGGCCGATCCATAGCCTATACCAGGAACACTGGGTGTGAGGAAGAAATACACCCCTGATGAGACTCTAGTCTATCACAGGCCACCATGCACACACGCTCACACATTCATTCACACCTAGAGGCAATTTTAGCATAGCCAATCCATCTACAGTACTAGTATGCTTTTGTGAGATGGGAGGAAAATGGAGGATCAGACAGGGTAGCAGGAATCTGTGAGGTAGCAATGCTTCCCACTGTTTTGCCATTTACTTATTTTTGGTACAAAATACAGAATGTCAATTCATATCAGTCTTTCTTTTTTTCATGATCTTACTGTATGATCTTTTCTAGCTACTATATCCTACTGTACATACAGTGACTGTGTTCAAACACGCAATGACAGGAATATGTATATCAATGGCCTCAGTGTGTGTGTGTGTGTGTGTGTGTGTGTGTGTGTGTGTGTGTGTGTGTGTGTGTTTACACTTTATTCCACTAAAGCTGATTTGCATAATACCTTGCCGAATATTTTACTAGGCCAGCATATTATTAATTCCTTTGAACTGCTTTTCATTGTCATTGATTAAACTTTTGAGCCAGAAAAATAACAAGGCATGATGTTAATGCAGACTTTTTTTCCACAGTCATACATTTACCATTCAGAAAACAGCTCACTGTGCAGAGCTGTGTATATAGTCTTTGGCAAATATAACTTGTGTTACCACCTTTATTTAGTTTGTTTGTTCATTAATGAATTTATTCATGCATTTACAGATAACCCAAGTCTTCTGAGTCATGTTCTCATCACAATTCAGGTGCTAGATGTAAATGACAACCCTCCAGAAATCATCATAGAGGACGAAATCCTCATTTGTGAAAGCATAAGAGCGGGACAGGTAAGTCTCAAAAAGGTTATCTCTATATTTTTTGTACACACCACAAAAGGTTTGATACAGAGTTTATATGCTTACATAAAGCAGAGAGAATATAGCAAAGGAGACGGGAAGGAAAGAGGCAGAGAAAGATTGAAGGCACACTAATCATCGTTCATTCAGAATGAGGATCTGTGCAGCCAAGCATGACTGTTTCAGCTCCATGCACATGGCTGTTTTTTTTTGTTGTTTTTTTTGCTCTCTCTAAGAGAACTGCAGATATACAAGAACAGCTGATAGTGCAAAAAGGGAAAGAAAGAACAGAGTGAATGAGTAAAGGAGTGTGATTTATTAAGAGAAACAAGCTTGAAAAAGGATGATGAATAGGAGAAAATGGAAGAATCAGACAGGGAGAGATGGAAGTGGAGTACATGGGATGAAGAATGAAAGAGAAAATGTATGGCTGGAAAAAAGGATGGGCTGAATTGCATCCTTAATATAATTGCAATGCTACATTAAAATCTAGTCAATCCTGCATACAATGCTAACAGGCCAATATATTATGTATTATGCTGTGTCTGGTTTCCTTAGTTACATATAATGGATTAAAGTTGACTAAGTGCACAGAACTCCCAACTGCATTGGATCTGATATGCAGTAGTGATGTCATCCATGGGTGCCATGCTCACTTGTTGCTCTTTGGTAGACAGATGAAGCTGAGTGGTTTTACATAAATAATTAACTCATGCTACATGGTACAGTGTTCAACATAAATCACTGACCAGCAGCACGAGATACTATGTAGCATGGTCTGGTATTATAAGAAAATATTACAAGCTGCATCTATGCAATCAATACAGCATGGAAGTTTTACAATTGAAAATCTTCTACTAGAGTTAGTGACATAAACATTATTTGCATTCGGGTATGTTGGTCACATCCAACCACTGTAAGAAGATGTGAAGGCAGTTAAATCAAGAAAATATGGTTCCATAGCAAATGTTTGAACAGTAACAATAATCACAGCACAGTGGCACAGTGGGTAGCATTGCAGTCTTATAGCTCCAAAGTCCCAGGCTCATATCACTGTCTGTGCAGTGTTTCACATGTTCCTCCATGTTCACATGGATTTTCTCTGGGTTCTCTGGTTAACTCCCACTGTCCAAAAATATGCATGTAGGCAGATTGGCTACGCTAAATTGCCCCTAGGTTCTAATGTGCTGGAATGACGTCCCAGCCGGGTGAAATCTCCTGCATCGCACCCAAGGCTCTAGATTCTCCATGACCTTGGATAAAGGGGGTGCTGAAAATGAATAGATTAAGAGAGTTATGCATCTTTTCTCTCTTAATTATATAAAGTAATTGTAATGTTTCTGTTTATTAGGCTTTTATGAAAACCTATTGAATTGCCATGACAATTAAAAACAATGATGTATATTTTCTCTTGCTCTTAAGTAATGCATTTAAACTATTTCTAATATTTGTATGATACCTATGACATGAAACATACTGCAGTTCTATAAACATTATGTAAACTCTTTCAGTTTGTAAAATATATTAAATATTTTGTGTATGGTGTTTTTTGTTTTCAAATTGACAACACAATAATTGTGTAAAACTAGTATATGGTTCTGGAATTTGTTTAGAACCAACCTGATCATGTTTGGAACACTACATTGTAACTGTTTATTACAGTTATTTTTGCTAACAAAATCAGAACTGCCATTAATACTACACAATCATAAAATGGCTGATTCTGATCGTTTTTGATGTCCTTCAGCATTGTTTATTGAAAATTCTGCTCTCATTTGGGGCTGTGAAGACTTAAATTATAGTTAATATCACTGTTATTACAATCACTGTCTGATGAAAACAAGAAATGAATCGGAGGAAAGATTATTCCCTCACGAACCAGATGTCCATAAAGAACTGTTGGAACTGATAAACACATACAAATTAGCATAGTCAACTTAAAGTGACTTATAAAGAGACAATAATTATTTAGGCCAAATGTGAACTGACTTGATTGTGTGATCAATTTCAGGGTGACTTTTGGATAATGAGTCTAATTGACATTATCCTTTTTTCCCCCTTTTCAAATATTTAGATCTTACAAGTGTCTGATTATCAGATTGAGATATGTGATGAATAATGGAAACTCAACCAAATTTTTTTTCTTCTAATGACAGATCATCCAGACAATCAGTGCTGTGGATAAGGATGACTTTGCAAATGGACCAAGATTTTATTTCTCTTTCCCTGGAGGAATTCCGATTAATCCCAACTTTACCTTAAAGGACAATGAAGGTATGTAATTTAATCAATTTATGTGTGTGTATGCATGCATGCATGTGTGTGATAGAGAGAGAAATAGGAGAAATTTTAAAGAATTATAATTATATCATAAGTTTTCAAATGAAAAATATACAGGTGCAATAAAATTGTGCAGATCAGTCAATGCAATATTTATTAAAAAATTAAATTACTCATTGGTGTGTGCCGTTTGTTTATTAGTTATGAACATGTTATTAAAATGATATTCATTTCATCACTGCAAACAGGATGCAGAGCCATTATCAGTGTAATTAAGTTCAGAGAGCAAAATCTTAAGATATACTTAATCTGGCATGTAGAAAATCAGGACCAGATATTGATGGAAAAGTCTAGAAGTAATTTATTTTTCAAAGGATTGATAGACTGATACTTAAGTGATATTGCACAAGCAAGAGTGTGGTTATATTGAATATCGGCATACTGTGATTTTGCCTTAGGCACAAGCCCACAAGGTGAATGCTGTAGGTAATCACAAGTAAGTTGAGTAAGTGACATTTCAGACACAATATAGCCATATTTTCTGTTTATTTTTGCTCAGCTACTGGAAATGAATCCCGAAGAAGTAATAGTTACTTTATAGTCAGTTGCCTGGTTTGCTAGCTAGCTCACACTCCTGTTAACTGTGTTTCTGGTAAAAAAAAAATTGCTTCCCTTATTGCTTTTCATCTTCATCTGATGAGCTTTCATATTTTAAGTAAAAATGATATTCCTGTAAATTATTGTTTGCCATGTCTGCTTATGATGTCTCTGTAGTAACTGGAATGCGCTTAAACAATTAAATTAGAAGACTAGAACTAACTGTAGTATAAAACTACATTTAATGCATTTGAGTAAAACAAATGCAACCTAAGTGCAAAAAAGTGTTGTAACAATCTTGGCAGTATGCTGCTCAGAGAACACAGCAGGCCCAGGGTCAGCACACACAAGAGCCTTTTTATTTGTACTCTTGCCCTGCATGGTAGTCAGGCAATAATGTTAAATGTTGTGCAAAAACAAATAATGTGGCAGCTTTCTAGCTCACTTGCTGCTTTCTGCTCAGCTTTAGCTTTGTTCTGCTCATGTCTATACACACACACACACACACACACACACACACACACACACACACACACATACACACACACAAACACACACACACACACACACACACACAGGTGTGCTCAGGTGCTCAGATTTTAACTGTCATTTCCATTTTCTGGCAGAATCTATTTCATTATTGTTCATCACAATAGCATGACAGTGCCACAGACTTTAATCTTAAAAACAGTTTATTACTTTCAGATAGAAACTTACTTGTAAGCCCTGCCTAACTAGACAGATATCCCTGTCATTCTCATTATCTTGGATGACTGAGCTGGGTGGCAGAGACTGAGGGTTATAGCTCAGTACACAGTCATCATTGATGTGAAACAGATTATCTGCTTCATCCATTCCTGAACCACCTGCTTTACCCTAACATACTCCTGCTAAAGCAGAACAAAAACACACTTGGCCAAGGTGAAATGTGCTGGGCTCCAGCTGTCTACTCAGTTTTCAGAGATGCTTTTGTACTGGGGTGCAGGATTGGAGAGCAAGACAAAGCAAGACATTTGGATACCCATTGGTATAGCAGGCAAGAATGGTAAGAGCAGTGGTTTGAGAGTATTGGATTCATGAGGTGTGTCACCAAGAATGAAACACACAGACACATACACATAATCAATTTGATAATGGAAGAGAATATAGTTGGAATGCTGAGAATTTGACAAGTTGGGCTTTTTTTTTTCTTATTGCGCTCTCTCTCACACCTCCTTTGGGATGTTGGGTGTTTACCAGTCTAAGAAGAGAGCTTATCAGTTCTTACTGTTGGTGGTCCATTTCATGGTGTGCTAGAGCTCACAGGGAACAGTGTGTGATTGTGAGTAAAATCCTTTCAGTTGACTTTAAAGAACTGGAGTGGTATAAATATACACAGTGTGTCATCTTCTCTTTTAAAGAAGCCTATGAAATATAGCCCATCCTTACTTGCAGACATTCTTAGCCAGGGATTATATCCCTGTAACTTTAATGTCCCTTTTCTTCTCCTGCATGATTTTACATTCACTTTCTTCTCAGTTACTGACATGAAAGCAACATGCTCTCACACAAATTAGTTAAAAAAAAAAAAAAAAAGGGTTTGTGTATTGGTACATTTAGTTCACTTCAGGTAGAGCCACTAAGCACCTGGATTAATACTTTGTGTGTTATATGCTTTTATAAACACTGAAGTTGAGTACAAATTGAGAAAGGCTTGTGGTGCATATAGTGACATTATTGTATACTCTTATACTCACAAGTCATACTCAGGCTTTACAGCAGACCACAGTACTGGTGAATGAATTCTTGATTTTGAAGCAATGCATCAAAGTCATCCTATTCAGGATGAAAATCATTCAAGCACTGATGCTGTACATTATTGAGGATAAGAATTATACAACATTCTGATACTGCTCTCTACTGAGGTTGAGAATTATTCAAGGTACTGATATTGTTCTCTACTGAGGATAAGAATCGTTCAGATGTTTAATACTGTATAGTATTGAGGGTGAGGACCACTTGAAATCACTACAGAGTGCATGGGCTGTGATGCAGTAAGATTTAGTTTGTAAGGTCTGGAAGGAAGATGGTGAACTCATTGTCATTGCTTCACAAATAGCAACAGTGAAAGTGTAAATGATACCCCGTGGATAGTGTGTTCAGTAACCACTGATCTGTTATTAAGCTCCACTCCTCCAGTTGTAGAAACATCCCACCATTGGCCATGTGATTTCAGAACACTGGGATGCATAGCAATTTTGGTTAAAGCTTTGTTCTAGATTCGCAATGCATCCCACATAGCTTCATCCATCCACTGTTGCAGTCTTTGAAACCCAACTCTGTGAGAATAATGTGCTAGCACAGACAAGCCTCTAAAGGCTCTTGCATGATGTGTTTTGTTACTGTCTCACACAGAAAGAGACGATCATTTTGTGCCCCCTGGGCCTGTGCACCAAAGTCCTGTCCAGGTATCAGTCGCAGTTGACACAGCATGTTTTTACCAGGCTCTGACAATAGCATTTGTGCCAACTAAACTTTTTTAAAATGTATGCATGACCTAATAAAAATGTTATGTTTAGGCAAATGAAGACAAGTCAGTGAACACAGAAAGAGTGGACAGGGATCAGATGAATAATGACCAGCTCTTGTTGAAATGTAGTAATCAATGTTGTTTTTGAAGTTGATTAGGCTACAAATGTAGAGGTAGATGGACCTTTGCTTGCTATAGTTTGTCAGCTCAGGATAATATTAGAACTGATTCAAGTAACTCTAGCTGAAATTATACCTATAGTAATAACAACAGATATGGTTGATGGCTGGCAGTTGGGGATGTTTTTAACAGTCACATCTGGCAGACAGTAGACATACTAGTTAAATAAATATGAACATATATGATTTTCGAGTGTGTGAGTGTGTATGTGATTGTGACCTGCAGTGGACTGGCACCCTGTCCAGGGTGTACCCCGCCTTGTGCCCGATGCTTCCTGGGATAGGCTCCAGGTTCCCTGAAAAGGAGTAAGCGGTTGAAGATGGATGGATTTATATATGATTTTCGTACTGTGAATTTTTGACACGGCTCCACCTTTAGTTTGTTAAAATCTATATACACTCCTCAGTGTCTGGAGTTGCAAGTAACTAGCAGCAATATTGTTAAACTTAAGGTTTAATGGACAAAATTGTTCACAGTACAAGAATGAATTTCAAAAGAATGAATGTCTCTCAATGCATAATATTACAAGGTAAAGGGGCATTGAGCATAAACAGGAGCCCTTGCAGACATTCACTTTGATTATGTGAGTCGGTCAATCTGGACTTGTAGTGGCATCAAGGATAATTAGCAAGGGAGCATGCTGGGAATGACACTAGCCCAAAGGCATCAATCACTGGTCAAGGAGACTCACTTCTCTGCTGCAGACCAGATGTGCATTCTCTCGGCACATGTGCCAGAATGATTAACAAATTAACACCCGCAAGCTTCTCCCCACTACACAAATACTTCCAGGGAATTGTTGTAAGCTGACACACACAGGCTGAAATTATAATGCAATTTATCTTTAATAGTTCCTTCACTTCACTTTCTCCCTTGCTTTCTTCCTCTCTAGATAGCCGCTCTCCCTGTCCCCAGGCTGTAATATATAGGCTTCCTCCTTGCTAACACAGTAGCTGTTTCACTTTAACTATGTTAACATGCAGTAAGTGTTCATCTGCCTGCCTTGCTATATGATTATGAATATTCAACATCTATATGAAATGAATGACTATGATACTTTTTTTTTATCATATGTCTTATACATTTATTATTACATGTTGTGAGTCTTTTTATAGATTATTAAAGATATTGCCTTCATGGGAAATGTTACCAAAATCCTCTCATATTTCTTCTTTTCTCTGTTACTCTGTCTCTATCTCTCTTCTTTTATCTTTCTGTATCTTTCTTTTTTTTTTAATCTCTCTCTTACACACACTCAGAGATGATGTGTTTGCTTTGCAGTGAGGCAAACAGCAGGATTCAGTGAATGGCCTCCCTGTATGATTTCTGCAATTGATAGAGGTTGTGTTAGCTTTAAGGCTGACGGTGGCACTCAGGAGGACAGTCTCTGCCTGTGTGGTCAACCTACTGACAAATTACGCTCTAGACACAAAACTTATATGCTTGAGTAAGAATTTACTGTATTTACTGGTCTATTTTTTTTATTATTATTATTTTATTTTATTTTATTTTATTTTTGTTCAAGGACACATGCTAGCAACTACATTCTTTGAGACTCTGATAAGGATGTTCTTTAAAGTGCCATTAGAGTGCACATGCTGTTTAATAGGCTCATTTTTCAGGCTGTGATTATTTTCTTAATACAATTACTAATTTGGTCACTCACGTTGAGACTTGGAAGCTATTACAAAAATGTTAATGCTTTCCTGAGAGAAGATTACACTTTAAGCAGTTTGCAATATTCGTAAAAGCTTCTGAGAGGAGAATGTATTACTTGCCCTTTTACTTTTCAGAATAATCAGACTTATTCTGCTGTTTTAATGGGGGTTTAACTACATTAAGGATGGACTCTCATTCTAGGCTCTTTGTTTTTTGACCATATCCAAAAGATTAATCTTCTAACCCCAAACTGCATGGCTACTTTCTTACTGATGACATACACATTTTCTAGCAGTTTTTCTTGCTCACATTTCTTAACAAATTGCACTTTCTAGTTATATTATCAGTATTATTTTTGTGCTTAATTTTAAAATTTTATTGATTTTTTACAGATGTGTAAAACAGTGACGTGCAGGCAGGGGAGGCAGTGCATCCCCTTTGTCATCATGAAATATAAAAAACAAATGGTGATTTAAAAATAAATAAATAAATATTTGTCCACTGATCTGTGATATAAATGTAATTATTGTATGATTCCAATCATTCCAATGATTTTTATAGTCAATATAGCTGAATTTGTATATTTTTCTGTTCAAATACGGGGGAAAGACGCGAAGGGAGGCAGCCACGAGCTGAGCCTCCTCTCGGATTGCGCAATCCCTTACAAACTGGGTTGAGCTGCTCATTTTTTGCTCATCTTGAGCATGTGCAATTGATCTCTCTGTATGTCACCAATGTAATGTTTGTACACATTTTTATATGTACTCACATTCCATAGACTAGGTCATGTATTTTACATAAGTGTATAACATATTAGTCTTGCTGATCTGACATAACGCCTCAGTGAAAAAGCAGGAGGGGAGGCAGCCAGTACCTCTGCCTCACTGAAGGGGCCGTGTGTGAGCATAGGGGCTTGTTCTGCTATTGTTCTTCTTCACGTATTACAGTCAAATGGCATTGTGGGTAATATGCTAGCTAAAATAGTCAAGTAGAGAAAGTGAAGTGCACCGCATCAGTCTGTTTATTTTTATTTTTAAAATAGAAGATTATATATATAAGCTAAAACATTTAGCAAAACTGGACTTTCAATCAAAACTGGAAGTGATAAATAATGGAAGA
This sequence comes from Ictalurus punctatus, assembly GCF_001660625.3. Lineage (NCBI taxonomy): Eukaryota > Metazoa > Chordata > Actinopteri > Siluriformes > Ictaluridae > Ictalurus > Ictalurus punctatus. Next base: position 18,452,828 of record NC_030428.2, on the reverse strand, counting down.
CGATGCCAGAGCTAAAAGATTTGCTTCAAGAAGATAACACGCTCTTTTCAAACAGAGTGGTACACACGAAAAGACTGGCTGTGTGGTTGTGCTACGAAAAATTGCCTTTTCTGCTTTCCCTGACTTTTGTTCTCAATGAGTGACAATGTCTGGACTACAACAGTATTTTGTGACTTGAAAAATATACCAAGAAGCCTCAGCAGACATGAAAGTTCAACTACTCACATTCAAAGCCAAATTGCTTTAAAAACTTTTGGAAGCGCAAGGATAGATTTGGTTTTGAACGAACAGCGGAGACTAAGTTTTATCATCCACAATGCTAAGGTAAAGGAAAACCGAGATTTTAAAAGACCTCATTAATGCAACTTGCTTCCTAGCCAAACAGCAATTAGCATTTCGTGCTAACGATGAGAGTACTAGCTCTTCTAATCGTGGCAACTGTGTAGAACTATTACATGCTTTTGCTAAGAAAGATGATAGGTTAGCTAGATATTTTGAGACATCCACTGTGTTTTCTGGACTTCATTTACAAGTAAAGGTAAGACCATGCATACACTGTTGTACAGTCCAAGACAAAAATAAAAGACCAGCCCTTTTTTAATAATAAATAAAAAAATATATAAAACAAGATAAGAAAAAAAATAAGTTATTTTAAAGAATAAAACTACATTTGTCTTTTAGTTTTGGACTGTATATTCTTTCATTTGTATTGAATGAGTATGAATTGTGGAATTGTGATGGCAAATTAAGAACACACGAAGGGTGCAGAGAAAATGCGCTCTCTCTAAGCTGCTATAAATTTTTGTCACACTGCTCGAGCTGCTCACACTGAATTAAAGTGCCAGTACATTGTTGAAAGATTTCAATGAAGATAAGTTGACAAAAAAGTAGTATATATTACACAGAAAAATATATTTGTAGAGTAGTGTATTTCATGTACAGTTAATGGTTTTATATATATATATATATTAGCAGTTTGATGTAAATGATGGAGTAGAAATGCTTTTATTTGTGGTGAGTGAATGTGAGCCTAACAGGAGGTTTTTTTTTAGAATTCAGTCAATGTTAATATGTATTAATAACATTCTATAAGTTAAGAAATCTTAATTTAATCATCAGAATTTAGTTAGTTTTAATGTTAATTTGAGTAATGTGTTTTCTGTTTATGAGACCAGTTACTGTGAAACAACTTGTTGAAATGGAGAGAATAAAGTTTTTTATTTGCATTTCCTTCAGAATTGTGGGATCAGTTACTATTAATTTAAAAGAAGGTATAAAAGACAGAACTATCGGTATTAGTTATCAGTATTGGCCGATATCACTCTGAATAATTGGTTATCGGTATCGGCTGAGAAATTTAGTATCAGTGCATCTCTATATGTATGTAAAATCTGCATGTAAAATCTTCTGGTTTGATGCCACATGAAATAAAAGAAGTATGGTTCATTGGTGATTGAAAAAAAAATTACCAATGAAGAAACAAAAAGGAGTAAAGCACTGCTTGTTGTGTGTTTGAAGGTGGTCTGTTTCTTTCTTGACCTTAGCCAAGTTAACTAAACCTCCACACTGGATGGAAATTATATAGAGGAAAATGGTGAGTGTGTGTGTGTGTGTGTGTGTGAGAGAGCGAGAGAGAGAGTGAGAGAGGTGAAAACAAAAACCGTGCATTTGACATTCAGTGCTCATGCTGTTGCCTAACAATCTGTACACAGGGAAGATTCTATTCAGAAGGGTATTCAGAATTGTAGACTCCGCCAGCACACACACACACAGATATATATATATATATATATATATATATATATATATATATATATATATATATATATATATATATATATATATATATATATAAGAGCCAAGCTTGATTTGAGGGTGGCTGCTCCTGGTCAGATCAGATCTGTCCATGATGTGTGTACCAGTGGGTAAAACACTGGAAGACATTTCAAACAACAAGTAAAAATTTAAATGTTGAGCACACACATTTTTTTAAGAATCTGTCTGTGAAAACATTTACAGGATATTCCATCAAAGAACTGATCTGTTGCAAATACTAAACTGTTCACTCACAGTCACAGGTTTACTTGACTATAAAGTGGATAATGATAAACCTGTTAAGGTCAGAAACAGGCAATTTTCAAACCTTTAACCATTACTTAACTATTAATTTTACCCTCGTGCAGCACTCACTTTTGGCTTCTGTTGGGGTCTTCATTGGGTCAAATTGACCAGGGATATAAATGAGAACAAAGGGCCATAAAGAACAAATGGGAAACAAACAAAATCAAATTTGCATCAAGTTTTTCCATTTATGTTTATACAAAAAAAAAAAAAAACTAATCACATCATTCTAAAATAATATTAGATAAAACAGAACAGTGTGTTAATTTCTACAGTAATAAATAAGTAACTAACTGTTAACTAATAATTAGTAATACCTAAAATAATGAGAACTTGAGTACTCCACCATTCATATGTGCATGTCTGTCTACACAGAATACTGTGTATAATATTTATACTGAATATCGGCATGGTACGATTACCTGTGACACTCTGCCTATGGCCTTGTCCCTACAACCGAAACCCAGCCGTGCCGATATGCAGTATAACCGTATGATTGCAAGGGCAATATTTCTTTTATAAAAAGTTGTATAAATAAGAAATTAATATTAAGTAACTGACATTTCAGACACAATACAGCCAAATAATTTCTTTATTTTTGTTCAGCGGTTGGAAGCTAGCTGGTCTACAAATCATCTAAATTGGCTTCCCTTCTTCCTTTTTACCTTCATCTGACAAGCATTCATATTTTAACCCTTTTATGCATAGTGGTCACAGTGGACAGCTATTCAAAAGCCATTTCTGGCTATTGCAAGGATTTCAATAGAATAACTACATAACAGCCACTAGAGTGGACATTAATTCTTCATTTGAATGCATGCAGTCTACTGGAGTGGACACTTCAATAACCTTTTGAAAAATGCATGTAAAAGTAAAATGAAGGTAAAATATTTTGTTATGCCTAAAGAATAGTAAAAACACAGAGAAAAAAATCCTTGATCAGGAGTTCATAATTCATGCATGAAAGGGTTAAGTCAGAAGTTATATTCATAAAGATTAATTTGCCATGTCCAGTGATGTTGACCACTACATGTATTGTAGTAGCGGTTTCAGTGGGATTGTTGCTAGAATTGGAATTTTAGATGGCAAGCGGAGTGATACCAACAGTGAAATGTACCAGTGTGGTTGTACTAAATATAAGCACTCTTGGAACACAACACATCCAATCAAACAGTGTAAAAAAGAAAAGTGGACTTAACTTAAAATTTCAAGGCAACTTGCTGCACAGCTTTTTTAAGTTTAATCAACTCAAGGGTAAAAATTGAGTTAAGTAAAGTTAAGTTGACTAAACTCAAAAAAGCTGTGCAGCAAGTTACCTTGAATTTTTTTTATTTATTTATTTTTATTTATTTATTTTACAGTGAAGCTGTGGACGTGTTTTACTTTCTAACAATTTGGCCTAACTTCCTTATGAAATATTTCATGTAGTGGTGCCTATGCCTTTATAAGCCTGAAATAAATTATTACTTTTCAGACCAGAACTGGTACATCTCATTCTCTCCAGTTGATAAGATCTGGAACTACTCTTGCCCTGTAGCATTGCAGATCGTGTAATATTATTCAATATATTCAGGTCTATAGAATATGCCTAGAAGATTCAATAATTGGTTGTTTTTGTGGTTAAACATTAGAATGTATGGCAGAGGACAAATAATTTGCAGGGAGCTTCTAATTTGCATTTGGATATTGTTGATCTATAGGACATGGCCCTCTTGAATTGGTTAAGTGGAGCTTTGGCTATGGACCTGCATTTCCTGACAGTCGGGTTAAATTGGAAAGTGTGATCATGAATATAAATCACTGCTGGCGATCACTTAGACAACTGTGGAGCTCAGACAATGCTGAGGATATGGTAGCCCTCTCTCTCGCTCACTCTCTCTCTCTTCTTTCTCTCTCTCTTCCTCTTTCAGTGTGTAAGTTAATTAGGCATGTTTTGTCCTCAGCTGTCTACCATTATAATTATTACAGGAGTTTGTTTGGAAAATGGAGTAGGATGACACTCTTTTTGTGCAGCCATGTAATTGCATGAGAAAATAAATTATTCTTGTAAACAGAAAACACCTTCCTACTTGCTTGTGATGCCCCACCATCTGTATACATTCATGCAAGCTCATACACAGAGAAACATGTGCAGTCATGTGTAACAACTTTTGCAATCTCATCTGGCTTCACTATGAGGTACCGCATATGAGACATTTCTCCTGCACTTTAATAGCTTGCCATTTAGAGAGATCAGATCATGTATGTGACACCAGAACTGCAATTTCTTCTTGAACATTTTGTATTATTTTGTATTTGAGCTAGCCTTGTGTGATTCCATTATGCAGCAGCTGTCATAAAGACTGCTTTTATCAATTTTAGTGTCTAGTTGATATAACACCTGAGTCAAGTGATACAGATTTGTGTTGACATAAGGTTGAATTATGACCCTTTCTGCAATGACTTACATTAGAACTTACAGACAGCTGACTTTGTAGCTCAGTATACTTCAGATCTATCAGAATGACATAATGATGATGATGTAATGTCAATGTCAATTATTAAACCCAAAATCCAACTAATTTAGTATCAGATAATTTATGTATGAAATATGTATTATTACAGTGTCATGAATGGCATTAGATTATGACTTATGTTGTCATGGCATTGTATTTCTGTGTGTATAGCCATATGAGCATCATAATTAAGTATAGATTTAGGTCTCTACTTACCTCAGTCTATCTGTGACTACATTTGCATTGCTTCTTTCAAATCTGAGTTGAAAAACTTTTCTCTTCACATATTTGTTTTCAGTGGGTGTTTATTGGTGTTTGTGTTACACACTTTGTAAAGCAACCTTGGGTATGAGAAAAGTGCTAGATAAATTTATCCCATAAAACAAACAAACAAACAAACGAATAACAGCCTTGTGTTTAACATCTAAGTGATGGCTTTCATCTTGTCTAGGTCAGGGTGTACCTCAGCATGGCCAAGGAATTTAACATGTCATTTCAAATTGATATAACTAATCAACACAAGTAGCATATTAACTCCATAGCATTTATGATTCACTGCTATAAATGCCTGAATGTCAACAACATACAATCACAGACAATCTTTTTCAAGACCTACCAGACGTGTGATCAACTTCTGGATATATTCTTGAACCAACAATATTCCATATAAAACAGCTTAAAAGACTACTGTTCCAAAAGGTGTAACTGAACATGTTAATTGGGGTAAATTTCCATGGAGAATAATCTGTGAGAATCCAGCAGTAGTGTCTGTGAATCTAAGTTGTGCATCTAAAAATGTGGCACCTGATATCTTGGCAGTCATCTAATCCACTGGTAAATGCATTTTCATTTGAGTATATAAGAAGAAAGGTTGCATGTGGCTTAGTGGCAAGCACGTTCGCCTCACACCGCCAGGGTTGGGGGTTTGATGCCCACCACTTCAGTGTGTGTGTGGAGTTTGCATGCTCTCCCCATGTTTTGGGGGTTCCCCCGTGTTCCCCAGTGTCCTGCCCCAGTCCAAAGACATGCATGGTAGGCTGATTGGCATCTCCTAATTGTCTGTGGTGTGTGATTGTGCCCTGCGATGGATTGGCACCCTATCCAGGGTGTACCCCGACTTGTGCCCGATGCTCCTTGGGATAGGTTCCAGGCTCCCTGCAACCCTGAAGGATAAGTGGTATAGAAAATAAATGGATGGATATAAGAAGAAAACAAATTGTGTATTTCCTTATTTCATTGCTATCACAATGCACCATTCACCATTCTGTGCCTTCCTTTGTGGGGGTACAAAGTAACACTTTGTTTTCCTGCACTCTTCTCCCTCACTTTGACATATTTCCTTGATTCTTATTTGTGCTTGCGTGTCCCTGAAAAAAATGTCCTAGTTTTTGGCATTTCAACACTCAGCTTCATACATTAACCAGCTTCTCAGTAAGTCTGGATGGATCCTTTCCTATGTTTTATTTTCAACATCATGCGAGGTTGTTTGCATTCCCTGGCTTGTTTTAAAACTTAACTGCATTTCTTTTTGCTTTTTTTTCTGTGCAAGCTTATCGTGCAATTGGTGGCATCTTTCCTCATTCTGTTTTATTTTGATGATTGCTTGGCTAAGAATTAACTCTAGATCCAACTGTAAGCTTTCTGACAGTGTTGATGATCCATTGTGCCTGCCTGTCTCATATCATTTCTGTCTGCAAAACAACAACTAGCAATACTGTGCTAATTAATGAAACACAGTAATTAATTGGCCAGACTATTGGCACCTTCTATTTTTCATGACTTCACCTGTCAATGTTGTCATGCTGAATGTCATTGGACTTATTATCCTCTGTGTTTGTCAGTGAGTTCACTTAACATTCTTAACTTCTTTCAGAGACCTGCAGCTATATAAAAAATCTTAATCTATGAAACCAGCTAACCAACAGCCAAATTCAAGTCAAATTCATTGTTGATTCAATTCACCAAGCTTGTTTCTGGCACTTCACCCTCACTCCTACCATGCAATTGCATTATTTTTAATTTTTTCACCACTGCTGGTCTGTTCTTTCTGTAGCCACCTTAATTCAGTTCTAACTTAGCTAGTGCAATATCACAAAAAGTTGTCTGGAAAACATTGTCACTGTCGTTTCTAATTAGCTTGGAAATTAAATGAAAGGCTTGAATGAAAAACTTTTCACAATGTTCAACTTATCAGGACATTTTATGAAAAACAAAACCAGATACAGTCCCCTCCAGAAAGTACTGGAACAGCAAGGTCAATTCTTTTGTTTTTGCTATACATTGAAGACATTTGGGTTTGAGATCAAAAGATGAATTTCCTGTTCTTAATCACCCAGGTGTACTAAAAATTTTAAATATCATTGGGAATATACTTCAAATATATTTTTCTTATATTAGGGTTGCCAGTAATTGTGGCACATAACAGATATTATATTATATTGTTATTAAACACATTTATACAATGATTGATTTATGTTTTTCACTTGGATGAGAGTGAAAAACAACAGTGGACTTGAAATGCATTTCAAAACAAAACCACCGATTTCTTATGGGTTACAATGCATAGACTGATATAACAACTTAACAACAGCAGTGTAATGGAAGAAAAACAAAACAGACAAAATTATAATATCTATCTTTATATGCAACTCTGGTTTCCTCCCACAGTTCAAAGACATGCATTGTAGGCTGACTGGAATCTAAAATTGTCCATTGTGTGTGAATGCATATGTGAGTGTGTATGAAATTGTGTCCAGCCAGTGTGTCCCACATCTTGTGCTCTGAGCACCCTTGGGATAGGCACCAGGCTCCCCATGACCCTGTGTAGGATAAGTGGTACAGGAAATGACTGGATGGATGGATATTTATATGCAGCCAAAATTCAGCTAATAGCTCATTTGGAAATCTGAATAAAATTTCTGTGCGATTAATTTAGCTGGGTGATCAGTTTCGATAGTGGAATGATGAGAGTGTAAACATTTAACTTGCTATTTTCACAATATGAATCATGGTGTACTCTGCATGAGTGCATCATGACAAAGCTGATCAAAGTGGCAGTGTGAAAAAACACAAATTCTTGATTTCTGTTTTATAAGGACAATTTACTATGTTTTGCTGAGAGTGATACAATTTAAAACTTATTAAAATCACAATTGGAGCGATCAGATTACCATGCTGGATGTTAGATTCTCATTATATTATTCTTAAGCTTCTTAGATGAATTTGGTTTGGAGTAGATGCAATGTGCTTGCAAATTGTCTAAACAATATATGTGTAATACAATATTTATGATTGCTGAATTTAAAAGCCATGAAAGATATTATGTTTATGTCCATTTAATATAACATCTACAAATATAAATTATTCAGCATAGAATAGGGGAAATGATAGTTAATAGTTAGACCTGGTTAAGCCACAGCTTTCAACTCATTACTTCAGAATCAGGTGTGTTTAGAGCAAGCAAAACTCTCAAATGTGTAAGGTGTACTCCAGGCCCAGGACTGGAAACCTGTGCTCTATAGTATTATTTAGACCAATGGTAGGTGATATCACCATTATACCAACTGTTCATCTGCCTCAGAGAACCTCTAAGGGTTCAGTCATAGTACCCTTAAAGGTTCTCTGAAGCAGATGAACAGTTGGACTAATGGTGAGATCCTACATATAATCCTATATATTCCTATCAAAAATTAAAAAGGCTTTCAAGTAGAAGGGTTTTTTTTTTTTTTTTTTAGAAATCTAAGAACCCTCAACTATCCAGTGACCTCTTGAAGAACCCTTGAAAGAGTGTGGTCAATTTCAGCAGATCAATAACAATCTGGAATCAGAGTGAATATATTTGGATTGGTTATGCATGCTTGGCATAAATATACATTAATATAAATCAACATTTTGTGTCAGTGTTGATTTACTATTTGTAATTTTAAAGACTATGCTAGGTGTTGGTCACAAAAACCAGCATGGTGCACTGTAACATTGTAAATGAAGTATACTGATATTTTCCATAAGCTTGCCAAATAGTACATTGACATAACCATAACCTGTACTCATTGATATAATTTTTGTCATCATTCCCTGTCTCAGTTCATCATTCCCCCTTGTAATCAACTTATTGTTTCTCATTAACAAAATCTGTCTCACACCATTGCATTATGTTTAATTATATCTACATTTCTGCAACATGTATACTAAAAACAAAGAATAGTCCCCAGTTGTGGTTAGAGAGGTAGAGAGAATGGCAGTAGGAGAGATATGTAAACTCATTAGGTTGATGTTCTGTTCAAGTAGTTTGCTTTCAGTGCTCCAGATTGCAGTTACTAGATAGGACTCATATACTATGTAGTCTAAGTGCCAGAACCTCACCTTAATTTCCCCATTAAAAGCCCATCTGTGGGAATGGGCTCCTAAGCACTCTGAGAGTGTACTATGCAACCAGACAGCCTGAATGGCCTACACTCAAAACACACTCATTTAATCTAATCCCATCTTTGTTCCTCACGTCTTTCATGTTCTTATCTTTATATTATTCAACTAAATCTTCCAATATTTCATAATATTTTCTTCATTTTTTCACATTACTGTTCTTCCTATTTTTTTGTCTCTGTGATTAATGAGGTGTTCATTTTTCTGCTTGTTTCACTCATCCTGTTATTTTCACTTCAATCTCTCTCTCTCTCTCTCTCTCTCTCTCTCTCTCTCTCTCTCTCTCTCTCTCAGACAGCACAGCTAGTATTGTAGCGAGACGGCGCCGTTTCCACAGATTGACTCAGGAGATATATGAGCTGCCCGTGGTGGTGTGGGATGGAGGTGAGCCCCAACTGAGCAGCACCAGCACACTAACCCTGCATGTGTGCCAGTGTCAGCGAGGTACCCGGTACAAAATCTGTCAGGGCGAGGCTTTCCTTTCTTCTGCAGGCCTCAGCACTGGCGCGCTTATCGCCATCCTGCTGTGTGTGCTAATACTGCTGGGTAAGTCCGCATCCACACCCTGCAATTCCACCTTTAAACTCTAGTCATAGTTAACACTGCCTGTTTTTAGCTTTAGAGTGGGTTACTTCTATTTTTAAATGTTTAATTTGAACACTGAATTATTAGCCTCACTGTGAAACACATCCTGCAAACAATAAGTCTAATTTAACAAGGACTCTTATAAACACAGGAGGTCAAGCACAAAGTGGTTGACATTAAATTTAGAAATTTAATTGTCTAGTACCTGTTAACCACTGATTTGTGTCATACATAGATGTTCATGCCAATTCTGTTGACTTTTTTTTAGCACATTAAAATCATAGAAATTAAATATTTGTCTATGGCGTAAACTCATATATAATTATATTAAACCAGGGTGTTCAAACAACATGCAGATTATTTGTCAGCCTTAATCTAATGTACATCACAATCTCATGTGAAAAGTTTTATGAAATCTAGTTGGATTTCCTATAAATGTAGTCATAAGAAAAGTTACAACCAATAAATCCACATCTCATAGGGCAGTATATTGAGCTTTTTCAGAAGGCATCACTAGTGCCAAGAAAAAGTAGAGAGATAGCCTGTAATACTACTGCCAAAAAGAAACAGAAGATTAAGAGGGTTTTTTCTTTTTACATTTTGTGTTAAAAATTTTGTGTAATGCACAGATATGCAATTTTTATGCCTTTGACACAGCAAGCAAAACATCAATTTTAGTCTCTTTTTTTAATTAATTGAAACACTAATGTTAATGTTAGTGTTGATGTAAGTATTATTGTTTACTTTTTATATCCAATTTGTGAGAATAAGAGGATTCCTGACCTAGACATCACTTCACTGTCACTGATTTCAACATCTTTCTTTCTTTTTTTGACATAAATTTAACTCCTCATTGTGCTATTACTACAAGCACTAATGGGTGTGTATATATATATATATATATATATATATATATATATATATATATATATATATATATATATATATATATATAGAGAGAGAGAGAGAGAGAGAGAGAGAGAGAGAGAGAGAGAGAGAGTGCTCTAATTGCACTATATATATATATATATATATATATATATATATATATATATATATATATATATGAGAGAGAGAGAGAGATAGTTTTCTTCACATTCTGTTCATATTTGATAAGACTTTTAGAAAGATGCACACTTTAAGCAATGATAATTGTTTTCAAATAGCATAATTGACTAATACTGCCATGTGCACTAGGACTTCAAAACCACTTAGTGGTTAGACCACATTTTCATGTTGGTACACTTGTGACCTTTTATTATAGCACAGATTATATTGGCTGTGTGGAACATAGAAAACCTTTCTTCCTTTAAGCTGTACTTAAAATATCAATTCTCTACAGCCAGCCTGAACTGATCAATATCCAATATGGTCATGGGTTGTAGATATTTTATCCTGGATATTTACCTCTGGACATTTGTTTTACAAGTGGGATGGGGAATATTTGGTCTAGGTTTCAATACTGTTAAGACAACATTTATAGGGTCATAACCTCATTAAAGGTCACCTTTGCACATTGGCATAATGGTATTACTTTTACTTAATGCTGTTTCTCTTCACTGCTGACAGAAACCTCCAGGCATGTTGGTAAATTCCATTATGAGCACAACAGGTGCAATTAGAGCACTTTCAAAAAAGAACAGTGCACCAGCAAAAAGAGGGCAGATTTTGACATGGAGGCCAATGTCCAACATAAATAAACCTGTGGAGTGCTGGGATTGCAGGAAAGTGTGTGTGTGTGTGTGTGTGTGTGTGTGTGTGTGTGTGTGTGTGTGTGTGTGTGTGTGTGTTGGGGGGGTGTAAAGGGCTCTGTTATTGTCCCTGAACAGTAAGGTATGAAGGTTACACATATTCCTAGACTGGGCTATATACATATGGAGTGGGTCAGATGAGTTGCGGTCATCCAGAACCAGGGCAGTATCTGAATTTTAATAGCAAGATAAAACAGAAAAGCGATGAACACCAACTAAGTTGTGCATGTGAATGTAAATTGTCTGTGGATAATGTTTCGTCATTTTCACTTGGTGTTCTTTACAGTGATCATTAATGTGTCCAAAACTAGAATTTAGGCTATACTTTCTATATGGAAAAGCAGCAATAATGTGAATCGATTAAGAGAGAGAAATAAAGCTTGAGATGGAGAGTTGAAGAGAAGGGCATCACTGAGGAATAGATAAAGTGAGTACCACACATTCACAGAAAGAGACAGCGAGAGCAAGAATTATCGCACAAGAAAGCCACTGAATCAGTGCCACATATATATTCATATTATATATATATATATATATATATATATATATATATATATATATATATATATATATATATATATATATATAATTAGTCAGAGTATTTAAACTCAGACAGCTAAGTGGGAGAAGTAAATAAAGCAGAGTCTAGAGACTCTTAAAGTAGAGACTGAAAGAACAGGTGGGAAGCTAGAAATGTGAGAAGGACCAAAAAAAGGTGCAGAGGCTGTGGGCAGTAAAAGAGAAGGAGAACATGCCTAACTTGTTACAGGCCACTGACCACTATTAAAATGTACAAGACCTGAAAACAGAGGCACAGATTGATTATGCTCCCCATTCCCTTCCTCTTTCCATCACTTGTCTATTCCCTCTGTGGTTCTGCGCTGGATGGATGAGTCAGCTTTTCAAGGACTAGAAAGTTCAAGCATTCAGCTAGGCAGCACTTTTAGGATAAATATATCCCAAAGCCTGGTATTCCAAAACAAGTCAGCTCCTCCATAAAATAACACATCTTTCTGCCTAATGCTCTTAGCAAAATCTGCATGACAATAAAGTATAATAAAAAGAAGCAGCCTGAAATATGGCACAAATGCATTTAGCTGTTTTTTCTCCAGCTGTAGTGCTCTAGTTTACTGTAACTTCATTAAAGAAAATGAAATCTTTTCAAGGACTCACAGCAAAAACAATAAACAGTTATCTTTACATTGAGTGTAATTGTACCTCAGTGGCTTAATGATGCTTGATTTTATAATTCAATGTAGAGAATAATAGAATGCACAGTGTCTTAATGCTGATGCTTTTTGTATCCAAGATGGCGGCGCACACAGTTGCTGCGGCTCACGGCTCTCCTTTCCAGTGCTCTCTTTTGTTGTTTTTGTATTATTTCTTTATTACTTGTTTGAGCATTATCGGTTCCACGAACATCCGCTATACAAGTCAGAACCTTATGGATATTGGGGACCAACACCGCATACCTATTTCGAGAATGTTTCATCACACGCACAACATCCCAGACGACATAGCGAGATTGCCGGGCTCTCCGTGGATTGTTGTCGGGTCCAGAAGGCGGTGCAGACGGAGGAGGGAGAGGAAGCAAAAGCGGGGATGCAGGTCCGGTATTATGCTAAGGCTAAGAAAACAACCACACAAGCCACCTTTACCGAGCCTGTTTCTCTCCAATGCCAGATCCCTAGTGAATAAAATCGACAACTTGGAATTACAACTAGCTGGAAATCGCTACGTTCGTGACTGCTGTGTTTTGATTATTACTGAAACCTGGCTTCATCCGAGGATACCCGATGCTAGCATGCAGCTAGCAGGTCGTACTATGCTTCGCTGGGACAGGACTGAGGACTCCGGTAAGAGCGGGGGGGGGGGGGCCTCTGTATGTATGTGCATGAGAATTGGTGTAACAACGGAACAATGATAGATAAACATTGTTCCCCTGACCTCGAGTACATGTCTTTAAGATGTCGACCCTTTTTTCTACCGAGAGAGCTAACAGTAGTGATTATCACGGCTGTGTATATTCCACCCGACGCCAATGTGAACACGGTGCTCTCTCTCCTGTTGAACACCACAAACGAACAGCAGTGGGCCCACCCTGACGGTGTTCACATACTTGCAGGAGACTTTAATAAGGCGAACTTGAAGACTGTACTCCCGAAATTCTATCAACATGTTAAGTGTTTTACTAGAGGGGCGAACACTCTGGATCATGTTTACTCCAACATTAAGCACGCGTATAGAGCCATACCTCTCCCCCACCTCGGCCAATCAGACCATCTCTCCCTCCTGCTCTCCCCTGCCTACACCCCCCTCAGACACAGTGTCAAGACCACTATAAAGACTGTTACCACCTGGCCTGATGATGCATTCTGCAAACTACAGGACTGCTTCGAACAGACAGACTGGGATTTGTTTGAACATCAAGAGCTAGAAACATTAACAGGAACGGTACTGGACTATATCAAGTTCTGTATCGGAAATGTGACTGTGGGAAAAAACATCCGGGTTTTCCAAAACCAGAAACCATGGATGACCAAACAGGTCCGCACACTACTCAAAGCCCGCGACGCTGCCTTCAGGTCTGGTAATAGAGCTCTGTACAGAGCTGCCCGTGCCAACCTGAAAGGTGGTATTAAGGAAGCTAAGGCGGCCTATAAGAGGAGCATAGAGTCCCACCTGTCCAGCAAAAATAAACGGGAGGTGTGGCAGGGCATACAGAACATCACGAACTACAGAGGCCGTGAGGCGACAACAGGAGACCTGAGTGCGATGCTGGCAGAAGAGCTAAATTGCTTCTTTGCTCGCTTTGAAACATCACAACAACAGCACTCATCTGCTCCAGCCCCACCTCCACCCTCATCTGGCCCCCGTACCAGTCCAGCCCTGCCTCCATCCCCTTCTGGTTCCTGCACCACTCTACTTACTGTGAGGGAACACGATGTTAGACGGATGTTTCTGGCAGTGAACCCCAGGAAGGCTGCTGGCCCAGACGGTGTACCTGGTAACGTGCTCAGATCATGTGCCCACCAGCTTGCCCACATCTTTACCAGAATTTTCAATCTCTCCCTGGCCCAAGCAGTCATCCCGGCCTGCCTAAAATCAGCCATAATCATCCCAGTGCCAAAGAAGTCGCCCACCACTAGCCTGAATGATTATCGTCCTGTGGCCCTCACTCCAGTTATCATGAAGTGCTTTGAGAGATTGGTTCTTCAGCACATCAAGGACTACCTCCCCCCGGATTTCAATCCTTTTCAATTTGCTTATCATGCAAACAGATCCACAGAGGATGCTATCGCCGTAGCTGTCCACTACGTGTTGAGACATCTAGAGCAGCAACAGAGCTACGTCCGGATGCTTTTTGTGGATTAGGGTTCGGCTTTTAATACAATAATTCCGGACATTCTCGTTACCAAATTGGTCACCCTTGGCCTCCCCCGCCTCACGTGTGCCTGGATAAAGGACTTTCTCACCAACCGGTCCCAGACAGTGAGACTCGGACCCCACCTCTCCTCCACTCGCACGTTGAGCACAGGTTCTCCACAGGGCTGTGTGTTGAGCCCCCTCCTGTACTGTCTCTACACATACGACTGTAGACCAGTCTACAACAATAATCTTATCATCAAGTTTGCTGACGACACCACAGTGGTCGGACTTATCTCAAAAGGAGAGGAGGCAGCCTACAGAGAGGAAGTCCTAAACTTGGCAGCCTGGTGTTCAAAGAACAATCTGACTCTAAACACCAAGAAAACCAAGGAACTTGTTGTAGACTTCAGAAAACACAACACTGAGCTGGCCCCCCTCTTCATTAATGGTGAATGTGTGGAGAAGGTCCACACCGTCCGGTTTCTTGGCGTCCTTATCTCTGCAAACATCTCCTGGACGGACAACATCACAGCGGTTATCAAGAAGGCTCAAACGCGGCTACACTTCCTGAGGGTTCTCAGGAAGTACAATCTGGACTCCAATCTACTGCTGATCTTCTACCGCTCGTCCGTTGAGATCCTGCTGACATACTGAATCACGGTGTGGTACGGTAGCTGCACCGCAGCAGACAGGGAGAGGCTTCAGAGAGTAGTAAGAGCAGCACAGAAGATCATTGGCTGCCCTCTCCCCTCCCTGATGGATATTTACACTTCCCGTTGCCTCAGCAGAGGAAAAACCATCATTAAGGACAGTTCTCACCCTGGCTTTGATCTGTTCAATCTGTTCCCCTCAGGGAGACGTTACAGGTGCATCAAAACAAGGACTAGTAGATTTAAGAATAGTTTCTTCCCAAAAGCTATTACCATTATAAACAAATACATGTACTGAGTCCACAGCATATGTATATAGTGTCTCAAAACTGTGCATTTCATAGTACCTCCCCCATCCACCCCAATATCTATCTTGCATATCTTGCATATCTTGTTTATTTATCTTGTTTATTTATCTTGTTTATTTATCTGTGTATTTATCTGTTTATTCTTTTTGTTTATTGAATGTACATGTTTGCACGGAACAAAAAGGAGTGGCTCTTAATTTCATTGTACATATGTATAGTGACAATAAAAAAGGCATTCATTCATAACGGCATTCATAAATTAGTGTAGTGATTTTCTAATGCAATGTTGTAGTCTGAACTGATTATTAAAGGAAGGTATATGACCAGGGGGTTATTTTATAACCAGGTATATAACCAGGGGTTAATTTTTCCTCTGTTAATTCCCTGATATTTATGTAAAATATGCAGCCCTCAGGGTAAATATTTTATATGAGAAACCAGCAATAATGTTAATTATTGTTGTTGTCAATAATTGGCATCCATGCTAAATACAGCTAATGTGCTTTATAAACTTACAGGTCCCAGAGCCGCATTGCTCTATTAGAGCCCTGCATCCTAATGCAATATCAAAGAACTATTATTCACTTCCATTGGTCTTTGCTCCATATTTTTCTCAACAATGCACATGTTTTGTTCGAGTAATGTTTGAATGCTAATTTAATATGCAGTGGCTTTCCAGCTTGGTAAACCTTTAACTTCCTGTAATATAAATTCAGTATAAGGAATAATGTTAGTAAATGTATTTCAATGTAGGTTTCTAGTGGATTTTAATGTTCTTTATTTGGAGACTTGTGATTAGGTTATATAAAGTAATTGGTCAGTGGATGTTGCTCTGTTCTTGTTCCCTTGATGTTCTTGGCAATGATTATTAAAAGGTAATGATTTTCTATTTCTAATCTAATATTTTTGCTAAATAAAAAAAATGGTTATTATGGCACTATCATGGTATTATCGTATCGTGGTCAGGGTCACTTTGAATCTGGACTCTATCCCAGGAACACTAGGCGTGAGATGGCAATACACCCTGAATGGGACTTCAGTCCATTAAAGAGCTCTTTTTATCTATCATCTATCATATCTTATAGTTTTGATATTACTACTTTTCCATTTATAATAAACCTTTTATACACATTTATGCCTTTCCTGTTTTATTTAGAACAGATATGCAGGTTACCACCTATTACACTAATATTATTAGCCAGATGGCTTTTGCTGAACTGTAGCTTAACCCAAAGTGTGTTACTGCTTGTTTGAAATTAAACATAAGTGTTTGTTGCTTACAAATGCAAACATTTTATATCTTAAATTAATGCAAAGTGAGCACTAATATTTCTATTTGTCCTTTCAGCAATCGTGATTCTGTTCGTCACTTTGCGGCGAAGCAAGAAAGAGCCACTGATTATCTCAGAGGAAGATGTTCGTGAAAATGTGGTTACCTATGATGATGAAGGCGGAGGTGAGGAAGACACTGAGGCTTTTGACATAATTGCTCTGCGCAATCCTGAAGCTGCTGAGGAGCTCAAGTTCCGTCGAGATGTTCGGCCCGAGGGGGGTTATTGCAGGTCAACAAGGAGACCCTGCCGCTATGGTTGTAACCGTCATAGTCCCAGCTCACTGGAGACAGATGGGGATACAGATGTCCATGACTTCATCAAACAGAGACTAGCAGAGGCAGACCAGGATACTAGTGTACCCCCTTACGATTCGCTACAGACTTATGCATATGAAGGTCAAGGGTCGCCGGCAGGATCCATCAGTTCCCTAGGCTCAGCTGGAAACCTTTCTGAACAGAACTACAGCACCTTGGATGAGTGGGGTCCAGAATTAAAAAAAACTAGCTGAACTCTCTGGGGAGGAGGCAGATATGGAACATGAACCAAATGCAAATGAGCCTGATGAACGCACTTAATTTTTTACTGTTTAAAAAAACTTTGAACACACACGTGTGTGCACACACACACACACACACACACACACACACACACACACACACACACACACACACAAATAACAGAGCTAAACTGCTGTCTTTTGCTATCATGGATGTCATTGTTTTATCAATAAAGTGAAACATTTTCAGACTGTTATCCTGCTGAAAAGACCTGCATTTTTCTTCTCATAATGTTGGAGGAGATCAATTTGAGGAGGAAAACTTAAAAAGAAAAACAGAAAAACAACAATAGAAAAAGTTCAATATTTTCCCTAGTGTATATTTTTTATTGCTCAATAAAGTCCTAAATGTGGACACATGGATATATGTGATAAAAAGTGTAACTAATCATTTTCTGTCTAGAATACATTGACAGTCTAGAGTACTATGGGGAAAACCAATTTTCAGGGTTATTGCTGACATAAAATAAGTATTTTTGTAATACTTTGTAATACAGTAGCGATTGCATAGGTGCAGGATAGCTTGTGTTATTCATTTTTTGACTTTTACAATATGATGTGCATAATTCACCCAGCATATTCTGTTGTTAGGCTAATATATGGTCCCTAGTAAGCCCACAACTTTAATAAATGTTAATGCATGAGAGCAGTATACATTTTTCAAACATGTCTTCAGAGACTATAACAACAGCCTTCATTGATGACATGTTCACGCGCATTATAATAATCTATCTTTTGATTAGCACTTCCGTATCGGTGTTAATTATTACACATAAAGTTTCCTTTTATTACATCCAGATAGGCTCCTCAGGCACTAGCTTCTCTATCAGCCCTATGTTTTATGTAGACTAGACAAATGAAAGGAGGCATTCATGGATATTAGTGTTTATCTACATGCATGTCTGTATGTGTGTCAAATGGAACAGTCCCTGTTGAACAGCATCTCTAGCTAGAAAGCTTGACATAATCTAGAATTGATTTAGTTCATAGGCACACATTGGGGCTCATGTATCACGCTGGATTTAGAATGTATTTCATAAACAGTGGCAAGAAAAAGTATGTGAACCTTTTGGAATTTCATGGTTTTCTACATAAATTTGTCATAAAATGTGATCTGATCTTCACCTAAGTCAAGGGTATTTACAAATATAATGTGCTTAAAATAATAACACAAAATAAATTCTGATCCCTCATGTCTTTATTGAACACACTCATTCAACATTCAAAATGGCAGTGGAAAAAGTAAGTGAACCCTTAGAATTAATAACTGGTTGACCCCCCTTGGCAGCAATAACCTCAACCAGGCGCTTCCTGTAGCTGTGGATCAGACCTGCACATTGTTCAGGAGGAATTTTAGCCCATTCTTCCTGGCAGAACTGCTTTAGCTCTGTCATATTCTTTGGACGTCTCATGTGTATGGCTTTCTTCAAGTCATTCCATAGCATCTCTATTGGGTTGCGGTCTGGGCTCTGACTTGGTTACTCCAAAAGACGGATTTTGCTTTTCTGAAGCCATTCTTTTGTGGACTTACTCCGGTGTTTTGGGTCGTTGTCCTGTTACATCACCCAACTTCTACACAGTTTCAGCTGACGTACAGACATTCTCACATTATCCTGAAGAATTGTCTGATATACTTGGGATTTCATCTTCCCCTCAATGATTGCAAGCTGGCCAGGCCCTGCTGCAGCAAAGCAGGCCCAAATCATGACATTCCCTCCACCACACTTTACAGCTGGGATGATGTTTTGGGATCATGATGATATGCTGTGCCCTTTCTATGCCAGATGTAGTGCTATGTGGTTTTTACAAATAGTTCAGTTTTAGTTTCATCAGTCCACAAAACATTTTGCCAATACCGCTGTGGAGTGTCAATGTGCTCTTTTGCAAACTTCAGGCATGCAGCAATGTTCTTTTTAGTAAGCAGTGGCTTCCTTCGTGGTGTCCTGCCGTAGATACCCTGCTTGTTCAATGTTTTACATATTGTAGACTTATGAACAGAGATGTTAGTCAGTTCCAATGATACCTTCAAATCTTTGGCTGTCATTCGGGGTTCTTTCTTTACCTCCTTGATGAGTCTTCGATGTGCACTTTGGCGTCATTTTGACTAGGCACCCAATTTTTGATAGAGTAGCAACAGTCCCAAAGTGTCTCCATTTGTAAAATATTTGCCTAACTGTAGACTGGTGAATTTCTAAAGTCTTTGAAATCACTTTGTGACCATTGCCAGCTTTATGTAAATCAACAATTCTCGATAGTAGATCCTCTGAAAGCTATCGAGGCATGGCTCACATAAGTGTGTACTTCTTGTGCAGAGCAAACTCCAAAAGTTTGAGGGTTTTTTTTATCAGTCAAAGTAGCTGTAGTCCACACCTCCAAACTCATTTTCTTAATGAGACTCCAGGTGTGCAAAAAAAAAAAAAAAAGATTTTTTCAGGTCATTAACTCAAGGGTTCACATACTTTTTTCACAAGCACTATGAGTTTTTTTTTTTTTTTTTTTTTTTTTTTTGGTTGTTCTCAATAAAGACATGAAAGATCCGAATTTTTTTTTGTGTTATTATTTTAGACAAATTATATTTGTCAATACCCTTGACTTAGATGAAGATTAGATCACACTTTATGACAAATTTATGCAGAAAACCATTAACTTTTTCTTGCCACTGTATGTAGGTACCTCCCAAAAATGCACCTGAATAAATGGCGTGCTTGCTACATATTTGGGTAAATTCAATGGAAAACTACATTTCACGTAATACTTTGCTTTGGGGTGAATTGTAATTTGTTTTCAGTGGAGTAGTCTAAGCCAATACGTTTCCTGTTTAATTATACTCGTAGCCAATCAATGATCACCTTTGAAGAGTGGAGAAAAGAGAGGGAGGAGTTGGAGGACAGGTGAAGCACACTTGGAGGGAATGACACGTGGGAGTTTTAATGCCAAGGTGACGATGTTTGTAGACTAAAGTACTGTTACAGTAGTGGCACAAATATCATTTTGTTCAGCTAAGAGTCGTGTGCAACTAGCAGTTTGGTAACTTTGTGAACCATATGTTTAAGTGAAGTGCAGCTAGGTTATCTGTGTTTGTTGTTTTGCACATCTTGAAAAGGGCTAAGTATAATCTGTAACCCGTGGACGTTTAAGCTAATGTTGTTGTGAGAGACGGACAGCTGTAACCGCCAGCCGCAGTATTCACCATGGAACTGAAGGGACAAGGACTGTGGAGAATTGTGCTAAGTAGCACGGTAACTATGCCTGTGTAAAAAGGGACTCTACCGCCAAACCTGCATCGCTGAATCAACTATTGCCTGCTGGAACCTCACTTGCAGTGGGTTCATTCACTCAGCTCGTTGTTTCCAATTCAGCTAATTCTTCTCTTAGAGAGGCGTGAGTAATGGAGAGTTTTGAGTAGCAGTTCATTAAAAAAAAAAAAAAAAAAAAACAGAAACCCAAGCACTTGGTAAAGTTTTGAACATTAAAAAAAAGGGGTTGAAGTTGTTAAAGCCAAAACTATATTGTTAATTGTGTTAAGATAAAAGGCATCTGAGGCATTGGTTAACTCTGGTATGTTCTTTTGTGAGGAAGAAATGAGTATTTGAGTTTACTTGTATCATGTATAAATTTGTCTACTATACATTCATACTGTTTGCATAAGGGGATATCTTAAGAAAACATAAAAAAGAGGAAAGATTTGAATACAGCACAGAAAAACAGAATATAGGAATATATATATATATATATATATATATATATATATATATATATATATATATATATATATATATATATATATATATATTGTAGGGAGTTAGCTCGGGGGAAGGGCAGAGCACAGACCCACAAGAGACAGGTTGCAGTTATTAAGGGTGTTTTTATTTCAGCTTAGTGCGAGTGTGTGTGAATGTGTGGGGGGTGTGGCTGTCGCATCACCTTCTTGAGGGCGTGTCGGGGTTCCCGAGGCGAGGGCCTCCCGTGTCGTCTTCCACCGACAGAGAGAGAGAGAGAGAGAGAGAGAGAGAGAGAGAGAGAGAGAGTAGTAGATTAGTAGTCGGCGTGAGTCAATATTACCGGTGTGCTCCGCGCTGGCGCGTCTGTAGGCTGCTGAAGAGTACGCACGGATTCTGTTCATTCGCTGTCGGTCTTCCTCCTCTGTCGCCTGATTGGTGGACTTTTCCCACCTGACTCCCCAATCGCCGGCCGGCGTAGTGTCAGCGGTCCCGCCCCGCCGTGCCGGTCCTTCCGGCCGCTGGTGTGTTTGGCACGAGGCTGTCCGCTTCGTGCCGGTGCAGCAGTTGGGGAAGGAGCGCCTTTCTTCTCCTGCACGCCGGCTGTCGGTCCGTCGCGACAGTACCCCCCCTCAGCTCCGAGCCTACTGCCGCTCGGTGGTGGGCCCAGAGTGCGTCTCGTCGAGAGAGCCCATCTGCGTTGCCATGCTGGGCCCCCGCCCGGTGCTTAACCTGGAACGAGAAATCTTGCAAGGCGAGAAACCAGCGTGTTACCCGGGCATTTGTGTCCTTGGCTTTGGCCATCCACTGCAGGGGGGCGTGGTCAGTTACGAGGACGAAGTGCCGGCCAGCCAGGTAGTACCGCAGCTCCTCGATGGCCCACTTTATCGCCAGGGCCTCTCGCTCGACGGCTGCGTATTTCTTCTCTGCAGGGGATAACTTCCGGCTGATGTAGAGGACCGGATGTTCTTCCCTGTCGAAGATTTGCGAGAGGACGGCGCCAAGCCCGGTCTCGGATGCATCAGTGTGCACGGTGAATGGGAGGTCGAAGTCCGGATTACGCAGTACCGGCGCGCTGGTGAGGGCCCCTTTCAGGGCCTGGAAGGCCCTCTCTGCGTCGGCTGACCACCTGACCCGGTCTGGCTGGCCCTTCTTGGTGAGATCTGAGAGGGGGGAAGCTACAGCAGAGAAGTTAGGCACAAACCTTCTGTAGTACCCCGCCAACCCCAAGAAGGCCCGTACCTGTTTCTTTGAAGTGGGACGAGGGTAGTCCTTTACGGCCTCGATTTTCTTCGCCTGTGGTTTCAGCATCCCCCGGCCGATGCGGTACCCCAGGTACTGGTCCTCAGTCAGCCCTAGGTGGCACTTCTTGGGGTTGGCCGTCAGGCCGGCCTCCCGGAGCGCCGTCCGGCTTTGGCACGACGACGATGGGGCTGGACCAGGGGCTGCTGGACTCCTCTATGACGTGGTCCCGTAGCATCCGACTGATTTCCTCCTCAATGGCTTTGCGTCGGGCCTCTGGGACACGGTAGGGCCGTTGTCTTACCACTACACCGGGGGGAGTTTCGATCTCGTGCTGGACCAGCTGGGTCATCCCCGGGGAGGCCGAGAACACATCCGAGAACTGGTCGATCAGCTCAGTGAGCTCCTGTCTCTGGGCGGGGGTGAGGTCCTCCCCTAACCCGACCAAGGTACGCTTGCCATCGTCCGAGCCCCGGGTTGCGTACGCTGACACTACTGGGGCCGGTTCTATCCACTTCTTCAGGAGGTTCACGTGGTAGAGCTTCTCCTCTGCACGCTACAACTCATTTGGACAAGCCTATAAAATACTGGGAGAGTGTACTCTGGTCAGAAGAGAGCAAAATATAACTATTTATAGTCATACTACACAGCATGTTTGAAGTAGAAATGTTACTGCATATCATCCTAAAAACACTATGCCTACATTGATGTTTGGAGGTGGAAGCATCATGGTGTGGCACTGTTTTTCATCGCATGGTACTGGCAGACTTCATATAATTGAAGGAACGATGAATGGAGCCCTTTACCGGGAGATTCTTGAGAAGAATCTGCTGCCATTCACCAGGATGATGAAGATGAGACATGGGTGGACCTTCCAGCATGACAATGATCCAAAGCATACAGCAAAGGAAACTCTCAATTGGTTTCAGAGAAAAAAAAAATCAAGGTGTTAGAATGGCCTAGTCAATCACCTGACTTGAATCCAATTGAACAAGATTTAAAGACAATATGTTTAGAAGAATGGGCAAAAATCACACCTGAATACTGGGGCCCATTAATTTCTTCATACAGAAAGCACCTTGAAGCTGTCATTACAAACAAAGCCGTCTCCACTAAGCATTAAATACATTTCAGATGGACGTTATATAATGGATTTCTTTATATGTGTGGATTTCTTGAGTTAATACCAAAGTCTGGTGAAAATTTCATGTGAATAGCCTCATTGGAAATATATTTACTGAAAAAATGTTGACGCATTCAATACTTATTTCCCCCACTGTAGGAGGTGCTTTTTCATCATTTATGTATAGTAAATATTTACTTCAACTTGTTATCAGTATTGTTATGTACAAAGCGAGTAAGGGGATTACAGGGTTATTGTACATAAAAAAAATACTTATATTAACACACATAATTTGACACAGTTTTTTGACAGTATTATTGTATAATAATATTATTGCTAAACATTATTTCATCACCTTCATTTCAATGTGTATAGAGAGACAGAAAGAGTGAGCTAGAAAGATAGTGTTAGGCCCAGCATTTACTGTTAGCATACAGTATGTTTCTCTGTGTGTGTGTGTGTGTGTGCGTGTGTGTGTAGTCTCACTCTAAGCGGTTCTCTTGGCCCATATCATTACATTCATGTCCCATGGACAACACTTATGTCTACCTAGACTACATTTTGAGCCATGGGTTCAACAACTCTGCTGCTGCTAATTGATATAGACACAAAAATAATACATTTTATGTTGTGTAATTAAAGGGCCCGTTAAAGATCAGGGTAATGATTTTGACATAAATGGTAATGCAATGATTTACCTTCACACACAACAGCACTCAACATATAATCGACTACTCATCCTATTCTCAAAGCTATCAATGTGTGTCTGTGCATATCTAGCCTATGGCACATACTCACTGGGAGAAATGTGCTGCTCTCAGTTTAAACAAGGGGCATTTTTCACACATGACTAGCACACTGATTGCTGTGCAATTAGTCACACGGCGAGTCATTAATGCCTGATGCTCACACAGAGCTCAGAGAGCTCACAGGAACCAAAGAGTAATTACTTTTCAAATACTGTTCAAAATCACAAATGGGGGTTGTTCTTTTTATGGAGTGCCAGTTATGGAGTGTCTGTGATCATATAGGAATAAAAGGTGTATTGAGGTACAATAATTAAGTACATACAGGTGCACACTGAATCCATGCAGTCTATGGGCAGCACCATCTCTATTTAGGGCTTACTGAGTGAAAGAGAGAGATGGGTATGCAGGATATGCATGCTGTGTTATTTTAGTCAGACCTTCCTAACCCTGCATTCACACCAACAAGCCACGATTTGAGTGACAGTGGCAAACGACTGTCATGGATTGCCGGAAGGAACTCTGGACTTCAGTTCCCAACAGCCACTGCACCTCTACGTCACTGTCACATGACCACCTGCACCTGATTCTCATTCACGTTGACGAGTACTATAGTCACAGTTTGCGCTGCACTCTTTGTCTTGCTTTAATTGTCTTCAGTTGCTACGTTATGCTCTCTCATCTTGTATGTATTGTTTTGTGTTTGTTTTCATTTTCACGTGTTCATAGTGTCTTCTGCTGTTTTTGTTTTTGACTTTTAATAAACCATAAATCTGCACTTGCATCCGTCTCTGCCTAGAAATTGTGACTGCAACAAAGTGACAGCATGCAAATTAAATATGACACGGTAAACCAAAAAACCCAAACAAGTGCTCTAATGATTCTACAGGGTGATCATAGTAACCTGACTTGAACGACTAGAAAATCTCTGGTGGGATTTGAAGAAGATGGAATATCTTCTTTGAAGAAGAACCCAAGAATATTACTGATCTGGAGGCCATTGCTCTTGAGGAATGGGCTAAGATTCCACAGGAACGCTGCCAGAAGCTATGCATCTTGTTTGCAGCAGATCATAACAGCAAAAGGGTGCTCAACTAAGTACTAAAGATGTATTGGCTGAATAATTTTGAAACTGGAGAAATCATTTTAAGTTCCATTTTCAGTTGAATTTGGGGAAACCACTTGAAGCAGTCATTGTGTCAAACTATTTCAGTTGCTTTTGTTTGAGTTGTTAATTGGAAACAGCTGGAAGTCTGTCAATTTTGACAATAAACTTGATTTGCAATGGGGGTTGAATAATTTTGTTTGTACTTTTATATGCATGTTTTGCACTAATATTTCATTAAAATGAATCCACTGCAGCTAACCCACTGAAACAAAGCATCTCTTAACTGAGACAGAATTGATCCAAGTGTTTCACTGTTAAAGGATGACAGCAATACAATGGCTGAAGAACAGCTTCCATGAAATCCTCAAAGGTATTTTTTCAAAAGTTTGCCACAGCCTGTGGCTTCAGGTTTCAACCATGCATGATAAGTTGGAGTAAGGATTTCCCAATGGTTCTTTTTGTAGTTAAGTTCTTAGATTATGTATAATTAGGAACTATTTGGATAAGGAAACTGTAACATGTGGTGGTTAGAGGCAGGGCGCTTTTTATTAGGAGCAATCATAATCAAAGTTTGTAGCAGGGATCAGAGCATCGGAAGACTGCAACAAACCACGCAATCCATATTTAAAATCAAAATGTTGCAAGTGCATGATAAGACTTTACACAGAGGGACAGAAATATCAGGGCATAAATAGACAAACTAATCAAAGGATAAACACAGAACAGACACAGTTGGGTAACACAACAATGAGAAAACAGAGGTGCGGACAAGACTAGAACAGAAATAAAAGTACATGTAAAAACATAACCAGAAGCACATGACTTGAACTCAAAATAAAATGACATGAAAGCAGCATGAAGGGTTCTAGATTAACCTTTTTTTTCTTTTTTTTTTTCTTGTATGGTCTAAGGACATCAACAGATAAGAAAACACCAAAAAAAGAATACAGTTGGGTAAACTTGCTTTGGCAGTCCATCACAAAGTAAGTTGATGCTGCTTTGTAACATTATTAAAGTGGATTTGCTAGTGTTTATTGGGGATGACACACACAAACATACACACGTTCTTAACATTTAACAAATAAAAAAGGCACTTCACACATTTGTACTCTCTGATCATTCTGTGAATTTTTTCAGTTGCACTTCATGTCCTGAGAACAGCACACCAGACGATTGGTATTCTAAAGAGAACACTTTGCTGGCTAAGCAAAATTCACCATACACAGCATCTCGGTATGTGAAATTTTGGATTAGATTAGGCCTTAAAGGAGCTGCCTCGCTGATGCACCCTGATTCGACTGTTTCAACAGAAATGTTATTAGTAAACTTCATTTCCAAGTAAAAATAAATAAATAAATAAAAATAGTCTTTTCCAGGAAACAAAAACCTAGAGAAAATGTAACTGAATTATAAATAAAATAAATAAATTCTGGGTATTAATTAACAAATACACTGAATGAACAAAAACATATATACAATTTAGCTCACATGATCAAACAACATAGATCTTATCAAAGCATACATACAGTGCATCTGGTATAATTAATAATGCTCTTAAAATAATGTTTCACCATATTTAGGATATTATTGCTGGTGGCCATGGAGGTAATATCTAATGCATAATTAATAAACACATTAATTTCAACTTATTGCTGGACGAATAATTGATTAGAAATACTAAATTAGCCAAATTTCCCCTTCCAAGCTGATCTGCTATTCTCTCCTACATATTTGATCGAGAATACTGGTAGCGCAATCTAAAAAGCTAATTTCCCCTACAGGGGTTTGAATCCTGCCTTCACCATGTGTGCATGGAGCTTAAATGTTCTCCCCATGCTTTGGGGGTTTCCTCCGTGTACTCCGGTTTCCTCCCCCAGTCCAAAGACATGCATTGTAAGCTGATTTGCATTTCCAAATTGTCAATAGTGGGTGAATATGTGTGCAATTGTGCCCTGCGATGGGCTGGCCCTCTATCCAGGGTGTCCCATGCCTTGTGCCCCAAGTTCAGAGGAAGATTCTTCAGGCTCCCCACAATCCTGTGTCAGATAAGCATTTCAAGGTTCTACCTTTAAGGATGACTTGGAGAACCTTTTAATGCTAAGTCCAACTGTATAATGCTATGTCTATCAGTACAATGATTTTTCAAATTATTACTAAAATACTGTATGTACACAGCTAAACTGTTTGCACACACATATCTTTGGAGATTACAGGATTGATTTCTTGACATCATAAACTGAAGACATTGAATTGCTGGGTAAATAAATTAATAACATGGGGTTTAGTCTGCAGTCTAAATATTAAAACCCAATTTCCCCATTCATAAATATGAAAGTTATTAGTGGTCTGACCTTAATCAACTTTGCTTCCGAAATGTTTTCTCAGCTTACTGCATTCTGCCTGCATACATAATTTGTGTTCCTTGTTTTTTTGTCTTGATGGATGTCCCAGAGGAACAGATTGAAAGAACAGGTTGAGACTGTATTTTCCCCACATATTTTATTGAGGAACAAAATCAGATTGTTGGGGAGGGAGAGGAAAGGCCTTGGGGCCACATACACAGAAGCGCATTACTGTACACCAATCAAGCATTCATGAAGTCTTTTTCATGAACCCATAATTCATGTTCTTAGGGAAGAATATTTCCCAAACAAAAAATATTATTCAGTAATGAATCTAGGCCCTTAATTCCTGTATAGTGTTAGGTTTTCCACTGCTAGTTATTTGCCTAGCAGCAAACTGCTTGCCTCCTTGCCTCCTGCAAACTGTGCTATTTAGAGTGTGTGAAGTCAAATCTCTGAGGAGCATGATTTATTATGAAGCCTTTTACAAAGTAAAGAAATATTCCATCAACTATTAACCTTGCACACCTCAGGGCTCCAGGCAAAAATAAAAATATCTAGGAGCCAATGGCTCCTAAACCCAAAATATTTAGGCACCAAATCAAATTTTCAGGAGCCAAAATATAGTGATGTCATATGACATATGATGATATCACTGTTAAACGGCTACCTCACACTGCCTTTTCTTTCCCCTCTGTACTGTCTGCCTTTGTTTACTCTGTCTCCCATAGTTTACACAATGTACTCTTTACATACACAATATGTGCAGTGTTCAGTATATCATATTGAATCATATTACCGTAAATACTTAAATGTCCAGTCATTTGTTTCTTCTTTTATTCACCTTTTTATTCAACTATGTACAATTAGTTGTTTCCTGCTTATTCAGGCTCAGAATCCATATTTCCCACCACTACCATGTCAAGGTCACTTGGCCAACCAGTGTAGTTAAGTGTGCGCCTTCTTTTGCTTGCAGACAAAAAGCGCTTCACACTGGGCTCTGGGTCAAACTGGTCAAGTGAGGGGCCCTCTGTACTGATCCTCACTAAGTCTTCCAGTGTTTTAACACATGGATCTCCTCATTTTTGACTTTATTCTATTCTGTGCTGAGAATCCTCTTTAGCACTGAGCTGCAGATATGGGAAGAACCAGCATAATTTCAACTAAGTGAAGAATGTTCTTAAAATCTGTGCAGAATGGCTCCTTCATGAGCATCACTTTCCATAACTCGGTGTACGTCTTATCCATGAACTGACCTTTCACTAATGTTTTCAGCATTCTCCATTCCCTTCACACAGCTATAACATCACATCCACTGTTTGTCAAGAGATCTCTGTACCAATTCACTAATGTGTCAACCTGCTCCTCGCCATAGGTAACAACATCTTCTGGCCATGCATCATGATAGAACAGTGAAAATAACTTGATGACTTCTGATCCCTTTGCATGTCCTTTCTCTGTAACATTCACCAGCATGTTTCCGAATCTTCTCTCTAGTTCTTTTACAGTAATATCAACCATTTTATCAATGACTGCATTCAGATCATTTGAAAATGTAATAAAATTTTTAAAACAGTTTTAAAAATCATGACTCCTTAATATATATTCCAATATACTTGGAATATGTTATTTCAAAACAGCCAAGTTATAATAAAATGCATTCATAGTTTTAGATTTATTCTCAGAGAAGTGTTTACTTTTAGCTTTTTTATCCAATGCTAATCCAATCTAAATTCTCCTTTCTAGTTGAATAAAGTAGAATTGCATTGAATAAGCAGAAACCACACCCTGGTGTATTGGTACACCCATGCTGCAGTGCCTGATTAAAAATGTCATTTATTTGAGAAGCAATGAGTGTTTGCCACTGTGGATCTCTAATTCATGCACACCTCTCTTACATTTTCCCTATTTTTTTCACAAAAGTTGTCGGAGAGAACAATCCTGTGTGTGCGCATAGGTGTCTGATGGTCTCTGATTGAAGTACCCAATTAACCAAACGATATGTTCCAAACACACTTCAGTCCCATTTGGTGCATAAGAGTAGCCTCAATGATTGGCACAAATTATATCCAAATGCATAGAGAAAAGCTATTATTCCTTTCTTTGGCTCACTCTACTAAAACATCCTTTACAGATATATCACAGCTTTTTTTTTAGTCCCAAAGAACATTTCAGCAGAATTACAGATGCACTGATTATATTAAACCTCTCAATTAAAATGTGGAATTTGGCACAAATGAACCATAAAATATAACAGTTTGTTTTTCAATTTCAGTTTCTTTCAAATGGTTTATACCCTGAGAAAAAAAACATAGTCCTTCATATAGTCCTTTTGGTCCTTTTGTGAAAAATGGTTGAAAAAGTGAAAAATGTTTGTTAGCAAATATAAAGGAAAAAAGGAATCCACCAGAAATTAGACAAAATGAGTATGCTGGTTTGGGATTTTTAGATCAACACACTGAATATATCTGAACTGTTTATCACTAGCATTTAGCACATCTATAGCTAAACTATTTCTAAAGAGAGTGAGCTCTTCTGGTTCCACGATGCCCTCCTCAGAATAGAGTGCAAAAGGAAACAGTTCCTTAGTGTACTTGATTGTTAGGCAAGGTCTTTATGGCATTTGGCAGACTCCCTTATCCAGATCAACTTACATTTATCTCATTTATACAACTGAGTAGTTGATGGTTAAGGGCCTTGCTTGAGGGCCCAATAGTGGAAGTGCATGGCTTTGAACTTATGACCTTCTGATAAGTAGGCCAACATCTTAACCATCAAGCTGCTACTGTCCAGTCCAGAACTATTTGTTAGTTATGTATGAATTATACAGTTGAATCTGGAATGACTGGTTGTCTGTTTTCATAAGTAAATTGAGCTATTTTGTTATATAAGTGCATGCGTGATAGATGTTTAAAAATGGTTCAATTGGAAGAATCACATGCAGAAAAGCATATTAAGACTGTTTGACACTTTTGGCTCTATATGCCAACATACTGCATTTGAAATGCTTCATGTAGATTGACATCTCCCTTCCTGGCACAGCTTCCTCAATTTCACCTGCACCTGTCTCTTGTTTATGGACTCATTAAGATACTTATATGTACACACCATCATTTACCCTCTGTGTTCTGAAGTATTGCATGTTGCTGTGACTTGGGAGTGTATTGAGTCTTAGGTCTTTTTTTTTTTTTATTGCAACATGGTTTGAATATGCTCTGTTTGTATGATCATATATTGCTACTAGTGGAACTGTTATTTATTAATCACTTTGACTACTATTTTTTTACTGTGTTGTAGGATCTCAGGTGAAACCAGGCAGCAAAGAGAGAGATAAGACCATAAGCCACATTCCACTTAGACAGCCTTCGACCACTCAAACCATAATTCAAAGAAACTCGCCTCAAGGTGGCTCTGGATACAGAGAAGAGATCCATGGGCCAAGCAAGTGCTACCTGAGCACAAGTCATGTCTTGATCCACCATGGATGGGTTGCCTTAGCGAACGAGTCTGATGTTGAAAGACCCAAAACGTCCGATCACCCCAGGTTACATAACTGATTGTATGTTCAGGTGCATCTAAGGATGTATTTAAGTATCAGATAGTGTTCTACCACCATCATTGCATTAAAGTCAAAATGGCAAAGTGTTTCTGAGGCTGATGGAGATTAAACCAGGAGATAAAATCATTATCAAAGATCAAAGTGGCTGGTGACATTCATTCATGGTGACATAGGTGAGCTTTTTTCCCTGTTTCCTTATGGTCTTGCTCCCATAACCACAACTAGCAATGCAAACAGAGATGTCATTAATGTTGTCAATTGGTTCTTTTTCTTTCTTATGGAAAGGAGAAATCCTTCATCCTAATGGTACAACAAAACAATCATATACAATATATCACCAGTTTAATACACCTATATTTATATTTCTAAATAATGAACCATGTTAAGTAATAGACAATACAGATAACAATTCTGATAATATATCACCAAGGCTGTCTGGGACAGCCTTATAGTGTACTTATAAGAATTTATGCACTTTTAATTCAATTGAACTCAATTTTATTTGTATTGTAAACACAGGATTCAGCTTAGTGGTTAGCATGTTCGCCTCACACCTCCAGGGTCGGGGGTTCGATTCCCACTGTGGCAATGTGTGCGGAGTTTGCATGTTATCCTCGTGCTGTGGGGGTTTCCTCCAGGTACTCCGGTTTCCTCCCCCAGTCCAAAGACATGCATGGTAGGCTGATTGGCATGTCCAAAGTGTCCATAGTGTATAAATGGGTGTGTGAATGTATATGTGAGTGTGCCCTGCGATGGATTGGCACCCTGTCTAGGGTGTACCCCGCCTTGTGCCCGATGCTCCCTGGAATAGGCTCCAGGTTCCCCCATGACCCTGAAGGAAGGATAAGCGGTATAGAAGATGGATGGATGTGTGTGAATTTATCCCTAATGAGCCCAGATGCAGAAGGGAACCCACCTCATCTGGGTAACAATGGATAGTGTGAAAGTAAAGGAAAGTTCATTATGTTTTTTATATGAAGTCTGTTTTGTTGAACTAGTCCACTGTTCACTAAAGGAGACTTGAGTGCAAAATTGCATGTGGTAATTGCAGTCCTAAGGCCATAGCAGCAACTATAATCCCAGCAACAACAGCAAAAATGTCCATGTGAAATCGAGATACAAAACCATTTCCATGGTACTTCAAGCGGCACCGTCCTTAGCAATCTCCAAGCTGCACTGCTTGGGGTCATCCTCAGTGGCAGAATGTAGCCTCCAGTTGATGAGAGCTTCATCCAGAGGTAGGGCATCAGGATGGATCAGGCAGGTTCAGAGAGCAGAAAGGGTCAGGATCACTGGCATCTCCATAATCTCATGTGCGGCTTGACAGAAAGAGAGAGGGAGAGATTTTGTAAGTATGCTTACTATCCCGTAATGGATAAGACTGTGAAAGAATGTATATTCATGGTAAGCTTAAGTAAACAAATATGTTTTCAGCCTGAACTTAAACACTGAGACTGTGTCTGAGTCCCGAACACTAATTCGGCTGTTCCATAACTGTGGGGCTTTGAAAGAGAAAGCTCTTCCCCCTGCTGTAGCCTTCACTATTTGAGGTACCAAAAATAGCCTGTACCTTTTGATCTAAGTAGGCGTGGAGGATCATAAAAGACCAAAAGTTCGCTCAGGTACTGTGGCGCGAGACCATTCAGTGCTTTATAGGTCAACAGTAGTAGTTTATAATCAATGCAAAATTTTACTGGGAGCCAATGCACTGTGGATAAGGTCATACTTTCTGGTTCTAGTATGGACTCTTGCAGCTACATTTTGGACTAACTGGAGTTTGTTTATGCACCTACTGGAAAAACCAGACAGTAAGGCATTACAATAACACTAAGCTAATTCCATGTTTATGAATAATTTGGCCCAGAGGTAAAATATCTAAAGAAAAAAGTAGTGGGAATATTATGATCAATATGCAATTAAAATGAGATTAGATTATGGTCTGAGACAACTTCAGACTGAGGAAGTGTTGCTATATTTTCTATATTTAATCCATGTGTTAATATCAGGTCAAGAGTGTGATCACCATTATGAGTGGGTCTTATTACGTTCTGATTGACCCCTACTGAATCTAGAATAGACACAACCGCTGTTTTCAGAGGGTCTTTTGGGTTATCAAAATTAATATTAAAATCACCACAGATTAATGTTTTGTCTAGAGAAACAACCAGGTTTGAGATAAAATGCAAATTCACCAAGGAATTCAGAATATGGCCCTGGGGGTCTGTAAATAATATTTAGCGGAATTTACCTATTTTTTTGTGGCTACATATGTTATACTGGTATAAAGAACTTCAAAAGAGTTGAATTTATGACTAGGTTTTTGTGTGAGGCCTAGATTATGAATATAGTTGAGTGCAACACCTCCTTCTCTGCCAGTTAAATGAGGCTGATGTATATAACTGTATCCAGGAGGAGTCGCTTCATTTAGTGCTATGTACTCGTTTGGTTTAATCCAAGTTTCTGTTAAACACATTTTTTTTCCAGTTTCATTTTTATTGAACATTTCTGCTGTACATTTCTGCTGAACTAAACATTTCTGCTGAACATTTCTGCTGAACATTTCTGCTGAACATTTCTGCTGAACTGAACATTTCTACTGAACATTTCTGCTGGACATTTCTGCTGAACATTTCTGCTGGACATTTCTGCTGAACTAAACATTATTTTCTTTATTATTTATTCTTGCTTCAGTTGTTGTTATTGGTAAAAAGTATTAGTTGGAAGAAGACAAAATGGAATATACACTTATATTCTCATTAATAAAAACTTTCAGTTGCATTATTTTCTCTTTTCAATTGCATCCATTGTATTCTATTCTTTTCTTATGTTCATTATGTTTAGGTGCATGGAAATATTGTGACAAATCTAAAATATTAATGCAAATGAAAGCACTGTAATTAATTTGTATTGTAAATAAGTGTTAAATATAAAATATATAATAGGTTCTGTGACCCATACCAGAAAAAACAAAATGAGAATGAATGAATGAATGGATGAATGAATTTAAAAATATAATATAATATAATAAAATGTCATACCATGTAGTTCATTTATAAGTGTATAAAAAGTATTTAAAGAAATATATAAATAAAAGGGCATCATGCAGTTATGTTCTCTCTCTTCTGATTGCGGTGTTAAATATATCTAAAGGCAATGTGCAAGTGTAACATATTTGCAGAACAGTTTTTGAACCATCAAAGAAATCATTACAAGCTGAACAATTAGTTGTAAATGTTCTCTTTTCCCTCTGTGGAGATGTGGAAATGAGCAAGCACCCCTGATTGTCTTGATATAAAGATAACTAGTTCTGGTTTATTATGGAGCTATGGCAAAAAGACATAGTAGAGAGAAAATATCAGAAGAGCATAGTGCTGATGCTTCCCTTTCAGTCAAGCTGTCTAATTGGCATATTTCTTGAAGCACACATTTTGTACATGTTCATACTTTAAGTATAAAAATTATTGAAATATGTAGAAAAGGGTGGGAGGACAAAGGCAGTTCTAACGCTAACCCTGTCTTAAGAACAACCATGAAAATACATTTTAGAAACATCAAATGAAACAACGTGATGGTGAACATAAATATATACCACAGGGACACTATAACAGGTGGGGGCATGGTTTACAGGAGTTTTCAGTTGAGGGTTTGAGCTACAGAGGTAATGACTAACATGGCAGCACTCTTTTCGTCATAATTTGATTCATTCTCATTCTCTCTCTCTCTCTCTCTCTCTCTCTCTCTCTCTCTCTCTCTCTCTCTCTCTCTCTCTCTCTCTCTCTCTCTCTCTCTCTCTCTGGGCAGTCAGCAGAGCAAAGCAGAAAGCAGCAAGTGAGCTAGAAAGCTGCCAATTTATTGTGGTGAAAAGTTTTACATTACTAATTGACTGCAGTGCCACAGGTATGAGGCCAAATAAAAAGCTAATGTGCAATCTCCCCCTAGGTCTGCTGTGTTACTGAGCAGCATACTCCCATCACTGTTACAAAATAAATCTTTAAAATAAATAAATAAATAAATGAATCTATTCAGTAGTTCTTCAGCACTGTGTGCTTTTTGTACTATATAAAACTTACACTGTTAGGCTTGACAAGACCCGTTAAGACGTATACAGGTTGATATAAACACACTTGAATATGAACAGAGCAAACCCTGGGCAAACAATACAAAATCAGCAGGCAATGGCAATATCAAAAATCCAGACAGTAGGGACATAAATCATTACAAGCAAGCACGTCAAACAACAGAGCAAAAGGACGATCCAAAGACAAAAAATATGAATAAATAAAAATCAAGCACTGAAGTAGTAACCAGGAGGCAAAGGGAAAAGGCTTTTAAATGTAAGCAGTGAGAACAAACAAGACCCAGCAATGAAGGAAAGAAACTAAAGTGTATTTATAAAAAGGGATAATAAGAACTAGATTAGTCTAATCAGAAGATCAATAAACTTGTCCACATGTAACTGGCAGAGATCAGAGACGTGATGGTGGGGATAAGGGATTCTGGGAATTTGACTTCCTGGCGTGTAGAGAGCTTATGACAAACACAGCTTAGTGCCTATTTTGTAAATAGCCTACCAAATTATTCTCTGAATGTGCAGGTGTGTTGATGTGCAGAAGCTCTGATGAAATATATGGCCATTGACTGTGTTGGGATCCAGAGTGTCCCACAGATGCTATAATAATATCAGAAAAACGAGGCCACATTATTGATCTGGTGATTATGGAATGCATAGGAAACTAAATATATATAGGATCATTTTTACATTCCAGAAAATATTTAATTTCTCCTTCCATTAATTCTGGATGAGTCACTGCACTTGTGTATATATAAGATCTACATGAAAACTTAGTTTTAGGGGTGCCACAAGGAAAATGTGTGTAAATTAAATTTTTCATTGGCCCATTCCTTTAATCACCAGCCACCAATGATAGATCACCCATATCAATGCATTCACATCAGTGGAAATGCAGAGTAGTGATTACCCCCCGCGAATAACCTCCTACATCTCCCTACCCAATTTTCTCCATTAATTCAAATGGATTGAAATGGACACAGCTGGGAAATTTTCATTTCACATGGTCATATAATATGCACCATACTGGTTGCTCTTTAAATGAAAATCATGAGCTGGAGATATGAAATTAAGCAAACAGCATAGTGTATAGGCTGCATAATTTTAAGTGTATATGATTAACAGATTTTTTTTTTTTTTTTATCAAAAATGTTGTTAAGTTTAAAGTTAATGCAAGGCTTCTCTATAATCTTTACTCACTGGTTAGAATAACAATAACTTCTCTTCTTCTCCTTCTTCTTCTTCTTCTTCTTGGGAAAATAGGAAAAAGAATATGTGCTTGTATGTTTTGTTTTGTTATATACATAAATGATTTCAAAATAAGGAGCGTCAGGGACATTCACTCATCAAATACATGTACCATATATCATGTTACAATTTACAGTTGAAGTGTCATCTTATTGAAATTAACAGTTTGAGAATATATGGCATTATTGACAGCATTATTGACACGAGGATCACATCATCTCCTAATTTTGGGATTAAAATCCTTACAGTACCACAGGTGCTGTATGGATTTAATGTTCAGGAGAAAGGCCAAATCTTCGAGGGTCATCATCTATCCTGATAATGAGAATAATAATAATAATAAGAGGAAGAAGAAGAAGGAGATGAAGAAGAAGAAGAAGAAGAAGAAGAAGAAGAAGAAGAAGAAATATTAATGAGCAGTATGAAATATTCATTGGTACAAATTATTTTTAATTAATTAACCCTTGGGTTATGAAGAGTGTAGGAGTGGAATGGTATGTAATTTGCATAGTAATACAATTCTGTATTTTCTACTTTGTCCTTACATTGTATATATCCTAATTCCTGTTTACACTGTGGCTGATGAGCACAATGTCACTGGTAGGGCTGCACAATTAACTGAATATCGATCTTGATTATGATTTGACTGCCCACGATTACATGAACATGATCAATTGTGATATTGACATTTAAAGTACATCCTCTGCTCATAGAAAACTCTGCTGCATATCAAATCAAGCACTTCCTAAATTTTCAGCCTGTCACCATAGAGTGGCACAGGGATGACGTCATTTTGTAATGCCAAAACCCGGAAATGAGTTAGCATTTTAGCGCGTGAGCTGCCAGCTTTGCTTCGTGCTCCAGCGCTTGCGTGAGGGGAAATCATGACACTAATATGTTTCTAAATTGCTGTGTTGCTACCACTGGTGTGTGAGTGTGTGTGAATGGGTGAATGAGACACAGTGTAAAGTGCTTTGGATAAAAGCACTATATAAGTGTGCCATTTACCATATTTAAATGGCACTACAGACGTTGTTGGGGACATTGAAAGTCATCACGCCGACAGGAAAAGCCTTTGCAGATAAACTGGTTCAGGTATGCTGTGCACAATTCCCCCAAAAAATGTGGATGAAGATTCATCCACAGAGTAAATATGTATTATGGAAAATGTTTTAAATCAAGTTTGGAAAAGTTGTTGGAAGCCTGGTGATGGTGAGGCTGAAGTCGAACGACCGTGGTGCAGTTTGTTTATAGCATGCTGTTAGCTTTTTATTTCTGGCTATTGTGTTTAGGTTTCAAACTTAACATGAAAGTTGTGATCATTTGTGAAAATTATCTTGATGCACAAAACGTGTTAGTATTTTAGTTAGTATAAACTTTTGTTGGTCACAGAGCTTTTTTTTTTTTTTTGCAATAATCCAAAAGTCTATGGGAAAATCCTATTTGTTTTTGTAATCTGTAATGCTAACTTCCGGGTTCCGGTACAAAATGACGTGCCACTCTACTGGGTGATTTGACTGCGTTTCTCCTCCTGTAAACACTGTTATTGCCGTTTCTGCCTAGGTCTGAATTGTTTTCATTTGGTTGCATATTTGTATATTTGATTGCATATTTTCATTTGGTTTGGCATTTCTATTTCTACCTTTCCTATATTTTGGGAACAATTTTATTTATATTTTGTTTCTACGAGATGATGCACTGTAAGGATCAGTCTAATTTGATGCAAAGATTTGTACATTAACAGGAAAGTAGCACAACATGGAGGTGAAAGCAGTGATCTGTTTATTTGAATGTGAAAGTTCAATAAAAAATATGTTGTCCCTAAATCAATGAATAATCGTGATATATAATTCTGATCTCAATATTGAACAAAAGAATTGTGATTATCATTCTGGCCATAATCGTGCAGCCCTAGTCACTGGTCAAAATGGCAACTTGGAGAAGCACTAAATAAAATGGCCAATTAAAATCTCATCTCAGTATTCCCAGCTGCGAAAATCACTCACCTTCACCTCATAAACCCCATCACTACAGTAGCACTGATCGCGTGAGGCCCTATCGGATCTGCTCTGTTTATTAGGACACAAGCACCAAGGGTGTGAGACCCTAATGGATCTGCTGTTTTATTACTAGGGGTCAAGCTCCAAAGTGGTGAAGACCCTTATTGTTTTCGTTAGTTTTCTTCCTCTTATTATTATTATTATTATTAGTAGTAGTAGTAGTAGTAGTAGTAGTAGTAGTAGTAGGGGCTCAGGCGCATAGTGCTGAAACCCTATTGTAATTGTTCAGATTATTATTGTTAGGGCCCAAATCTTGGATTTGTTCGGTTTATTATTATTATTAGGGGTCAAGCCCTGAAGGGGCGAAGACCCCCTATTGTTTTGTTAGTTTTAGTTTTCTCTTCTTTTTCTTCTTCTTCTTCTTATTAATAACAACCATAATAATTATAATAATAATAATAATCACAATAATAATAATAATAATATTCCGCTCTGGAAGTCTATGGAAGCCCATAGAACTGCTTGCGGGAAAGTTATGAAATTTGGCACACAGATAGAGGGCAGTCAGATCTGTTAATACAGCAAATTTGGATTCTCTAACTCAATCGCTCTAGTGCCAACAACTGTCCAAAGTTATATTCACGTCTATGTTAATAACTTTTGAAGAGTGAGTCCTAGAAACAAAATTATTTTTTCCTCTGATTCCACAGGGTCAAGATGAATTGAGGGCACAATATGATGTCATTTACCATAATGAAAATATTTCCGCCATTTTGAATTTTCCAAAAAACCTACTTTTTCTAACTCATCCTAGGATGTTTGTCCGAATTGAACGAACATTGGCCTGCATCATCTAGAGACACTTATGACAAAACTTTATTCACAGAATTTTGAACCATACCATTTAGGATTGGCGCTTCAATGAATTTGAGCAAGCCAAAATAGACATGAGGGTATATCTCCGTAAGGCTTTGAGGGATTGTGATGAAACGTGGAATGTTTCATCAGAATTGGGTCCTGGGTTTAGTGACAGTGTTTCGGAACAGCACCACACAGTAGTTATGAAATATGAAACAAGCACATTTTTGCTTATAACTTCTGAACAGTTTGTCATAAAATCATCAAATTTGTCTCATTAGATTCAGGGGGGCATACCAAGTGCAACAATATGACATTTCTTATGTCGGCCATTTTGGATGTCGGACATTTTGAATTTGACAAAAAATGCTGAATTTTACGAACGACTTGGCATATCGTTACAAAACTCGGTAGGACTCTTTGGCACGATGCTCTGAAGGGACTCAGAGGGACTCAGTTTTGGGAAACTTTGTGGTCACCTTGTGGTCAAAAGTTTTAAT
This sequence comes from Ictalurus punctatus, assembly GCF_001660625.3. Lineage (NCBI taxonomy): Eukaryota > Metazoa > Chordata > Actinopteri > Siluriformes > Ictaluridae > Ictalurus > Ictalurus punctatus. The sequence goes on along the minus strand of NC_030428.2, from coordinate 18,412,723 downwards.
GCAATTTCTTAAAATGCTAATATCTCTTGACACTTTTTGTCTACTGTCATGAGACTGGTCTTGATAGATTCTGTCATTCATGCCCAGAACAAAGATACCAATTATGTCATGGTCGAGCAAACTTCCTGTTCGCTGTTTTTAAATCTTTGGAAAACCTATTTTTTTTAAGTCCTCTTTGACCGGTTGTCCGATTTGCACAAAAATTGTCCTTCATCATCTAGATGCACTCAGGATAAAAAATTTATTCACAGAATATTGATAAACTATGGTGTTTTCGAATGCTGCTTCAATGAATTTAAAGAACACGCAAACATTTTATTTGAGGCTGTATCTCTGCAACATTTTGAGGGATTGTGACGAAACTTGGTAAGTGTCATCACCATTAGGCCCTGAGGTTACCTACAAAGTTTTGGCATACCACCCCCTACTGTTCTGGAGATAGCAAAAACTGTCTTTTTGGCTTATAACTCTTGAACGTTTTCCTGCATGAAAATGTAGGAAATGCCATCATACCCAGATGCTACCCGAGCAGTTTCAGAACAGCACCACATAATGGACAAATTCTAAGAAGCAGTTATTTTTAGTTATTTTTAAAATAAGTAGGTTTTTAATGATTGAAAGTTTGCTTTTTCTAGCTCCTTATACACTGTTCATCAGACTCTTACCAAAAATATGTCACAAAGTTTATTTTGCTGCTCATGGTGCATATAATTGGCTTGACCCTAGAATTGCTGCTTCCAGCTATATTTATTAGGGCCAGAATACTGGAGGTGCAGGCCAAGAGCAGCCTGCACCAAAGGTGCAAAGCCCTACTGTTTTTGGTGTGTTTATTATTATTTTTTTATTTAGAGATTTGACTCATTTTTGAGGCATTTCTGATGCTTCAAATTGAATTAAATTCAGCATTCGCATCATACCTGCCGAAAATTAAAACATGATGTAGTAAATAGGCTTGACTGTTGTTTAGCAGCTCCATAGCACCCCCGAATGGTGGAATGGAATTTGATGAATTTTCTCAGAGGAGCACAAGATTTGGTATAGTTGTTGCACTCATCATGTATGACAAGGATCATTTGGTTGTATCTGATGCCATCCAACAGTCGGCCATGAAGGCTGGAGTGAGGGGTTTTCAAACATTCCCACAGTGTTTTGAGAGGCTTACAATGGCTGAAACGCATAATACTTTACATTTCTATTTCTGTTAGGACAACTTTTTACTTGATTATCATTATCTTCTTATCATTATCATATACGTCTAGTTTGTAAGTGAGTGTTAGTAACTTATTCTTCTATTCCTAATATTTAATCCTGTGTGTGCCTGTGTGTTGTAGCACTTCCTGTAATGCCTAAGCCAGAGTGGCTTCCTCTATGTATGGGAGAGTGTAACTCTATTCTTTTTTTGTTGTTTACTTTTTCAGCTGGGCAGAATCCTTTTCGCCCTCCTTCCTAGTGTACCTTTCAGCAGATCTGTCAGCCCTCGCTGCTGAAAGTGGTGTTTCTGGTCTCCCCCCTCACATTACCGGATAACACCTGCCACGGTTTCCGTGGATGTTTCTACTCAAACAGAGACACCCTCATTTTTTTTTTTCGTCTGGGAATCCTTCTGATGAAGATATGGCTATTTCTGGGGTTGATCTTGGCTTTAGACCTGCTTCTGATTCTCTCAGTCCCACACCATATTCTCCCAGCAGTTCAGAGTATTCTCACGCCTCTTCCCCACACTGTCCGTATCCTTCATTTTTGTATTCTCCTACGGATTATTTTCCCACGAGCCCTGAGTCCTAACCTATGTTACCCTTTATCTGCAATAAACCCTTGTTTTTTCGCATGCTTGTCTCCCTTGTGTTTTATTTCTATCGTAATTTTCATCCAACACTCCTCCTAGCGATTTCATCCGATCAACATCATATTCAGTCAGTCTAATCTAAAAGCCTTTTGACTTTTTGTTGAAGGGCGTGTCTGTAGCAGTGTGACAATTTTAGATATGAAACGAATCACATTTTTGACGCCTAAACATGCTTGAAAACACATGAAACTTTGCATACACCTCAAAAGTGGTGAACATTTACATCTGAAACAGGTTATAGAATTGAGTGTGGAAAAATTGTCCGATAACCCCACCTACAAAATTTCAATGATGTGCGCCTCGTGCTATGTTTGACCTATATGTACAAAATTCAGTACACATGTGTAACATGCCAATACCTGTACAAAAATGGTCTCTTGAACTCATGCCCAACAGTCAAGAGCAAGTAAACCATTTTGATTTTTCTCTAAAATCAGATTTTGCCATTTTCACGCCTCATACTTTAAAGAGCTCCTACTAGAGATTTCATCGGATTGACATCATATTCGGTCAGTCTAATCTAAAGGCATTTCTGATGCTAAATTGTGAAGCTTTTGAGTTTTCGCTGCACGGTGTGGGCGTGAAATTTCTGTTTCCCCAAGAAACAGGAAGTTGTTATAACTCATACATACAATGTTCAATCTACATGCCAATATTCAGATATAGTCATAGCGCCACCTACTGGTAACAGGAAATGACATGTTTTACATTGTGATACAATCCTAACAATATACAAGTGCTAAAAAGTGCAAAAAAAATAGAATAGCGTTCCCCTGGCAGAGCAGCCCCAATGTGCACCCGAGTGTGAGGGCCCATTCATCACTGCTTGCAGCTTTAATTATTATTATTATTATTATTATTATTATTATTATTGTTATTTTTCTTCAAGCTTTCACGGGCTTTTGAGACCTTTAACATGCTCCAAATCTCTTGAAAATTTACAAACCAGTCAGAATCCACAGCACTTAGGGTCTGGCCAAAGCTGATACATGGGCGTGGCAGGGGGGCTCTACAGTGCCCCCTTGAATGCAATCTGGAATTTTGTATGCATACTAGCACATATATGTATGAAACTTGGTACAAATATAGATTCAGATCAGTCTGAACAACTTCCGCACTTTATGTCATTAGCTCCGTCCAACAGGAATTCAGGTATTTTAGGGTTGTTTGAAAAACACATGCTCTGGATTTTGATATACTCCTCCTAGGGAATTCATCCAATCGCCACCAAGCTTGGTCAGCATGAACAAAAGACATGGCGGAAGCTATATTATGAGTGGATTTTTGATATCTCATATCAATTGGTTGTGGTGTTGAGACAAATTTATGATGAGAAAAAGGAAACAGGAAGTGTGTTATAACTTTTGCATGCATTGACTGATTTGGATAAAACTTCAGCTGTATGTTTGTTGAAGGAGGGCGATCACATGGATGCAACTATTGTGAGTCAAAATCATAGTGCCATCAACTGGCAGCAGGAAGTGTGTAACTTTTAAAATGCTTTGAAATCACACTCTTATTTTTACCCAATTTGCTTAAAACTTCATCAGAATAATGTCAAAACAGGGCAGATGAAGGCCTGTGGAAGTATTCTTGATATCCTAAATACTGTTGCCGTGGCAATGCATCAACCTTTAATGACACATTTAAAATCACTGAGCTCTACAGTATGTCCTCTTCTACTGCATGTGTTTGTCTATGGAGATTGCATGGCTATGCACTTGTGATAATCACATGCCATATAAACCAAATAACATCTTTCACAACTTGTTTCATAAGATTCAATCAAACATACAGTGTGTTTAATTATTTAGCACACACAAATTATGTGCTCTTCGAAGAGTAGCAGACAGAAAGTTGGTAGAGAACATTGAACTAAGCTCAGACTCAGAAGTGCCAGACAGCCTGCTTTCTTTGGGTTTTTTTAGACAGATACACAACAAATGTAGCAATAGGAGAAGACCTTGTCATTTAATATTTTATTTGTTAGATCAAACACTCTTAATTACTTGTTTTAAAATACAAGAAGTACACAGCGACAATCGTTTGTATAGAAATAGGTTACCTGACATATCAAAGTTCATATTGTGATCCCATAAGATCTCAACCTTTGAGAGAATCTTTTTATCTCATCATATATGAAGTCTACTTCTTTTAGATTTTGCCAACCGCAGATGTGTGGTGCAGAGAGTTGGATTGTGTTTGGCACTTGCACTGAACCTCTCTGAGGAGAGCTTCGTATCCCACGAGGCAGCAGGAACACTTTGCAGAGCACTCTATCAGGTCACCTCTGGTCTAAATTGTGCACACTTATCTTTTATCTTCTGTCGCTCTTTAAAGGTGAGCTAGCAGCAGGTCCCAGGAATGGAGACAAATAGAAAGAAAGACATGGGGGTGGAGAGAGAGTGCTAGGAAAAAGACAAGACAATGTGAGAAAGAGTAAACTCATATAGTAAAGTTTGAATAAGGGAATAAAAAAGAGGGAGAAAGAGTCTTTCACACACATTTGTCTAGCAGTGGTGCTTCAGCACAGTATCTGGATATATATATTCATTTTTTTACAAGGCCAGACCTCATGTAAGCCCTGGATTTATGCAGTATTTGCCAGCTTGCAATGAGGAAATTAATTCACTCAGCTGGAGCCTGGGTTTTCCTGAGAAGACGTGCTGTGCCTCATTCATCTGTTTCCCTTTATTCCAGTTAGAAAGGGTTTGGTTGAAGTTTGGCAATCATCAATATTCTTTACCTAAACTGTCTCAGACTTAAAAGTGCATTCTAATTCTATTGAAAAGAAACTTTTAAGGGGTGGCATAGTGGTGCTGCCTCATAGCTCCACAGAACTTGGTTTGATTTTTAGCTTGGTTTACAGTATATTTGGGTTTCCTCCTGATACACCCACTGTCCAAAATCTGGAACTTCCCAGGTGTGAATGTGTATGATGCCCTGTGAGAGACTGGATTCCCATCTTACCCCTTATTCTGTGGATCACCAACACAAGATGAACGAATTACAATTTTTATATACTGTACAAATAGCTGATCTCATTAGAAATTTACTGTGAAGTTGAAGGTAACATGACTACAATTTATTTGATGTAAAACAAAGGTGACATGACTATAATTGAATGAATGAATATATTAATTTGATTCAAAATGAACAAGAAAAGCAATACCACCTCACAGCTCCAGGGTCCCTGGTTCAATCCAGTTTCCTGTGAGGAGACATGTTCTCCCCATGTGTGTGTGGGTTTCCTCCAGGTTTGCTGGTTTCCTTCCACCTCCCAAAAATGTCTGGGTTGCACATGTAACCCTGTTCCCTGAAAAGGGAATGAGACATTGCGTGAGCTTTATCCCTCGGGTGTGACCGGTATCTGAAGCTTGTGTAACATCATGCCTAATTTATAGGTCTGTTGTGATCAGGTGACATAGCAATTAATCATGTCGCATGATATAAAAACAGCACCTGTGAACCGTGCTGTTTGGTTCTATTATCTGCAATGAATATGCAATTCCCAAGCAAGTCCCAGTATGAAAAAGCTACGCAACATCTCATTCCCTTTTCAGGGAACAAGGTTACATGCGTAACACGGATGTTCCCTTTCAAAAGGGAACTCAATGTTGCGTGAGCTTTACGCTGTGGGAACAAGAATACTCCATTATACTGAGGGCATGGCCTGTTCAAAAGGTCTGAGCCCAAGGATCACTGCAAGAAACTTGAGCCCGGGTTGGAACGTATATCCAGGTTATAATATCATATGAATATGTGCGGCATAGACCACCCCCCACAGCCCATACATCATGTAAGCGTACCCCTTTGGACAAGGCCTTCGAGGAGCTGAGCCTCCCTAGTGGAACGAGCCCTTATGCCCAGAGGCATAGTGAGACCGCGTGCATTATAAACAATAGAGATTGCATACACTATCCAATTAGAGATGTGCTGCTTTGACTTAGCATTACCCCCAGTGTCGCCGCCAAAGCAGACCAGCAGCTGCTCTGACTTATACCACTGGCTGGAGCAGTAGACATATGTACAGAGAGTCCAAACTAGACACAGTAGGTGCAATTTCTCTTGTTCTGGTTTGAGGAATGGAGGGCAGAAAGCCTGCAACACTACTGGCTGGGAAGCAGATGTAGGCACTTTAGGAATATAATCCGGCCTAGGATATAGGAAGGCCTTGGCTAATCCAGGGGCAAAGTCAAGGCAGGAAGGGGCAACAGAGAGATCTTGTAGATCTCCTACTCTGTTGAGAGATGTCAGGGCCAGTAGAAGAGCTATTTTTAGAGTCAGAAGCTTGTCAGATGCTGACTCTAAGGGCTCAAATGGGGCACCTGACAGACCTTCCAGGACTGCAGAAAGGTCCCCGGAAGGTATGCGTGGTCTGCAGATAGGCCTCAGCCACCTGATACCACACATAAACCTCGAAGTTAGAGGATGCTGCCCCACAGAGGCTTCATCAATCCTGGCGTGGCTGGCCGAAATTAGCGGCCGCGTAGCCCTTGATTGTAGAAGGAGCCAACCCTGCTGAGAAACATCCTTGTAAGAACTCCAGGACTGTAGAACTGTGTTGCACAGTTCATCGGGTCTAGCGGACGTTCCTCACACTATGAGACAAAAAGTAGCCACTTGAGAGCATACAATTTCCTCATGGATGGTGCTCTATTGTTCAACATGCTCTCTACAAGCTCAGTTGTGAGACCAAAATCTATGATCTGGTGCCCCTCAGGGGCCAGACCCACAGTTTACATAGTTCTGGCTGAGGGTGATAAATCAACCCTCTGGCCTGAGACAGAAGATCCCTATGAACGGGAATCTCCAAGGAGTCCCGTCTAGCAGGGATGTTATCTCTGAGAACCATATTCGAGCTGTCCAGTAAGGTGCCACTAGCAGCCGACATAAACGGTATTAGGAAACTCTTGCTAGAACTTGTGGGAGCAGACCAATCACGGGAAAAGCATACAGATGTGACCTCAGCCACATGTGCACCATGGCGTCTAGCCCCATTGAGGGCAAACTACCATGAGCAGTGTGTTGTCTCCTCAGAGGTAAACACATCCAATTCTGCTTGGCTGAACCTCTGCCATATGGACTCCAGCACTTGAGGATTGAGCCTCCAACACCTGGACCATAGCCCCTGCCTCAACAGGATGTTTGCCTCCACATTCCGGTTGCTTAGAATGTACATTGCACTTTATATGCCACTCTAGATGAGGGCCACTCCAAAGACCGTGAGCTGGTCAGCTGTCTAAGAGGGAGGCACCAGCCCATCAGGGAGGCAATACCGTCTTGCGATAAGGAGATGCCCCTGGAGTGTGACCCAAGGATAGAAACCGGGGACACCTCCAAATTCTCAGAGCACATAGACATCACCATGTGACACTGATTACTCTCACAGATTTTGTCCTAGGATGAAACCCCCGACTTTTCAGCCACTAATTAAATGGTCTAATGTGCAACATTCCCAACAATATGATGTTGGCTGCTGCTGCCATAAGCCCCAACAGTCTCTCATAGAGACTGGAGGGGATGCCAAGATCCAACTTTATCTTGCTCAAAGTTGATAGGATTGAACATACACATGGTGGGGATAGAAACACCCGTATCATAGTCGAATCCTATAAAAGTTGTCCTCTGCACTGGAGAAAGCATACTTTTCTTGAGGTTCAACCTGTGCCCCAAGCTTTTCATGTGGGTGAGAATAGCATCTCAATGTTGAATCGCCAGTTCCCTGGATCATGCTAGATTTAAACAGTCATCCAAGTAATTGAGTACATGGATAACTTGGAGATGCATGGGAGCCAGAATGGCATCCATGTACGGAGTACTTCCACATACATCCTCTGCTCTGTTCTGACAACTGTGGTGAGCACACCTCTGAACTACGGGGGTCAAGCTCTGAACTGGGCCTGGTAAACTTTTTCTATGGGAGACAGAACCCATGGAGACACATTTGGCAGTAGTTGCCATGCTGCCAGATGGTCTTTTAGTGATGTTAACTTTTGAACATTCTTTTGGAGGGAAAGCATTAAATTTTCATTGCCCTGTGATAGCTCGCTGACCATAGAACACTGAACACTTGGGACAACCTTTGCTTGGGGAGGCCCTACAGGACTACTGGGGGCTAACTGTCCTAACAACCTAATTTCCCCAGAAACCTCCCTCCGCAACCCCTCAGGACCGCTCCTTCTTTGTCTGCTAGGTCTTTATGACCATTCTCAGATCATGCCTATTAGCAGGCTGCAACTGTGGCTGCCCAGTTCCCCTGGCTCTCCTTGGGGAGAGGCGGGCCGCTGCACTCACCTTCTGTGCATCCCTCGCACTAGCACTGGCCCGGGCTCCACTCAAGGATGTCCAGGAGAACTCAACACGATGGGGCTGAATGCTGCTGTATATTGAGCTCACTCAGTAGGTCTGCTTGGTAGGCCTGCAACACTGCCATTGTATGCAGTGATCCACAAGCAAGACCCACTGCTGCATAGGTAGGCCTTGCCCACCAACACTGAGGTGGCCTTACATGGCTTGGATGGCAAAGCCGGCCCCCACAAATTACCTGCCGTCGATGGAGAGAGGGAGCTCACAAGCGCCTCCTCCACCTTCGGCATAGTTAAATAGCCATTCATTCCCCATGATGGACGAATATTCCGACATTATGGGGTTATAAATACAGCTTATGTATGGTTTTCCCCAGAAGCCTGATATTTCTTCATGCACTTATGGAAAACATTTGAGTTTTCTGCAGTGTGAATGAGATTTATTTTCACTGGGGAGAAAAAAATCTTGTCCAGCCTTAGTAATCACTTCAAACAGCTCTTTATATGCTTGAGAGCTGCTTTCTATTTTTGGCACACCCTTCAGGCTCCTCAGAGACAGAGAGAAACGTATGTATGTATTTATTTATTTATTTATTTATTGTCTTTCCATCACGTAAGGAGGAGTCGCGACGTGAGCTCCAAAATCCGGTAGAGAGCCAGACCCTGAAGATAAAGCAAGAGATAGAGTAGTGCTCCTCTCCCCCTCCTCTTCCAGATCCATACGAGCTCTCCAGGACCTGAGTCGGCTGGCTGCCTCGGCAGTGGCCGGCCCAGATCCACAAGGTTCTGAAACCCAGCTCCCTTCCACCAAGAAGAGAGCAAGTCGGGAGTGGAGCTGCCCAATTGTAAGGCGTTCACAATGTGCACAGTCAGACCTCTCGAGGGCTGCTCTGGGGTTCTCCATGCTTAAACACTTCACGCAGAAAGTGTGTCCGTCTGTCCATCCCCCATGATGAAACACGAGCAAGGCGTAACACACTTCCTGAATTCTCTCTCACTCATACTTTTCTCTCTCTTTTTTTAAAAGGGACAGAAAAGTAATAAGATTTTTCTTTCTTTTTTTGAAAAGAAGAAATGAAGTGTCTTTTTGCACGCATTACACAAACGACCGACATGCAGTCTCGCTGAAGATAATAAGGCTGACAGCGTGGTTCACGGGTGACATTTTTATATTACACAACGTGCTTAATTGCCATGTCAGATGATCACAGCGAGGGCGCTTCCCACAGCGTAAAGCTCACGCAACATTGGGTTCCCTTTGAAAGGGAACATGCATGCAGCTAGATTGGCTGTGCTAAACTGCATGTATGAGTGTGTGAATGTGTGTGTACATGGTACTCTGTGATGGACTGGCATCCCATTCACGCCCATTGTTTCCAGGATTTTGCATGACACTGACCAGGAGAAAGCAGTTACTGAAGATGTACAAGTAAATAAAAGGATTTCTTCCACCTTTGTAGCTGATATGCCAAAAAGATGAATATCATTATTTTCTGTGTCCTTTTTCTGTGGGCTGGAGATGTGGCATGGCTGAGGTGATCCTCATTAGAGCACTCAGAGAAGCTTAGAGCACTGTTTGGGGCCTGCACCCCTAAGGCTTTTCCATTCAGTCACAAGCTAAAAGACCAGCCAGGCTTTACAATCCATCTGTACTCATACTATGTTGAATGTGAAAGCATTTAGTGCCCGGTTTTGAAGGTCTCTTTGTGCACTCTGTATGTTCTCTATGGACAAGATTGCGTCATGCTGGAAGTGTAATGAAATGCCCCAAATGGTGGCAAGATAACTTAAATTTCTTTTTCAAATGATACATTAAGAAAACCGAACTAGTGGATACTTTCTAAAGCCCTGTTTTAAAAGAATAAGATTGAAATTTATTGATTTGTAAGTCTGTGACACATTTGCAAGCATTAAAATGAAATAATGATGTGTATCAAAATACGGCTTTGACCAACTTCATACTTCTTTAGGGTTATCATTTGTAGGTTTTCTTATGATTCCAAATCAAATTCAATTTAACATTACTTTGTTTTACTTTGTTTGAATTTGCTATGAGGTCATGTTGGTAATCCTATACCATTTGGTTAGAAGATTGAGAAGCAAAACTCTTACACACTAAAGAGGACTAAAGAATAAATATGGTTTCCATACACATTCCTATATTTACCATTATTTTAAGACAAAATATTGCTTATTCATCCAATGGTCTTCATTCCTTAGTCTTCTTAGTAAGACTAATTTAGTGAATGCCATGCAGAAACTCACTATGTATTATAACTTCATTATGAATGCATGCATTACATTTCTTCTTCCAAGCCCGCATACCAACACCACCTACTCTTTCAATTTCCCAGTTCCTCACTTTACACCCAAGCTCCATTTCACTGTACCAAAGGTGTTAGTAGATAGATAATGAGGAGAAAGCAACTTCACTTCCCTCTTAATCTTAGCCTCCCAATCCTCAGCAGGCCTGGGTTAATTATGATAACTTATCATCCCACGCCTCATTCTCAGCTGTGGGGAGAGAGAGGATGCTGATTGGGAGGGAGACTAAGGCCCTGGTATATCATGGCTTAGCAGTTTTTCCTCACTCACTCCCATACACTAACCAGACATTAACACATTCACCGAACTCTATGGACACTAAACTCTCCTACTCTGATTATTTTTGTGCTCTTTAAATCTCTCTATTTTCCTTAAGGATGTCAGATTCATCTTGGGGGTGCCTTATTACATGCAGCCAGGTGCACCATAACAAGGACATCTCATGTAGGGATCAAGAGCAAGAAAAAGTAGGGATCAAGAAAAATGTATTTAATGAATGGGAATTGCATATTAATTTAATTATCTTTTCTTATCTTTTAATTATTGAATCTCTATAACACATAAAAAGTTATTATATATATATATATATATATATATATATATATATATATATATATATATATATATATATATATATATCTACAAAAAAAATATAAAGAAAGAAAGGAAGAAATGTTAATAAGCCTTCGTTCCCAAAAGACATGACTTTGTCGCACTAAGTAAGCCCAATCAATAGCCTGTGATTAAATTTGCTTCCAAATTTTGGTTGCTTTTATATTTCTAGATGGATATTAAATCTAACAAAAACAATATTCTGAATACGTCTGATCAGCAAATGTAGTTAGTTAAATCAATCACATGGAAAAGAAAAAAATAATGGTAGTGCTACCCCACATCCTAAATACCAGTCTTAACTTTAACTCCTGTCTTGAACATTATAACATCTAGCCCAGACTCTATTCCACCAGACTGTCAGATGGTGCCCTCCCCTTAGTTTTGAATCCCTTCTTCTACAATTTTCATTTCCTGTTTGAACAGTTTACAAACCACATGGACCTTAAAGACAATGCAAAGTCTTACAACGTCTTTGCCTGTTATTTGTGTGAGTTTTGCACCTTACAGTTTCTGGATTGATTGCCTGTGGGTTTGTTTGTTTGTACCTTTTTGCCCTGTCTAGTTTTTGCCTCTGTCTAGCCTTAGTCTGCATTGACTTTGATCTCTTACAGTACATTTCGTTACCATTCATGATAATTGTCATGTCAACATCATTGTCATGTAACATCCGCAAGTGCAGGCGGATGCAAGTGCAGTTAAAAGGCTTTATTAGAGGGAGGCAGGCAAACAAATCCGAGTTCAAAACGTAATCCATAAACAGGCAAGGGTCAGGCGATGTGCAAGCGGCAATAACAAGGGTAATCCAAAAGCATAAACCAAGAAACGAAAAACAAGATCAAGAAACAAGGTAAACAGACACTGAAGAAAAAGGTTCTGTAATGTTCAGCCAGTGAAACACTAAATCAATACCACATGGGGAACAAAGGCACACAAGGGGTTTAAATATACCAATTAATCAAGAAAAAACAGATGAGACAGGACATGGCACGTGAAGGAAACAACCAATGACAAGGCATGGGTGGAGATAGGACATAAACCAAAACAAAAACGTACATGGTAACATAAACAGACATGGTAACATAAACAGACATGACAACCCAGAAGTGTTGTCGGGCGCTTCAAGTGCACTAACACCCCTCTATTTTATATGAAAAAGTGTGGTATGTGAAAGGATGGGTAAGGTAAGAAAGTAAAGAGAGAAGAGAGAACTGCCTGGAAACAGAAAGGGAAAGAGAGAGAAAGGCATCTCCTGACATCTCACAATTCTGATCAGTTTGAATGTGACTTTCACAAAGAGTTGTTCCTAGTGGACAACTGGTGAGAGGTTTTACAGGGTATAGATGTGGAGTGAAATGCAAGAGGGTAAATAATGAGTTTTTAAACTTCTATTAATCTGCCTTAGTTCAATCATGTCTGTCAGGATATTTAAAGTCTAAGCAGAGGGGTATGATTTTTAAACAAACTCCAACGTAATTTGAACTGGGCACAAACCTTTGCCATGATGATGAGGCAAGTGTCCCTGCAAACTCCAGAGAAACAATAACCTATGTTTTAGGTGCTAGGCGCACATACTTCTAAATAGACTGTTTCCATGCATTTCTTTTTCTTGCATTTGAGGGCTAGTTGCTTAAAAAATATGAAAATTGGACAAAAAAGTTGGATTAAATCATAAAACTTGCCTCAGGTGTTATCACTGTTTGCGGGATTAAAGATCGATAAAATATAAAACTTTTTGGCTATCTAACATGAAACTAGGCTAGTTTGGTGTCGCTAACCAAGGGGAGGCACAACTAATCTATCATTATATGGGTTTAGCTGCTACAGTGCCACACAAAGTACGTTATCTGTCATTATGCACTGGTCAAATCATGTTCACATAAATTAGAACTCATATCGACATTTACATGCCTTGTTTTCCTGCTCAGCATGAGAGGATGTTAGTGTTTCAGTTTTATCCCTGTATATCCATTTTTCCCTCACACTGACTATGTGAGCTAGTTTTTGGCAGAACTGAGAGCTGACAGCAAATAAGACATGAGTATTTCCAGGAATTTTCCTGTAAACCCTGTCTGATTGGTCTTTCCTCTGTTCACTGAAGATACAAAATTACAACAATGCCTTGTTCTTTTACTGACATTCAGTTACGCAGTGACAAACTGCTCCAAGTGGAAAATTATTCAGGGCTTAAGAAAAAGTCTCCAGGGCCACAGCCTTGAATGCCCATGCCAAGTTATTCCTCTGGACAAACTAAGCAAAATTTTTTAAAGCTTTGCACATCCTCTGTCTGCCGTTCTCTGCATAAATGTAAGTGTAAGTGCCCTGTCTCTGACATGGCAGCAACCAATGCATCACCCACAACTTCTTTTGTTTCATTCTTCATCTTTTTAGGTGAAGAATGCCATGTAAAGACACTAGTAATTGTAAAATGTTTGACTGTGGTAAAAGGATCATCCGTTCTTAAACCAGTCTGCCTGTCTGTAAAAAAAAGTGTGTTGGTGTCTGTTGGGGCAGTGTGTACATGACAGTCGTGTTTCCCAGCATTCTAAATCCAACAGCCAACTTTTAAAAGTTGGTGATTGACAGCATTGGTCTGTCTGCAGTGTGAACTGGACTTAACACTGATATTCTGCTGTAGCTCATAATGATCTCCCATAGTCCACCTATTTTTAGTCACTTTAACTCTTTATTCATTCCAACCTGTTCAGACTCATTTCTCATTCTAATTGGGCAACTCATAATGGTTACAAAAGTACACATGCCCTGCTGCTCTGATCCCAGTTGTCTGCTTGAGAAATATTATGTCATCTTTAATGTGTAATTTCTATCTCAACTGGAAAACACAGAACATGTTTTTAAAAAACACTGGGACATTTTTATTTCAGGTGGATGATTTCTCCTAGGTAATGGCACAGCATACAAAATTGTGTTAACTGAAAATGACTAGACAGGGTGCAATTCAAGTGACTAAGCAAGAAAGTAGAATGGGGTCAGCAACTTAGCACACCTACGGAATACAGCAACAGAAAAAGACTATTATTTCTTACAATCCACCAGTCGCACCTTAGTTCCTGTCACTTGTCAGGTGTTGATTTGTACTTGTTGCTGCTTGCATGTTCCTGTGCTCTTTTTCCTTCACACATTCATAACTTCTCAGCCTACTCGCTTTCAGTATTTAGTCTTTTCAAATAGCACAGTAAAAGAAACATTAAAAGAAACAGTAAAAGAAATGGTACATTCAGTTAGACGCATGTCTGTCTGAGCAGCCGAACTGAAGCCCCCAGGGTGTTTTGCAGAGAACACTGGCACTCTGGGCTTGTAGAAAAATGCATACAGAACATGAAAATACATATTATATGTAATATGAATGTGTCCAGATGGTCATAAGTTCAAATCCCAGCACCACCAAGTTGCCACTGTTGTGCCTTTGAGCAAAGCCCTTAACCATCAACTGCTCAGTTGTATAAATGAGATATAGGTAAGTTGCTCTGGATAAGGGCTTCTGCCAAATGCCATAAATGTAATGTATAAAGGTAATAAGTACAGTATATGTACATACATAATATGTATGTAATAAGTATATACATATTATATATTAATGCTGGTATGCTCCTTGGATATTTTATTCATATTTCATTTAGAAAAATGGATGAGAGGTCTAAATCTAGACTCAGGTGACAAGGCACAAGTGTCTGCTGTGCCTCCAGTAGTGTCATTCTAACGATGGATTACAGTGGTAAACACCTGGCAGATCTCCTTGAGCAGGGAAGTTAGAAGTCCTTGCTAGCAGCACAGCTCATCTATTTCATGAGTACATTCAATACCAGATGGCTGTACATCCCCTGGAAAATGAGCAATAAATAATGAGAAATAGCACAAAATGAAAAAGCGAAAAAAGTAGGGAAATGGGCCTGGTTTCATGATGTAACAGTCTTGCAGATTCGACTTTTGGTGTCATCCCAGAGGCTAAATAATATAATGAGTGTGATCTGTTCCAAAGGCAGGGTGGACTAGCCCATGGCCAGTGTGTTAATATTCAGAGGACCCCTACACAAGAAAACCTATTGGAGAACTAGCTATATGTGATGAGATCTTAACATTCAAAAAAGCAAGGAATGGAAGGATTTTTTAAATATTAATTTAATTTAGTTTGAGGACAAAATATTAGAGACAATATCCTTCCATGCAAGCGGAACAATAAAAAAGCTCTCATTTGCTTCTGTCAGACAACAGTTGAAGATGCAAGTGCAAGTACTCAAAGGTTTTATTTAACAAAGTAAACAGAACAAAGACGCAATCCAAAAAACATGAAACAAGCAAACAGCATAAACAAGGGCAGACAAGAGCATAAACATGAATAGCAAAACTAGGTAAAAACCAGAGAACCAGTCAATGAATCAAATGACTTGGTATGGACTGGTACAAGAGACAGAACATATACTTCACGAGGAACAAAGAAACATGAGAACTATAAATACAGAAACTCATCAAAGGCAAACTGAACACAGGTGAGAATAATTATATCACATAGGGAGACAACCAATGACAAGACAAGGGAGATAAGACATGAACAAAAACACACATGGCAATGTAAATAAACACATAATAATGTGGAAGTATATGCCATAGCGCTGCAAGCTGCTACACAAGCTGAAAAGCGGGAAAGGGGGAAATACATAACAGCTTCTTGCAGGACTTCCCAGAGGTGTGTAAATCTTTTTGGACACTCTCTTCAGCCTTTCATTTAAATTCTACCAGTGCAGTTCAACTGAATTCAGGTCTAGCCTCCTTTCTATACAAACATCTCTTCCAAACTCTTGAGGTATATTTGAGGCCATTGTGAATGAATCAATACTATGGAAATTTGAACAAAACTCCAAGGTTTGATTGGAGATGTTTCAAAATGAGCTGTTTGCAAGTAAAATGCAGTGCATGGTCCCCTGGGCCTTATTTTTTATTTATTTAATTTATTTTTACATAAAATGGACACACTGTACACATTCTCTCTTAAGCGGGGGGTAGGGTGTCCTTCCTAATTTTTCCCTTTTCCTGGACTCTCACCCTCAATCCGTCTCTTTTGCCTTTATGAGACAGCTTCTTCTCTTTATGAACTCATCTCTTGCTTCTACCAAAAGATGTTCTCTTTTACCAAAAGAGTACAAAAAAGGGTGAGAAATATAAAGAATATAGACAAATGTAGAAAAGAATGAAAAGGCAGACACAGAAATAGGACAGTGCTGTGTAAAAGTATTTTTCCATCCTGATGTCTTCTGTTTTTGTGTATATCTCATACTAAATTGTTTCAGAAATTACAATCCCAATTCTGAAAAATTGGGACAGTATGGAAAATGCTAATAAAAAGAAATAGGAGTGATTTGTAAATGTACTCTGACTTGTATTTGACCTAAAAACATATAAAGACAAGGTATTTGATGTTTTACCTAATCAACTGTCTTCTATCAATCAATTTTGATGATAAATGTTTATTTTGAAATTGATGCATGCAACATGTTCCAAAAAAGTTGGGACAGGGGCAATTTAGGACTAATAGCGATGTTTCAAGTTGAAATAAGAAGGTGATGTGAAACAGGTGAGGCAATCATCTAATCATAATATATAAGGACCCTACAAAAAAGGCCTAGTCCTTCAAGAGCAAGGATGGGACGAGGCTCGCCAATCTGCCAACAGATGCATCAGCAAATAATCCAACACTTTCAGAACAACATTCTCCGAAGACAAATTGGTAAGATTTTGGGCTTGTCACCTTCTACAGTGCACAATATAATTAAAAGATTCAAGGGATTCTGTAAAATCTCGATGTGTAAAGGGCAAAGCCGAAAACCATTTCTGCATGTGTGTGATCTCTGACCCCTCAGACATCACTGTGTTAAAAACCGTCATGAGTCTATAATATATATCCTGATATGGGCTCGGGAATACTTTGGTAAACCTTTGTCAGTCAAGACCATTCACCGCTGTATCCAGAGATGCAAGTTAAGGCTTTACTATGCAAAGCAGAAGCCATACCTCAACATTGTCCAGAAGCGCCGCCGACTTCTCTGGGCTATGTCTCATTTGAGATGAACAGTAGCACAGTGGAATGGTGTTTTGTGGTCCGATGAGTTAACATTTCAAATAGTTTTTGGACAAAACAGCCATCATGTTCTCCAAGCCAAAGAGGAAAATGTCCATCCAAGCTGTTATCAATGTCAGGTCCAATAGCCAGCATCAGTCATGGTATGGTGCTTCAGTGCCCATGGTATGGGTAACTTGCACATCTGTGAGGGCACCATTAATGCAAAAAAATATGCAAACATTTTGGAGTAACATATGCTGCCATCCAGATGTTGTCTTTTCCAGGGACAATGCCAAACCACATTCTGCCCAGATTACAAGTGCATGGTTGCATAAGAGAGTGCGGGTGCTAGCATGGCCTGCCTGCAGTCCTGACCTGTCTCTGATTGAGAATGTGTGGCGCATTATGAAGCACAAAATAAGGTAACGAGGGACCCCATTTGCACAGCTGAAGAAATGCATAATTGATAAATGGGGGAAAATTCCACTTGCTAAACTTAACCTACTAGTGTCTTCATTGCCCAAATGTTATTAAAAGAAAGTGTTATTAAAAAAAAGAAAGAAAAGAAAACGGTGATGTTACACAGTGGTAAACAGTAGACTGTCCCAACTTTTTTGGAGTGTGTTGCAGTCATCAGATTTGAAATGAGTGTATATTTTCAAAAATAAATTCAATTCACAAAATGAAACATCAAATAATTTATTCAATATATTTGTTCAACATCAATATAATACAGGATGAATAGAATTTTCAAATGACTTTTTGTTTAGTTATTTTCCATACTGTCCCAACTTTTTCAGAATTGGGTTTATAAAACAAAATCTAAGATAAAACAAAAGCAACCTGAGTAAACAGAAAATTATTTTTTTTAATGATAATGCTATTTATTGAAGCAAAAAATGTTATACAATACCAACTGGGCCTGTGTGAAAATGTATGTGCCCCATAGTTACTAATTCCCCAAATCTATGAAACTGCATTTATAATGGTCGTTCAGGTGGACTAGATGCAAACAGGCCGATTACTGCAAACCCTTAAACGGAGCTTTTTAAATGTAACCCTCCTTGGTAGCTGATTTTTTCTGTATTGTCTACTAACACATGGTGACCTCTCAACTGAGGAAGAAAGAATTTCAGTGCTAGGAATGCAGCCGACATTTCTAGGTGATTTACTGTATATACCACTCTAGATGAGGGCCGCTCCAGGGACCTGGACTAAGGTGTCTAAGACAGCGCCCCAGCCTGTGAGGGAGGCATCTGTAATTACCATCTTGCAATTAAGAGAAGCCCCTAGAGAGTGACCCAATGATAGAAACAAGGGACACCTCCAAATTCTCAGAGCACATAGGCATCGCTGCATGACACTGATTATTCTGAGGTCAAAACCCCCGACTTTTTAGCCACCACTGAAACAGTCTAATTTGCAATAGGCCCAACGGTATAACGTTGGCTGGTGCTGCCATAAGACCCAACAGTCTCTTCTAGAGACTGGAGGCGATGATCAGACCCAGCTTTATCTTGCTCAATGTTGATAGGATTGACCCTACATGTGTTGGGGATAGATACACCCTCATTGTAGTGGAATCCCATACACCCCCTAGAAAAGTTGTCCTCTGCACTGGAGAAAGCATGCTTTTCTTGGGGCTCAACCTGAGCCCCAAGCTCCTCATGTGGGTGAGCACAACATTTGGATGTTGATTCACCAACTCCCTTGATCGTGCTACAATTAACCAGTTATCCACATAGTTTCGTACACGGATGCCCTGGAGTCACAAGGGACTGTATTTAGTGAAGGTGCGAGGGGAAAAACAAGCCCAAGGGAGAACCCGATATTGGTACATGTTGCCTCCAAACATGAACCTCAGGAACCTCCTGTGACTGGGCAGAATTTCTATGTGGAAATATGCCTTTTAGACCTATCATCACAAACCAATCCTCAAACTGAATCAAACTGAATGATAAGTTTGAGTGTCAAAATCGTGAACCTGTATGTCCGAAAAGTATGGTTCAGATGATGCAGGCCACATACACCCACATACACCGAAATTGGCCACATACACCCATTTTTTTTTGTGGACCAGGAAATAATGGATGTAAAAAAAACCCTCCCTCATAGGAAGAGGTACATGAACTATGGCCCCTTTGTCCAAGAAGGATCTTACTTTCTGCACTAACGTTGGGCTCTGCTCTGACTACTGTGGTGAGCACATCTCTGTTCAGCTCTGAACTGGACCTGGTAACCCTTTTCTATAGTGGACAGAACCCATGTAAACACATTAGGCAGTAGTTTCCACACTGCTATATGGCCTTTTAGTGACATTAGCTCTTCCACATTCTGTTGGATGGAAAGCATCAGATTTTCGCTGCCTGTAATTGCTCACTGACAAGAGGGGACTAAAAACCTGGGACGATATTGGCTGAGGGGGACTACAGGTATACTGGGGGCTAACTCCCCTAACAACCTCACATCCCCTGATACTTCCCTCCTCTGCCAATCAGGACCACTCCTTCTTTGCCTGCTTGGCATTAATGATCATTCTTAGCCTACTCAGCCTACTAGCAGGCTGCGACTGTGGCTGTCTGATCCCCCTGGCTTTCCACATTGGAAGATGGGTCACCACAATCACCCACTGTTGAGCTCATTCAGCAGGTCTGCTTGGTGGGCCTGTAACACTGCCATTGTATGCACTGATCCACAAGCGATACCCGCCACCACATAGGCTTTGCCAACAAAGCCAAGGTATTTTTTTCTTTACATGGCTTGGATGGCAAAGCCGCCTGCACCCTAAATTCTTTGTTATTGATAGAGAGAGGTAGCTCACAAGTGCCTCCTCCACCTTTGGAATAGCCAAATACCCGTACTGTTCATTCTCCACGAGTCAGATCTGGAGGAAAGAGCAAGAGGTAGAGCAGCACTTGTCTTCAGTTCCTCCTCCAGATACATACGGGATCCCCAGGACCTGTGCCAGATGGCTGCCTCAGTAACGGCTGGCCCAGAATTCTGAGGCTCCGAAACCCAACTCCCTTTGGCTGAGAAGAGAGTGACCCGAGAGTGTGAAGCATTCACAATGCATGCAGTCAGCCCCCTCAAGGGCCACTATAGCATGCTCCATCCCTAAACACTTCACACAGACAGTATGTCTGTCCGTCCCCAAAATAAAATGGGAGCATGTAGTAACACACTTCCTGAATTCTCTCTGACTCATACTCGCAAAGAGGTGAGGGATAGAAAATTAAGATATATATATATATATATATACACACACACACACACACACACATATATATGTACTGTAATTTTCTGAAAAATAGAGGAAGTGAAGAGTATTTAGGAGCATTCATACAAACAACCGACATGCAGTCTTTCGCTGAAGATAATAAGGCTGATGACGTGGTTTACAGGTGCCATTTTATAATCATGCAACACGCAAAATGTCACGTCACCTGACCACAGCAGGCGTGATTTCACACAGACTTCAGATACCAGTTGTGCATAAGGGTGTTTCCCACAGCATGAAACTCATGCAAAATTGAGTTCTCTTTGAAACTCACTGTTTCACAGAATTCCACAACACAGAATTCCACAAAAAGAACATCATATCTATGGTTAAGCATGGTGGAGGAAGTGTGATGGTGTGGGGATGCTTTGCTGCTTCAGGGCCTGGGCAACTTACAATAATTGAGGTAAACATGAATTCTGCTCTCTACCAGAAAATCCTAAAGGTGAATGTCCGGTCTTCAGTCTGTAAGTTGAACGTTTTAAAGTTTAAGGGGCAATTAGCTTTTCACATTAGTGATTGGTGTTGGATAACTTTTTTTTTTTTGCTTCAATAAATAAATAAAAACTGTATTGTGTGTTTACTCAGGTTGCCTTTGTTTTATGATATATTTCATTTGAAGATCTAAAACTGTTGTACTATGAGATATTCACAAAAACAGAAGAAATCAGGATTCTAATACTTTTTCACAGCACTGTAAGTGAAAAGTGTGAATAAGTCCTGTTCATTCTGGATTCAACAAAATTACAGAAATCTGATTTGACTGACATCATTGATTGTATGTGTAAAGAAAGAAAACAAAAAATCTGTCTCATTTTGTCTCTCTGGTTATTTGATTAATTAAAAGACAGTGCCTTGCTTCAGTCTGAATAAACTGAAAGTTTAAAGAGCTAAAACATGGTCTCATGCATACAAATTTATAACTTTTTTTTTTTTTTTTTACATTACTGTGAAATTAAATCCAAACCACCCACATAGCTCTCACTCATCTGAATTCATTAAAAAAATCTCCTGTGATGTGTTTATCCAGGAGATACTGTGGCCTCAAAATCAAGATTACTGAGTGGTAAGACTGGCTGTTATAAATTGGCTAGTAGTGCTAAGCCGTTCCTTTCTTTCAGTGTAAATATATATGAAAATAGAGTTTCATTTGTAGCTTACAGATGATATCTCTTAAGAGATCCAGCAGAACATTAAGAACTTGAGGTTAAAAGCACAAATGCAGGTGCCTGTTTGTCTTTCAGTGAGTGTGTATATGTGTATGTGAAAGATATTTATAAATTTTGAAGAATATAAAGAAATTTCTTCCAGATATACTTTAATATCTTATTGTATTATTCTACTATGATATACTTTCTACGCTCCTGTCTCTCTGATTATCTCTGAAGTGCCATCTGTAAAGCTAGAAACACAGCAACTATTCACACCAGAATGTCTGCATAGATGATCCAGTTATCTTTCTTTCACATGTGGACATTTTCAATGGGAACAAACAGCATTACTGCATGGGTTTTGCTTGTATGCTTTATATTTGTGTGTGTATCAAAAGGTTTCATCGGCCTCTATACCACCTACACTAAACCACCTAAGCCATTTGAGTGGGTTGGGCCTGGATAACCAAGGCAATGTTTGATACTCATCATAAGGAACAAATTGGGGGGATACAAAGTAAGGAAAGAAAGAAGTGATATAAAAGAGGAATTTCCTGTAGGTTGTGTAAATGAAATCCACTATTCATTCCAAGAGAATGATATAAGTAGAAACAAGTAAAACCAAGGTTTCTACTTGGAACTGTTTAATTTCCTTTTTGTTTCTGCTTCGATGATATGCTGAGAGAATAAGATAAGAGAAAGAGAACTCTTCAAATGATGTGCTGGGCAGCACATGGTTGAACAATATATTACAGGGAATGGCTGAGACAGATAAAACAGGTGAAAAGGCTTTTTTAACCGACATAACGCCAAGGCTAGAGGTGTTGCTCTTGGGAGCAGAGAGCACCCACCAAGCCATGTGACACCTCAGTTGAGATATGAGAGCTGACAGGAAGTGCTGCAGGGTGACTTCCTGCTGAGACAGAATCACACAACTTCAATGTTACTTGAGGGAAAGCTAATTTACCACAGGCTGAGTAATGGGCCATACTGGGGATTTGTAGTCAGGTTGCCATGCTTAACAGCTAGAGAAAAACACTGCTATTTCATCCCCATGGCAGAGATTGATTAAGAAGTCTGGTGAACATGCTGAAACTATCCCAACTTTCTGAATTGTATAATTTGTATCTCAAAACCTGGACCTCATCAGGCATATATTTTTAAGTGGCTATGTGCTTGACTATGTTTTAAGTGTCTGAGTTCTTTATATTAAAATTAAAATGGAAACACAGTATAGGTCAGTAAAATGCTTGGAGGGAATTTGGAGCCAGAGCAACAAAGCATATTGCACCCCTGAAGCAGTTGAGGCTTTAAGGACATTACACAAGGACCTAACAGTGGATTTAAGCAGCGCTGGGATTTGAACTCTCAACCTTCCAATCAGTAGCTCAGAACCTTATACACTGAGCCACCACTGATTCATTAATAAGAAATATGCTACTTTCTGTGCAGCATTTCTTAAATGTTCTCCATATTGTAACATAAATCTCACACTCTCAATACCTACATCTACAGATGAGCAACGAATTAAAGGAAAATCAAGTGTCTTAGTAAGGTGGTGGGTCACCATGAACCAACAGAACAGCTTCAGTGCACCTTGACATAGATTCTACAAATCTCTGGTACCATCTCTTATCTGTATTTGTACCTGTATCTGTATTTGTTTTATGCTCCAAATATTGTATGTACAGTGAGGGAAAAAAATATTTGCTGATTTTGTACGTTTGCCCACTGACAAAGAAATGACCAGTCTATAATTTTAATGGTAGATTTATTTGAGCAGTGAGAGACAGAATAACAACAAGAAAATCCAGAAAAGCACATGTCAAAAATGTTAGAAATTGATTTGCATTTTAATGAGGGAAATAAGTATTTGACCCCCTCTCAATCAGAAAGATTTCTGGCTCCCAGGTGTCTTTTATACAAGTAACGAGCTGAGATTAGGAGCACACTCTTAAAGGGAGTGCTCCTAATCTCAGTTTGTTACCTGTATAAAAGACACCTGTCCACAGAAGCAATCAATCAGTCAGATTCCAAACTCTCCACCAAGGCCAAGACCAAAGGGCTCTCCAAGGATGTCAGGGACAAGATTGTAGACCTACACAAGTCTGGAATGTTCTACAAGACCATTGCCAAGCAGCTTGGTGAGAAGGTGACAACAGTTGGTGCGATTATTCGCAAATGGAAGAAACACAAAAGAACTGTCAATCTCCCACCGCCTGGGGCTCCATGCAAGATCTCACCTCATGGAGTTGCAACGATCATGAGAACAGTGAGGAATCAGCCCAGAACTACACGGGAGGATCTTGTCAATGATCTCAAGACAGCTGGGACCATAGTCACCAAGAAAACAATTGGTAACACACTATGCCATGAAGGACTGAAATCCTGCAGCTCCCGCAAGGTCCGCTGCTCAAGAAAGCACATATACATGCCCGTCTGAAGTTTGCCAATGAACATCTGAATGATTCAGAGGACAACTGGGTGAAAGTGTTGTGGTCAGATGAGACCAAATTGGAGCTCTTTGAGATCAACTCAACTCGCCGTGTTTGGAGGAGGAGGAATGCTGCCTATGACCCCAAGAACACCATCCCCACCGTCAAACATGGAGGTGGAAACATTATGCTTTGGGGGTGTTTTTCTGCTAAGGGGACAGGACAACTTCACCGCATCAAAGGGACGATGGACAGGGCCATGTACCATCAAATCTTGGGTGAGAACCTCCTTCCCTCAGCCAGGGCATTGAAAATGGGTCGTGGATGGGTATTCCAGCATGACGATGACCCAAAACACACGGCCAAGGCAACAAAGGAGTGGCTCAAGAAGAAGCACATTAAGGTCCTGGAGTGGCCTAGCCAGTCTCCAGACCTTAGTCCCATAGAAAATCTGTGGAGGGAGCTGAAGATTCGAGTTGCCAAACATCAGCCTCGAAACCTTAATGACTTGGAGAAGATCTGCAAAGAGGAGTGGGACAAAATCCCTCCTGAGATGTGTGCAAACCTGGTGGCCAACTACATGAAAAGTCTGACCTCTGTGATTGCCAACAAGGGTTTTGCCACCAAGTACTAAGTCATGTTTTGCAGAGGGGTCAAATACTTATTTCCCTCATTAAAATGCAAATCAATTTATAACATTTTTGACCTGGGTTTTTCTGGATTTTCTTGTTGTTATTCTGTCTCTCACTGTTCAAATAAATCTACCATTAAAATTATAGACTGATCATTTCTTTGTCAGTGGGCAAACGTACAAAATCAGCAGGGGATCAAATACTTTTTTCCCTCACTGTATCTGTATTTGTATTCATATTTAAACTTAAAGGGGTTGTGGTATTACCCTTTTTTGTTTGTTTGATGCCTTTCATCCCCCTACCACTATGCACTAGAAAGACTTTACAGGTTAATATTTTATACATTTTTATTGAAATTATTATTTTTTGGAGATCCCCATAAGCCTGTATGGGGTGGCGACTCTGTAAATAAATCAGAAATGCATGCGCACAACTATTAACTTGTTTCCCATTTAAACACTGAGAAAAAGAAGAAAATACATATCCCTTGTCCACTGGGCAAACTTTTGGGGTTAGCTTTGTGTCTTTTTTTGGTGTTTCTGAGTTGAGAGTCTTGCCAAAACCTGGCAATAATGACAGTCAAAACCTCACACTTGCAGGATTTTTTTTTTTTTTTTTTTTTTTTTCCATCCTGCGGGATCCCAGTCCTGATGTGCACTCTGAGTCTCACTGTGCAGCTTGCTGGCAAGCTTTTAAAAAAAACAAAAAACAAAAAAACAAATAGTGTACATCATATTCATATTTGTTTTATGTATGAGTTTAGGTCACATTATCGATTCACTACATGCCTAATTTACACTGAATTTTCCCTGAGGACAAGTGGACTTGAACCAAGGCAGCAAAATGCCCTTACAGTATAACAGTGACAAGTTTTTCCTTCAATATGTCACCTGTCTGTACTGTAGTTCTATAAATGTAATCCATTGCCCACTAATTCCATTGCAGAATCAGAAATGCCTATTGTAGCCTCAGAACATCCTACAAATTCTCAAACAGCATATCATAAAATCATTCGTTGGAAAATAGCCCACTGACAAAAGCAACAAATTCTCCATCAAAGGTCACATTCAACTCAAGAGAATACCCTTGAAAGATACAAAAGACCATTTTATTACATTTGAAAGAATATAAATGACACAGTGTTATACAACACATCTTTACCAGTATTTAAACCAATCAGTATTTTAAAAAAAACTTCTGACAGGTCTGTCAAAAAGTCTGGGTTATGCATGCAACCCTGTTCCCTGAGAAGGGAATGAGATGTTGCGTTTAGCATAACACTATGGGAGCGCCGAACACTTGACCGGCATCTGAAGCTTGTGTAAAATCCTGTCTATTTATAGGGCTGCCAGGATCAGGTGACGTGGCAATTAAGTACGTCGCGTGATATATATGGCACCTGTGAACCGAACCATCAGCCTCTATTATCTGAAGTGAAGGTTCAACCTGAGCCCCAAGCTCCTCATGTGGGCAAGAACAACATCTTGATGTTGAAGAGCCAGTTCCTAGTCCAGGTAGTTTAGTACATGGATGCCCTGGAGTTGCAAGGGAGCCAGAGCAGCATCCATGCACTTTGTGAAGGTGCGAGGGGATAAAGCTAGCGATATTTCTATGTGGAAATATGCACCTTTTAGATCTATCGTCACAAACCAGTCCTCAAACTGAATCTGTGGAACGATAAGTTTGGGCATCAGCATCTTGAACCTGTATGTTCGAAGAGTCCAGTTCAGATGACACAGATCTAAAATTGGCCGCATACTCCTATTTATTTTTGCGGACCAGGAAATAACAGCTGTAAAAACCTCCCTCCTCAGGGAACGAGGTACATGTTCTATGGCCCCTTTGTCCAAGAGGGATCTTAATTCCCGGCACTGCTCTGTGCTGACTACTGTGGTGAGCACAGCTCTGAACTAGGAGGGTCAAGCTCTGAACTGGACCCAGTAACCCTTTTCTATGGTAGACAGAACCCATGGAGACACATTTGGCAGTAGTTTCAACACTGCCAGATGGTCTTTTAGTGATGTTAGCTTTTCCACATTCTATTGGAGGGAAAGCATCAGATTTTCGTTGCCCTGTGACAGAGAACGCAAAAAACTTGGGATGGCCTTCTCTATGGGAGGCCCTAAAGTAGCACTAGGGGCTATCTGCCGTAACAACAACCTCATGATACGTCCCTCTGTGGCCCATCAGGACCGTTCCATCCTTGCCTGCTTTGCTTTTATGATCATTCTTAGATCAGGCCTGTTAGCAGGCTGCTGCTGTGGCCGCCTGGTCCCCCTGGCGAGCCACCACATTTGACTTCTGTGCCTCTCTCACAACAGCTCTGGCCTGGGCTCCACTCATGGATGCCCAGGTGAACTCGCCACGACGGGGAAGGAACTGGCTGAACGCAGCCGTTTGCTGTCTTGCCTCGCGAAACCTGTCAGCGATGGCATTAACCGCGCCGCCAAACAGGCCAGAATGTTTAAAAGGGGCATCCAGCAAGGAGATCTTATCTTTGTCCCCCATCCTTGAGAGGTTGATCCATAGGTGCCTCTCCACCACAACCAAGCTACGCACTGAATCGCCAATATGACGGGCCATTTGCTTGGTCACCCGGAGAGACAAATCCATGGCGCGGCGCAGCCATAAAAATATATATAGTTATGTTAAATCTGGATCACATCCATTCGTGACAGAAACGTTACCATACATGGTACGGCCATGTGTATTCCACATCCAAACAAAAATATGACACACATACACACACACACACACACACACACACACACACACACCCGCACAAACACACACGTGCACGTACAGACAAACGCATGCATACGAACCTGCTTATAAAAGTCGAGCATCCCTCTAGGTTTTATAATACTCTGTACTTAGAACAACGTGTGCGAGCTTACAACATGGCTGATGTTTGTCCTAACGCGCCGAAAAAGCTCACCCTTTTTTGGGAAGAATAGAAAAAATGTTAGAACATGAAAAGATTCAATATTGGGTAATGTCAAACGGATGTACAGCTGGGGGTTTTTTTCGATGCAGAAAAAGGAACCGTTTTGCTTTTCAAGTTCTCGGTCCCGGGACACACGATCTTTTCCTTTCACGTAGAATATGAAGCACTCTGAGTCAGGCCTAGGTCAAAGGTCAACACCGTAAAACCCCATTCTGATGCATTCCCGCACACACACCACACACACTAGCATGCATACGAACCTGTTTATAAAAGTCGAGCACTTCGAAAGTTTTAACATCGGCAAAGGTTCGACCGAATTTCCAGAGTCTATTCTTCACTACTTCCGGAATCAAACACTTCGAAAGTTTGAACATCGGCAAAGTTCAACAGAATTTCCAGAGTCTATCCTTCACTACTTCCAGACACCATGGAATTCTCGGCAGGTAAAAATATGTATTTTAATCAATTAATAGTTAAATATAAAATGAAATACAATGTTTATGTAATTATCTAACTGGCATTGATATTGATATAAACTTAGAACTAATCTTTCTGAGTACAAAAATCATCATCCTTATCTGGTCATTATGTAATCTGGTACAATACTTTATCTAAAATTTAAATTTTCATTACATTTATATTACAGTGCAAGACCGAGTTAAGCTCATCTGATTCTAGTGTATAGGTAATTAAAATTTGTCTCTTAGATCTATGTAGTGATCTAAAATGGGAATGTTAAGTCATTAAAAGTATGTTTTACTGTTTTATAGACAGCTTGGTGATTATTTCTGATGATGAGATTCCCGAAACAACCACTCATGACCTTTTGAATCTGAGCTCCACACGTAAGTCATAGCATAAAATTATGAATGTTTCATGCTGTAAAAGTCTTTCATACGTGAATATAACATTGTTTGTATCATATTCAGAAGTTGAGGGAAACGTGACTAACAGTGCTTACGACGGAGATATTTCAGGTGAGTTGATGTATATTTTTACCTTCTATTTACCCAGCACAAAAAATAAATAAATAAAAGCTCTTTCACATGTTATGTGACTTATAGATACGAGTGATGCAATAGAAGACCAAGAGGAAATCATCTCGGAAACCGACATTCAACAAGACATCGAACTACAACAGATCTGTACATTGTGGCGTGAATTCTTCGAAGCAAAGACTGATTTATTGGAAATAAATCTGGTCGAGGTACAGATTTTATCCCTTTACTGTACAACACGCTTGAAAATGTGAATAGATGTCTCTCAGTGAACATAAAGTTGATTAGAAAATTGTATGATAGATATGGCGCAGAAACGACTGAAATGCAGTTCGGATATTGAGACTAAAAAAAAAAAGAGAACCGAAAATTCTCCATTATCGCATGATTTCTTTTATGACGGAAACCAGAGTTTTTCAAATGGTCCGTTATATCATGATTCGTACACACCCCTGAACCCATGTTTAACTGAAGCGATCAACCGGCTGAACGAAAGTTTAATTCCGTCACACCAAGTCGTTAGTGAGAGACCTAATCAGAGTCCAAATTACGCCGTATCAAACACATCGGTGACGCCAAACGATATATTTTCTGAATTAAATCAATGTCTGTTAGAGTTACATGATAACCTAAATGAACACGGTCATTCAGTACAATTAAACCCTGATCTAATCGATGCAGTTAATCAGTTGAATGAAATTTAAGATCGTCAGAGCAGAGCAATACTCAAAATGAAAACCCCAGCCGAAATTCCAGTCAAACTGTATCAAGTACGCCGGTGACGTCGCACGACATATTTTTCGAATTAAATCAATGTCTGCTAGAGCTACAAAATAACCTAATCGAACAAAGAGAATCTATGCAGATAAATCCATGTTTAATAGACGTGGTGAATCAAATCAATGAAAATATGTCATTATCTCCCGTTCAGAATATCGTCTCAACTCCAGAAAATGCTCAGGAACCTAGACCGTTATCTTCTCATGATATGATACACGAACTTAATCAAAGTCTTATGAGGATAAATGACAGTCTTGTTAACTTAATCGAAAACCCTGACAATATTGCACAAAATTCGGAAAACGATAATGAACACAACCATCCAATGGAAAACATACACTCGCCTAATACCCAAGATTCCCAAATGGAAAACACACATTCGCCCGATACCCAAGATTCTCAAATGGAAAACATGCACTCGCCCGATATCCAAGATTCTCAAATGGAAAACTCGCCCGATATCCAAGTAGAGCAAGAGGGTGATGGATTAGATCCTAATATTAGAATAATTAATCGGGAAAGATTCAACAACACTGCGATTAGGAGAAGAGTGAATTTTTCTTCTATTGCGAACGTTGACAGCTTTGCAGATTTTTATAATTATGTTTTAGAGATTTTAAACAGTGTGATTGAAATCACTAACAATTTAATTTCTGCCAAGGATGTAGTCACCGTTGAAATTAGAGGTGATACGATCAATGTTTCATCACGCGTTCAATTAGACAATGGTGTCATCGATTTAGGTTCTTTCCTGACCATGCTCGAAAATGCAATTCAGAGTAAACGTGAAATTTTTACCGATAATACCCTTGAAATAGTCGTCCAAATCGTCTGACCACCTCGGGGCGGTAGAATTAGAAGGAAAATAGGCCATATATTCAAATCAGAAACCCTGCAGAAGAAAATGCAGCATCTATACATTTTTCACAACAGAGACAACATGTGCTTCGCCTTGTGTGTTAGCCAACTTTTGAATCGTGAAAAAAATGATTTTGAAACTGAACAAATCGCTAGAAAATTACAACACGATGTGGGATTATCCGTAAACACCGCGGTCAGCTTCGCTGACGTATCGAGATTTGAGAGACATTTGAATTGTAAAATCGTAATCGTACACTGTTCTGCTAGCAAAGCCAGATACTCTTTCTTTCAAACTAGCAAGACTCCCCACGAAAAAACTATTTACTTGTTTTTACACGACAACCACTATTATGGGGTTAAAAGTATTTAACCCCATAAATTCGTTCCAGACTTTTAGGAACGAGTCATGTTTGTCATTTCTGCCATTCGGGGTTTGACGTTTTATGGAATCATAAATGCGCTTATAGCTGCAACGTTTGTCACGACCCCGATTGTTACAAACACCCTAAGAATGTTACTAAATGTCCAGAGTGTCAGAGACTGTGTAGCTCACAATACTGTTTCGAGATGCATAAAGCAAAGATTCAATCGCACAAAGGCGAATATTCTATGTGTGAAACGGGATTCTACTGCGGTAAATGTAAATGTGTGATTCTGGATAAACCTTCTAATCGTGAGAATCACGTATGTGCCCATTCGAAATGCATACTCTGTGGCCAAAAACTCGATGAGGATATCGAGCATAGGTGTTTTATACAGAGGGCCAGGAAAGAAAGCGAAAATACGGATTATGTGTTTTACGATTTTGAGACTAGGCAGGAAACAGGAACACATGTAGCTAATTTCATATGCTGTATTGATTTTAAGGGAGAGGAGTGGGTGGCTGAAGGGGATGATTGCGTCAGTGCCTTCTTTAAAAAGTTTCAGTGTAATACATACCACGGTTACAAGTTTATCGCCCATAATGATAGAGGGTTCGATTCATACCTTTTGTTAAACCATTTAGTGAAAGAGGGAATCACACCCGAAATCATAGCGCAAGGCGGTAAAATTTTGTGCTTCATCGATACCGCGTTTCGTCAGTCCTGCATTGATAGTCTATCGTTCTTACCCATGAAATTGAGTAGCATCCCAAAAGCCATGGGTTTTTCGGAAAGCAAGAAAGGCTATTTTCCCCATTTCTGGAACACCGTAGAACATTAGGATTACGTATGGCCGTATCCTGACCCTAAGTTTTACGGTGTAGATGGCATGATGCCTAAGGATAGAGAAGAATTCTTTAAGTGGTACAGAACGGTTTCTGACAAAGTCTTTGATTTCAAGAAAGAGATGGCGGAATACTGTGTGAACGACGTAGAAATTTTGAGAAAGGGTTGTATAGCTTTCAGACAAGAAATTCTGGATAGTACAAAGGTCGATCCTTTTAAATGCATAACGATCGCATCTGTGTGCATGAAAATCTTTAGAACCAACTTCCTGCGTAAAGATACTGTAGCTATTCCGCCGCTTGATAATTACATCACCACTCAGAAATCTTTCTCAACACCTTCCATACAATGGCTCGAATATGTTTCAAAAACGCAAAACCTAACCATTCTCCACGCATTGAACGAAGGTGAAGTCAGGTTTGGTACCTATTACGTAGATGGTTACTGTGAGGAAGGGGAAAACCGTAAGGTTTTTGAGTTTCTTGGATGTTTTTATCACGGCTGTGAAAAGTGTTTTCCCTCAATGACCCCGCATCCTCTTAGCAAATCAAATGCAACCTTCGGAGATATCCGTCAAAAATCGATGGAGAGAATTAAGAATTTGCAAGACACTCTCAATTTGCAAGTCACTCTGATGTGGGAACACGAGTGGAATGAAATGAAGAAAAACGACAATCTCGTGCAAAATTTTCTAAAAGACTTTGACTTTCCTGAGCGTTTAAACCTGCGAGATGCTCTTTACGGCGGTCGAACAAACGCGTTAAAATTGCATTATGTAGCTCAACCCGGTGAGAGAATCGATTATTTCGACTTTACCTCTCTTTACCCATTCGTAAATAAGACAAAGACATACCCGATCGATCACCCTATCATCATTTATCTTGACTTTCGACCTCTGAAATATTACTTTGGTATCATTAGAGCAAAAGGTATTACCACCTAGGGGTCTGTGGGCACCTGTTCTACCATTTCGTGTGAAAAGCAAACTCCTCTTTCCTCTATGTAGAACGTGTGCTGAACATCAGCTAAAACAATGTGATCATACGGTTCAGGAGAGAGCTCTTACCGGAACATGGGCATCTATCGAAATTGAGAAAGCCGTCGAAAAAGGTTACAAAATTCTAAAAGTGTTTGAAGTGTGGCACTTTCCTAAAAGGTCTGATAAGCTTTTTACGAGATATATTAAAATGTTCCTCAAGACCAAACAGGAAAGTTCAGGTTATCCGTCCTGGGTCGTTGATGAATCATCTAAATGTGAGTACATTCGCAAATATAAGGAGAACGAAGGGATTACGTTGGATCCGAAATTTATCACTGTTAATCCTGCCAAAAGATCCGTGGCTAAACTCGCACTAAATTCGTTGTGGGGTAAGATGTGTCAAAGACCAGACAGATCAAACACGACCTTAATTCGTGATCCTGCTGAGTTTTTACAGTTCGTGTTCTCCGATATTTATAATGTGCGTCAGTTGTCTTTTTTGAATGAGAAGGTGGCGATGGTACAGTGGCGTTATGCACACGAGAGATTGATTAAACCGCTAAACGCTAATGTATTCATCTGCATTTTCACTACAGCGTACACTAGACTTGAGCTGTACAATTTGATGGATCGATTGGATCAGCGTTGTTTGTACACAGACACCGATAGCGTCATTTTTAAAAGTAAGGAAGGTGACTGGATGCCGCCCTTAAGCGATTACTTGGGTGGACTTACCAGCGAACTAGATGATGGCGATCAAATCGTGGAATTTGTAAGCGCGGGTCCTAAAACCTACGGTTACAAAACCATGAAAGGAACAACAACCATGAAAGCTAAAGGCATTACTTTAAATTGTATCAATTCTGAAATTGTCAATTTGAAATCACTAACAGAACTGGTGGACGAGCGAGTGAAAAATCCGGATCATACAGGTCATCTCGTAACCAAGCATAACCAAATCATGAGAGATAAAAAGGGGTTTCATTTGAGAAACAAATCACAGTTGAAAAGGTTCAGGGTTGTGTACGATAAACGTGTTTTATTATCTGATTTTACAACTCTCCCTTACGGATATTAAGACTATTCTTGTATATATGTGTATATAGTTTCTGTTGATGTGTTTTGTAAAGGAAAATATGAACTTGACTGCTTTTGACGCTAGGATGCAACTTCCCTTTTCATGTATCGTATGTGGACCGAGTAATAGTGGAAAATCTTTTTTTATCAAAATGTTGTTGGAAAACTGTAAAGAGGCACTGTCGGTTGTTCCGGAAAACATTGTCTGGTGTTATACGTGTTGGCAGCCTCTGTACAATGAATTATTGACCAGAATAAAAATAAATTTTCTTCAAGGAATCCCTGATTCTTTGTGATGACGAACTATTTCCTCCAAATAAAAAAAACTTGTTGGTAACGATGACTTGATGGAATCCGCCAGTAAAAACGACGAAGTAGAAAAGGCTTTTACAAAATACACACACCACAGAAATCTGAGCGTCATCTACCTCGTTCAAAACTTGTTTTTTCAAGGCAAGACCAGTAGAACAATCAACCTGAACACCAACTACATGATTCTTTTTAAAAACCCTAGAGATAAATTACAGATCAGCATACTGGCTCGTCAAATGTATCCGGGTAACAGCAAGTATTTTTTAGAATGCTTTCTCGATGCCGTCTCTAGACCTTACGGGTATTTATTTGTTGACCTGAAAGCACAAACACAAGAAGAACTTCGTCTCCGGTCAGGGTTGTTTCCGGGGGAGAAGCTGGTTGTGTATGTTCCGAAGAAGAAGAAAAGACTTTAAAGTATCGACAACAAATGTCTGAGCGATTGAAAAAAACCCTCCCGTTGCTGTATTCATTACACAGGTCTCCATCCCGAAGGAGAAAGGATATATTACGTGATGCGCCCACAGATCTCATCCTGAGGATATGTGAACTAGCTTTAAATGTGCTCAGGGGAAACATACCACTGACGACAAAACAGTATAGGGTTTTAAAAAAAACAAAAAAAATTGATCAAACTATTTGCTGATAAAAGAGCGTCCGTAGAAAGAAAAAGGAAAGTTATTAATCAATCCGGAGGATTTCTTCTGCCTTTGCTCAGTGTAGCCATTCCTTTTATAAGCAGCTTAATCGCATCCCACAACAATTAACATGGAGACTGCAGAGAAAATGTATTTAGTCCCTCAACATCAGATCGATAAACTTAGAAACATCGCCGCAGAGAAGGAAAGCTTAAGAAAGACTGTTGAAAACAACTTGGACGATGCAATACAAGGTATTTTATCGAGGACTGATCTGAACGAATACAATAAGGCGAAACTCTACGCGTCTGTGCTGCAAAAATTTTTAAACTTGGTTAAAGTAGGAGAGCAGGAAACCGCTCAATTGACCCTGTCTCTACCTAAAATATCGGAAAGCAAAACGGAAGCAGCGGTGACCGAACCACCCAAAGACGAGATCGTGCAAGAGGTCCTCGCTAACATTTCAGCTAGAAACAAAAGAAACGCTTTGTACGTTATGGAAAAACTTTTAAAAGCCGGGGCTGCGTGGAACGATAGCGGTGAATTTATTTTTAAAGGAAACACTATCAAAGAATCTCACATGGTGGATTTGCTTAAAAATCTCACGGCCCCTCATCGAGTATCCGACGAACGGAGGCCTTTAGGTTGGAAAGAGTTCTTACAGACAGTAGCCAACCTAAATATACCCTTTTCAGCAATACCTAATGGCGGTGTTCGACGCAAAATATCTGACATAAAAAGATCTAAAGATATCTCTCATCTTGTTTCCCCACTTAAAAGCAAAGACTATGATTCCGAACCAGTTTTCAAATCCCCTGTTTTTAACCGTTCTGACTGGTTTGGTTTTTGAAATGACGAGGGACAAAGAATGTTATGTTATGTTACCCTTTATTTCAATAAAATAACTTTTGTTTAACATTTTTCTTGTGAAGCATCGTCATTTAACATTCCACTACATATGCAAATGAAACATATCTAGAGAGTTAACACATTGTACACGTAATTGAATGCTTTTTATTTACTCTAGAGTACATTTTTTTAACAAATGACACAACAGTGTTATCATTTCTATTTAAATCTTTGCTATACATAGACATAATATGGTTAAATGAATAACCTTTAGCTTTGTGACACAGAAAAAACACACAGTGTTGCCCGCAGCAAACCGACGTAAAGTTTTGAACTTGTACAGGGTTATATTTTATCTTGCAACAGTTCTTTGTCAAAAAATAATGAATCGATCGAGGAAAGAGTTTGTAGTCTGGAGGGTTTAAGTACGAGTCAAAAAATTCTCCTGTGTTTTCGTCATTAATGCATAACGCTAGCCAGTGCTCACCCGGCATATGTTTCGGATGTGTGTTTACGATGAATAAAGCTGGAAACTTTCTCAGAGTACTTGTAGGTAGCTCGTCACAGGCCATCACGCCATGAAATATTTTATCTATTTCAGGACAACTTCTCATAACCTCCGTTAGTTCTCTGGTATCCATGAGTTACTGGTAATCGATGAGCATGTTTCTTTGATTGTTTATTTCTAGAATGCTGTCAAAACTGGCGTACACGATTAGATTCACCGTGCTCGGAAGTGGTTGACGAAATCTGAGTTCCAATCGCATATTGCCCGATTTTATTAATGACAAATGCTGCCCACAATCGTCATCGGGATTCAGGTTGAATGCGAATAAAGTATATCCGTTCAGGTACTCTTCTCTGTTTATCGACAAAGCCTGATCTTTCAGCTGCTTTCCTGATGCTAAAATTAAAGAATGGAATTCACGGACCACGTTACCGGACTGAAAAACAGGCTGAAACGGCTTTGCAGGATATTGCGTACCATCTACGTACAGCGCGATAAACTCTGCATCGTAATGTTTAAAATTAAAAGGGTTTTTATTGTACGACCCGCTGAAGGCATCGTTGTCTACCATCCCAAAGATAATGGTTTTAGGTAAGGGGCCGAGGAAAAGGTTCTCTTGTGAACAAATGCGGCTCCCTGCAGCTAGACTGAAGGTCTTCAAACAGACTCTTTCGATCGGATACTTGGCTGTGGCGCTGAGAAGTGCTTGTCCGTGACCGATTTTTACAGACAGTGAGACAGTTACTTTCTTCACAAAAAGAGAAGCGTTGAGTATTTTCAGATTGAAATTTGCATTTCCTTCCTTCATCAAGCAGAATTCAGCTTTGCTGCGGATCATTTTAATCCTCAAATCGATCCCGTTCAGTAAAAGTTTATCCTGAAAAAATATATCCGAGTAAATGTGTCCAATCAGGTCGAAGGTGTTGCTTTCAGCACTGAAACTGGCCCTTTTTTTGAGACCTTCGTTTCGTCCGTCCGGGTCTGTGGCGTCCATATGCCCCGCTGTGTCTTTGTAGAATAGCCCGGTGCAAAATTGTGTTTCCAGTGTATCTTTTCCATAGTTGATAAGACTTTCAAAGGTAGCACGGTATGGGTATGTACTGCTAGATTGAGAAATAAGACGATCCCCGAGCATGACATCCATTTGTGAAAAAAGTGAGGCTACGGTGTAGTTAACGACCCCAACCTTTGCATCGTTAGCTATATTGGAACCGTCGGGGTTCACGATTTTACAGGTCAGATGTAAAAAAGTGTTGTTCAAGTCGAGGTAATCCTCCCCGTTTCCAGCCACGTAAAACTCCAGGGGCCCGTTGTCCGTAAGAGCGGAAAGTGGAGGTATTTCAACATAAGTGTACTTTTCGATACTTGTTTGGGTAAAAGGTAATGTGAAAATATCCAATTCTGTCTTGGTACACTCTGAGGATAGACTGTGTAAGAACGCCATGATGTTAGAAAATGTTCAGCCGATTTCTCTTGTGAGAGATGTAAGGGTGCCTGTCGCCTCTCTGCTCTGTCTTTTTCACACTGTTCTTGATTTTACTAACCTTACGTCTTTTATTGGGAACCACATGTCGACGCCCTGGGAGCCTTTTAGATTTTTTACGCGCAATCAACGCAAGCCCCGATCCGTCTTGATTCTGAGCTTGTGTCTTGCTCATAATGTTGCTGAATACATCACTTACGAACCCTTTAACAACTGTTTTTAAATGAGGCTTTGCAATAGCAAAACCCCTTTTGAGGAACGGAACCGCCATTCTAAAAAGACCCTTGAACAGTCCTCCTAGCCCCGACCCATACATGGTGGGGGCGCCTTGAAACCCAGGAAGACCATTTCCAGCCTGGTGGACATAATAATCCACGTAGGTCTGCAGATTAACGTAGCCCCTATCCATCATTTTACATACGGAACGAATGTTTAGCGGGTCTAAAGCGTAGTTTAGCAATAAATTTCCCGTAACTAAAACGTATAGGCTTGTTCTGATCCGTTTTGACTTCGATTACTATATCAGTAATGTGGTTCTTGGTGAGAGGTACGTAATGCAGCTTATCATAAGTAATTGTGACGACTTTGTTGTTTTCACCCGTTATATGTACGCATCTCAGTAACGGGGCAAAACTGTCACCAACTCGTTGATACTCGATAACGTCTGTGTATACATACATCGTATAAAAGCCTGCGTGAATATCAGCGGGCTTATGCGCGTCTGGTTCTCGGGCCGTTATCGGAACACCGGGGTTCATACCGAGCATATATGCTAATTTTCCATTAGCTTTGAACGCAAAATGTTTTTGGGATACGATGCATATTTTATTTTTCATAGGGTTATAGAATAGCTCTATTCCGAGTTCCAATTTCTTTATGTTGTTGTTGATTTCACTAACCACTTCATCAATATTTTTATAATATCCTGGAGTGATATTAAAGTTACTGTTTTGTGTTCTCTTTCCATCCCTCTGAATAATATGACACATACTGTCTTCCTCCGTTAACGAGTACCAACTCTGGATATATTGAACCTCTGCGAGCGAGACTTCCCATATTCCGTTCAAATCGATTGGTTTGGCGAATTTAGTAGTGTAATGCGCGATCTTATTATTAGGGTAAATATCCAAAGACGCGTTGCTTGGAAGGGTCACAAAGAATCCACACTCTTCCATGGTTTAATGAATATAGTTTTCAGTTTTGTTCACGGTGATCCTTTTGTTATGTTAACTACGTCTTCGACCGGAACCCAGGAATTAAATTTATCGGGCCAACCCACCCATTTCACCAGGCAGACTTTTTCTGGTTTCGGGTCTTTTCAGACAAGATTTTCTCAATTTTAAACGTCTTGTCCTTACCGATAATGATCTTTTGTAACTCGGGTTCATAAGATGTTCCCTCAATTTTTTCACCATCATAGTCTTGTAATTTATATACTGGGGGATCTCTCGGTATCCGTTCGGAGATTGTAAAATATTCATCCGTAAAGTTTTGCTCGTAACCTTTCTCAAACTGTCTTTTTAAACGAGAAATTCTAACGATATCACCGACTTTAAACTTGAAATTTAGTTTCTTTAATTTAGGTGAGAACAGTCCGTAGAGGGTTTTAAATACTCTGAAGAAATTGGCTTCGTTGACCTCGGCGGGTTTCATTTTGATGCTGGAATGGTAATTGTGATTGTATGCTTGAATCAAATCCTGAACTATGTCATTGTATTTTCTCGTGTTAAAAGCGGTAAAATATCTCCACATCCTGGTCTTTAGCGTTCTGTTGAACCTTTCACACACCGATGCTTTTTGCCCTGTACCCGTAGCAAAGTGAATAATGTCATGTTTTTTCATTAATGTTTGAAAATTTTTGTTAAAAAACTCCTTCGCTTGATCAGTTTGTAGTTTTTTGGGGACTCTACCTTCATTTAGAATGGAATCAAAAGCTTTAGTTACTTCGAGTCCGGTCTTGTTTCGTAACACACGTACCCAAGCATATTTGGATAAAATATCTATACACGTGATCATAAATTTCGCGTTGTCGTTACTCTCTGACAAGTTGCTCATATCGACTAAATCAGCTTGCCATTGTTCATCGATGTTCTTCACAAAAACCTTGTTTCTTTTAAACTTTGTAGATACTGGTTTATGTAGACTGTATGCATCCTGCTCTGCTAACCAGTTTTTTATTTCAGTATCATTAGCTCTTTTACCTATTTTCTCAACAATAGCTCTTTGCAAACTCTCAACACCACCGTACGAACCAGGTTCTGACGGTGTATAATATATATTCTTCATCAATCGTTCAGTCATTTCGAGTGTCAAGGCAAGAATGATCAAACACCAGTGTAGATTAAGCATTTATCTCAGAACATGTGAGCTAGGTATTACATATTCAATCAAAGTAACATTTTCCATTCTAAACAATTTATATCACACGCAGGTTTAGATACATGTTTAGTTTTACATTCAAATGTTTCAGCAATACATATAAAAAACTTGATACACACCGATGTGTTAGGGACACACGCTATTTAAGAATGTCTT
The DNA here is from genome assembly GCF_001660625.3 of Ictalurus punctatus. NCBI lineage: Eukaryota > Metazoa > Chordata > Actinopteri > Siluriformes > Ictaluridae > Ictalurus > Ictalurus punctatus. The sequence goes on along the minus strand of NC_030428.2, from coordinate 18,372,886 downwards.
CAGCATTTTTTTTTTAATTCGGCTTCAGGCTTTTCTCGCAGTCAGAATAGATGTGGCTTGTTTTGAAGTTTCCCATGTATGCGACGGTTCAGCAGGTTCCAGAGATGAGTGAAAGGTCCAGTAATCTACAACGTCTTCGCACACTTGTTCGTTGAAAACGTCTTTGGTTTTCTCCTTGACCTCGTTCAGCACGGTTTTGATGTGAGGCTCGTCTCACCATTCACACATGGTGGCTTCAGCGATACCTTGAATTTTTTCCAGGGAAGGAGTGTGTTTGATTCCACACAGTTTCAGACCTCTTGCCAATGTGTATTTGAACCACGGTTTAAACAGTTTTTTCAGCAATCTGTAGGTGTTTAGGTGTAGACAGTACTCTTCAGGATCGAACAAACACGCGTGTTGGAGTTGACTCGGGTGATTGATTGCGCAGCCGTGACAGTTGTCCTTCAGATCTTGTTGGATAACTCTATCCAGCAGTTCCCCTGTAACAGCACGTATGATGGTTAGCACAGTGTTGGTTATACACCCGTCGGCTTCATCGTTCGTTGTCAGATAGGTCAGATTTCTTTTTCCTAGGTTTTCACCGTCTTCAAAACCCGAACTGGTCACATCATCATCATCATCATCATACCGGGTTGCATCAGAGTTGTAGAAAACGGGGTTGAATTCACAAGACATGTTGCTGGTTGATGGTCAGATTACTTTGACTCGATATGTATTCAGGCTCATTGATATAGTGTGTGGGAGGAGTCTTGGTGGAGGTGGAGTTTCTGATCAAGAATAGTATATTGACGATCTCAAAAGAAGACATCTTCTAGCTTTACTTTTATTTGCATCATTTCTTTGTCTCTTCCAGTTTTTTGGAATAATTCATCGATTTGATGGAAGTAGCGTTGCAGATCGTGCCAGCTGGTTCGGTCATACCGCACTTCACAATTCTCTTTGTTATCAGGGGCGTTGTCACCGGTTAATACAGCAGCACAGTGCAGTGAAACCTGGTTCTTGGAGAAATTTGTTGCTCTGATACAGTATTTGCATTGAAGAGATGTACTGTTCCATTTACGTCTGTACGCATGCGGGGAAAAGAAGTCCATTCTAACAATGTAGTCAAAATCCTTGCACCATTTTCTGAACTTTTTCCAGTCACCTTTGTTAAAAGTTACGTTCTCTGTAGCACGGCTCCAGTGGATGTGTCCTGGGACCGAGAACTTGAAAAGCAAAACGGTTCCTTTTTCTGCATCGAAAGAAAACCCGGCTGTACATCCGTTTGACATTACCCAATATTGAATCTTTTCATGTTCTAACATTTTTTCTATTCTTCCCAAAAAAGGGTGAGCTTTTTTCGGCGCATTAGGACAAACATCAGCCATGTTGTAAGCTCGCACACGTTGTTCTAAGTACAGAGTATTATAAAACCTAGAGGGATGCTCGACTTTTATAAGCAGGTTCATATGCATGCGTTTGTCTGTACGTGCACGTGTGTGTTTGTGTGGGGGGGTGTGTGTGTGTGTGTCATATTTTTGTTTGGATGTGGAATACACATGGCCGTACCATGTATGGTAACGTTTCTGTCACGAATGGATGTGATCCAGATTTAACATAACTATATATATTTTTATGATCTACCACAGAGAGTTTCATATTCTATGTGAAAAGAAACGTGTGTGCAACTTGTGTGGGTGGAAAACATATGGCCATACCAGGTATGGTAAGGTTTGTGTCACGAATGGATGTGATCCAGATTTAACATAACTATATATATTTTTATGACCTACCACAGAGTGTTAGAAAGACCATGTGTGCAACGTGTGTGGGGTGGAAAACATATGGCCGTACCAGGTATGGTAACGTTTCTGTCACGAATGGATGTGATCCAGATTTAACATAACTATAAATATTTTTATGACCTACCACAGAGTGTTAGAAAGAACATGTGTGCAACGTGTGTGGGGTGGAAAACACATGGCCGTACCATGTATGGTAACGTTTCTGTCACGAATGGATGTGATCCAGATTTAACATAACTATAAATATTTTTATGATCATGACCTTTGATCTAGATATAGAGAGTTAGAATGTGTATCTTTTTGACCTTTGACCTATACCTGTCAAAAATAAGGTTACAATATATACAAAGTATCTCTCTCTGCTGAGTAATCAGACGTCACAGGGTTATAAACACAGCTAGTGTCTGGTTTTCCCCAGAAGCGTGATATGTCATCATGCACTTCTGAAAAAAAGGGGAGTTTTTGGCGGTGTGAGGGAGATTTATTTTCCCTGGAGAGGAAGCGTTCATCCAGCCTGCTACGAGCCACTTCCTCTTCCCCGGGCCAGTCTATATTCAGCTTTTCAACTGCCCTAGTAATTACCTCAAGCAGCTCTTTATATGCATGAGAGCTGCTCTCGGTTTTTGGTGCAATGGCACAGCAGCCCTACCAACTCCTCGGTGAGGGTGTTTTTGTCTTTCCATAGGGGAAGGAGGAGTCGCGACGTGCTCCAAAGTCAGGCAGAGAGCCGGACCCAGAAGACAGAGCAAGAGAGCTCCTCTTCCAGGTTCATACGATATCCCCAGGACCTGAGCTGGCTGGCTGGCCCAGATCCACGAGGATCTGAAACTCTCCCTTTCGGACGAGTATAGAGCAAGTCGCGAGCGGAGCTGCCTAATCATAAGACGTTCACAATGCTCACAGTCAGACCCCTCGAGGGCTGCTGTGGCATACTCCATCCCTAAATACTTCACACAGAAAGTGTGTCCGTCTCCCCCATGATGAAACAGGAGCAAGGTGTAACACACTTTCTGAATTCTCTCTCGCTCATTCTTACTTTCTCTTTTCTTTTCTTTTTTTTTTTTTAATGGAATAGAAAAATTCAGAGATTTTGAGAAAAGATAGAGAGATAATGAAGCATCTTTTTGTTTTGTTACACAAACAACCAACATGCAGTTTTGCTGAAGATAATAAAGACTAGCCTTTATTAATGCCTGCATGCGATGGCAGCCTCAAGAGGCTGCGCATGGTAATGCCTGCATTAAGCAGCTCGGCACACGACTCGCGCTGTTCTCGGAAGCCGAAGCGAGTTGGGTTTCGGAGCCTCACTGATTTGGGCCGGCCGCTGCCGAGGCAGCTAGCCGTGTCAGGTTCGGGGGATCTTTTATGAGCGCTTCTCTATCTCTTGCTCTGTCTTCCGGGTTCGGCTCTCCGCTAGATTTTGGAGCTCGCATCGCGACTCCTCCTTCTGCTATGGAAAGCCAAAGGGGAAAAACACACACACACACACACACACACACACACACAAAATAATAATAGTAATAATTCCTGTCTGACTCCGAGGTGCCAGAAGGATGTGCTAAAAACTGAGAGCAGCATATAAAGAGCTGCTTGAAGTGATTACTAAGGCTGGATGAGCCTTTTTCTCCACCACGCCGCCAGCCTTATTATCTTCAGCAAGACTGCATGTCTGTTGTTTGTGTGACAAAAAACGCTTCATTTCTACTCAATATTTTCTCAAAATCTCTTAACTTTTCTATCCTTTTTTAGAGGAAAAGAGAGGTGAGTAATGAGCAAGAAAGAATTCAAGAAGTGTGTTATGGCTTGCTCCCGTTTCATCATGGGGGGAAAAGTGCACACTTTCTGGGTGAAGTGTTTAGCGGTGTAGTATGTGATGGCAGCCCCGAGAGGCTGTGCATGGTAATGCCTACATTAAGCAGCTTGGCTCAGGATTCGCGCTCTTCTTGGAAGCTGAAGCGAGTCGGGTTTCAGAACCTCGCGGATCTGGGCTGGCCGCTGCCAAGGCAGCCAGCCATCTCAGGTTTGGGGGATCTCTTATAGATCCGGAAGAGGAGTCGGAGACGAGCGCTGCTCTATCCCTTGCTCTGTCTTCCGGATTCGGCTCTCCGCTGGATTTTGGAGCTCGCGTCGCGACTCCTCCTTCCGCTATGGAAAGCCAAAAGGTAATAATTCCTCTCTGACTCCGAGGAGTTGGAAGGATGTGTTAAAAACTGAGAGCAGCATATAAAGAGCTGCTTGACGTGATTACCAAGTGAAAGTAAATCCTTCACACTGCAGAAACTCCCCTTTCTTTCAGAAGTGCATCCCAAAATATCAGGCTTCTGCAGGAAAACCATGCATAAACCGTATTTATAACCCCACGATGTTGGATTATTCGGCCATTGTGTGAATGACATGGTTATTTAGCTATGCTGAAGGTGGAGGAGGTGCTGACGAGCTACCTCTCTCCATCGATAGTAGGTATATAGGGGGGCCCGCTTGGCCATCCAAACCACCATGTAAGGCCACTGTGGCATGGGTGGGCAAGGCCTATGCAGTAGTTGTCTTGCTTGTGGGTCACTGCAGACAATGACAGTGTTGGAGGCCTACCAAGCAGACCTAATGAGTGAGCTCGACATATGCCGGCATTCAGCCAGTTCCTTCCCTGTTGTCTCAAGCTCACCTGGGCATCCACGAGTGGAGCGTGGGCCAGCACTAGTGCGAGGGAGACCCAGAAGGCAAGTATGCCATACTTGCCATACAAGTAGGCCTGATCTAAGAATGGTCATAAAGGCCAAGCAAGCAAAGAAGAGCGGTCCTGAGGGGCCGTGGAGGGACGTATCAGGGGACGTGAGGTTGTTAGGGCAGGTAGCCCCTAGTGCTACTGTAGGGCCTCCCCTAGCCAAGGCGGTCCCCAAGTTTTCAGTGTTCTCTGGTCAGCGAGCTGTCACAGGGCAACGAAAATCTGATGCTTTCCCTCCAATAGAATGTGGAATAGTTAACGTCACTAAAAGACCATCTGGCAGCGTGGAAACTACTGCCAAATGTGGATCCATGGGTTCTGTCTACCGTAGAAAAGGGTTACCGAGTCCAGTTTATAGCTCGACCCCCCCGGATCAGAGGTGTGCTCACCACAGTAGTCAGCACAGACCAGAGCCCGACGTTAGCGCAGGAAGTAAGATCCCTCTTGAACAAAGGGGCCATAGAACATGTACCTCATTCCCTGAGGGAGGGATGTTGTTACAGCCGTTATTTCCTGGTCCGCAAAAAAATAGGAGTATGCAACCAATTTTAGATCTGTGTCATCGGATCTGTACTCTTCAGACATACAGGTTCAAGATGCTGATGACTCCAAAACTTAGTCCACAGATTTAGTCTGAGGACTGGTTTGTGACAATAGATCTAAAAGGTGCATATTTCCACATAGAAATATGTAGAAATCCCCTCGCACCTTCACAAATGCATGGATGTCACTCTGGCTCCATTGTGACTCCATAGCATCCGTGCACTAAACTACCTGGACGACTGGACGATCCAGGGAACTGCCGGTTCAACATCGAGATGTTGTTCTCGCCCACATGAAGAGCTTGGGGCTCAGGTTGAATCTCAGAAAAGTATGTTTTCCCCAGTGCAGTGGACAACTTTTCCAGGGGTTATGAGGATTCTACTACAATGAGGGCGTTTCTATCCCCAACATGCGTGGGTCAATCCTATCAACACTGAGCAAGATAAAGGTGGATCTTGGGAGACTATTGGTGCTTATGGGCCTATTGCACAGGACACCATTCAGTGGTGGCTGAGATGTTGGGGGTTTCGTCCAAGGATGAAACCTTGGAGAATAATTAATGTCACACGGTGATTTCTACATGCTCTGAGAATTTGTGTGTCCCCGGTTTCTAGCCTTGAGTCACACTCTAGGGGTGTCTCCTTAGAGCAAGACGGTAATGACAGACAACTCCCTCACAGGCTTGTGCGCGTTCTTAGAGAGCTGTCCAGCTCACGGTCTCAGGTGTGGCCCTCATTTGGCAGGGTGGCTCCACCCACAAGTGGGTGTGCGGCCTGCTGTGGTTCGCCCTCACTCCTCCCGCACAATTAGGGCTGGACGCCATGGTGCACATGTGGCCGAGGTCACATCTGTACGCTGTTCCCCCCATCGCTCTGCTCCCACCAGTTCTAGCGAGAGTTCTAGAGACAGTCTATGTCTGCTGCTAGTAGCACCTTATTGGCCAGCTCGAATATGGTTCTGAGAGATAATATCCTTGCGAGATGGCACTCCTTGGGAGATTCCCATCCACAGGGATCCACTGTAGACCCAGTGAACTGCGCAATAGCTACAGTCCTGGAGTTCTTAAAAGAACGTTTCTCAGCGGGGTGGGCTGCTTCTACAATCAGGGTTTACATGGCCACCATTTTGGCCAGCCACGCCCCTGTTGATGGAGCCTCTGTGGGGCAACATCCAACACATGCATGGTGTCAGGCAGCTGAGACCCATCTGCAGGCCACACGTACCTTCCTGGGACCTTTCTGTGGTCCTGGGAGGTTTGTCAGGGACCCCATTTGAGCCCTTAGTGTCAGCCTCTGAGATGCTTCTGACTCCAAAGGTAGCTCTTCTGATGGCCCTGATATCTCTCAAGCGAGTAGGAGATCTACAAGCTCTCTCTGTTGCCCCTTCCTGCCTTGACTTTGCCCCTGGATCAGCCAAGGCCTTCCTATATCCTATGCTGGATTATATTCCTAAAGTGCCTACATCGGCTGCCCACCCTGTGGTGTTGCAGGCTTTCTGCCCTCCTCCATTCCCCACACCGGAACAAGAGAGAATGCACCTGCTGTGTCCAGAAAAGACTCTCTGTACTTACGTCCACCGCTAAGGCCAGTGGCATAAGTTGGAGCAGCTGCTGGTCTGCTTTGGTGGTGACAGTAGAGGTGATGCTGTGTCAAAGCAGCGCATCTCTAATTGGATAGTGGAAGCAATCTCGATTGCTTATGAGGCGTGCGGTCTTGCTACGCCTCTGGGCATAAGGGCTCATTCCACTAGGGCAGTCGCCTCCGTGAAGGCTTTGTCCAAAGGGGTATCCTTACAGGATGTGTGTGCTGCTGCAGGGTGGTCTACGCCACACACATTCATTCATTATTACAGCCTGGATGTTCATTCCACCCCGGGCTTGAGTGTCTTGCAGTGACCCTTGGGCTTGGGTCTTTTTGAACAGGCTGTACCCTCATATGGTGGAGTGGGTATTCTCGTTCCCATAGTGTTATGCTAAACACAACGTCGAAGTTCCCTTTGAAAGGGAATATCTGGGTTACGCATGTAACCCTGTTCCCTGAGAAGGGAACGAGACATTGTGTAGCTTTGTCATACCAGGGCAGGCCTGTGAATTACATCTTCACTCCAGATAATGGAGGCTGATGGCGCGGTTCACAGGTGCCATATTTATATCCCGCAAAGCGCTTAATTGCCACATCAACTGATCATGGCAGGCCTATAAATAGGCATGATTTTACACAAGCTTCGTATACCAGTTATGCGCAAGAGGCGCTCCCATAGTGTTATGCTAAACGCAACGTCTCGTTCCCTTCTCAGGAAACAGGGTTACATGCATAACCCAGACGGTTATATGATGGCTCAATCGGATTACCATCAGATTATTTGGTTGGATGTAAACATATCCAGTGTAAATAGTCTTGCTCTCTGTCATTGACTAAAATAGCACAGCATTGAAGGAAGGACCTTTAGGCCTCTCTCTCTCCCTGCAGTTTCACATTTCACAAGAGGGACTTAAATTATTCAGCTTAAAATGTCTGTCATATAATGTTTCTCTGAAAAGAGGAGAGGAAAAAAATGTGGAACTGCCTCCTTTGAACTGAGATTAAGACTGTCACCCAAAACCATGCTGCAATCTATTTTGTACAGTAATGAACTAAATTTACTCCAGTCTTTCCAGCTAAAAAGAAACACCCCACACATTATTCACACATTTAAAACACATTTATTTATTTAATTATTTAAATGTCGTCTAGGCTGAAATCAAAAAGCCCAGAAGCACTGTATTAGAAACCAAACAATGCAGAGCTAATAAAGATAAACTTTAAAATAATAATAATAATAAAATAAAATAAGAAACTAGAACTGTCGAGTTGCACCTAAAGCAGCATATTTCAGCTGCAACCCCCTGTGACTAAAACAGGGTGAATCTTTTAAAATAGAATCTGAGAAGTGAAAAATTGTGCCAAATACACCATATAATATCTTCTGTCCATTTCTCACCTCCAGACTGAGGAGAGAAGTTCTGGGATATAGCTGTTTCCCAGAGTGCGCCACAACTTCTGACTGAGAGACATGTTGGCCTGACAGGCACATTTTTCATCATCTCTCCACCTGATTGCTACTGCAGAATGATTGATGAGAATCACAAGTGTCTGACTCAAACGTGTCACCATGGGTCTGCAGCTGGATTGCTGAATGTCATTATGCTGTGTCTGTGAGTATGTATGTGTGTATGGGAAGAGCTTGCAGAGTTAGACAAGCGCAATACAGCATAAATGCAAGTATTATTATACATACACATGCAAACTTAACAAGTTATGAATAAGAGCCATAATTTCCCTCATTAAAATGCAAATCAATTTATAACATTTTTTACATGCGTTTTTCTGGATTTTCTTGTTGTTATTCTGTCTCTCACTGTTCAAATAAATCTACCATTAAAATTATAGAATGATCATTTCTTTGTCAGTGGGCAAATGTACAAAATCAGCAGGGGATCAAATACTTTTTTCCCTCACTGTATAAAGCACAATATGGCATGGGTTATTAAAGTCTTCCATCTTTTCACTGAAAATATCATTTGTATGTATTTAAATTTGTGCCAAAACTAAACAAATAATTATACCATTTTGCAAACAAACACAATCTGCTTTGCAAAGGAAAACTCGACTCTCAAACAAACAGAAAGCGATTTTCTCACAAATGTGTCAACTTGATTTTCTCACAAATGTGTCGGTGCAGATTTTCTCATAAATGTGTCGGTGCAGATTTTCTCACAAATGTGTCAGCGGAGATTTTCTCACAAATGCAGCTAAGAAACTTCCTCTTCAAAACTAACAGATATCACCATCACTAGTCTCCTGGGTGAAGCATTACAACATGCTGCACCACTACACCATAACAAAGTGCAGTAAATAGTTATTTTATCTGTTGTTTATTTTTTATTGAAATTTTTATGCAAAGAAATAACAATACTGAATATATACCGCTTTCAATCATACACATACAATACATAGGCTATAAGTCTATAAGTAGCTATATATATATATATATATATATATATATATATATATATATATATATATATATATATATATATATATGGAGGGATAATTTTCATTGAATGCGTCAACATTTTTTTCAGTAAATATAATTCCATTGAGGTTATTGACATGGAATTTTCCCCAGACTTAACTCAAGAAATCCACACATATAAAGAAATCCAAACATTAAAGTCCATAAATGAAGTTATGTGTAATAATGAGGAATGATACAGGAAAAAGGTGTTGAACACGCTAACTGAAATTTATTTAATACAAAGTGGAGAAGCTTTTGTTTGTAATGACGGCTTCAAGACGCTGCCTGTATGAAGAAATTAATGAAAATTAAGTTCAATTTTGCTCTCCTTTGACCAGACTACACTCACCTAGTATTTCATAGGTTTGTCCAAATGAGTTGTAGCAAACTTTAAACGAGCTTCGACATGCCTTTTCTTTAGTAATCAAATCTTGCGGAGTGAGCGTGTGCAGTGGAATGCATTTCTTATTGTTTTCTCTGTGATGATGGTACCTGCTGCCTCCAAGTGCTTCTGGAGCTCTTTCAGAGTGGTCCTCGGCTCTTGGGCTACATATTCTGACTATTCTTCTGACTCCCCAGTCAGAAAACTTGCGAAGAGCTCCTGTGCATCACTGGTTGATGACAGAGTGATATTGCGCTTCCACTTGCAGATAATGGCCCCGTTGATGCTTACTGGAGGATTAAGAAGTCTTAAAATATGTCTGTGTCTGATTCCATCGATATGTTTTGCAACAGTAAGGTTGTTAAGGTCTTGTGAGAGCTCTTTGTTTTTACCCATCATGAGATGTTTTTCTGTGACACCTTGTATTACATTACATTGTAATATATAAAAGATAAGAAAAAAGCACTTTGGCCTATTACTCATGGCACATGAAAAATCTCATCATGGCACAATAGAAAAGAAATAAAATTTTTGTTATCAAGTAACCTAAAGGATTTAATTAAATACTCCATTTCAGGTTAAAAAAATAAATAAATCCACAAACCTAGGTAACTTAATAAATAAATAAATAAATAAATAACTTTTCATGTGACTGTGAAATTTTGCCACAACAATAACGAAATTCAACCTATCTAGCAGCAACTTGTTTTTATTTTCAAAATAACAAAAGACTTCCTTTATGCTTAAATAATAACTTAAATTAACTTTAGACAAACAGTAATTACTCAGTTTGCTCCAAAACAAAGTGGATATTTTAAATGAAAAGAACACATGTCTCATGTTTTCACTTTCACCATTACAAATGGTACTTGTTTCAGTTACATCACAATATCTTGTTAGTAGTGCATTGCATGGGTAGATTTTGTGCAGATTTCTAAAATGAACTTCCTTAATTTTATTTGGGATGCAATACTTAAAAACAAGTTTTTAAAACCAAGTTTTTTTGTTTTTTTTTATCTATCAATAAGAGACATCCAGTAAAATTTTATCTTGGGGCAATTGAGGTTTGAAATTGAGATAAATGGCACATAAACTTGTTATTGTCATAGAATAAAACATGAAAATATCTTGAGCTTTTGTTAATCACAGAACTTATTTCAGAATTTAATAAAAGAAACACAATTTACTGCACTCTACTGTGGTGTAATCTTCTGGGAGACTAGTGTAAATTGACTGATATCGCCATCTGTTGGTTTGGAAGAGGATGTTGCTTAGCTGCATTTGTGAGAAAATCTGCATCGACGCATTTGTGAGAAAATCAAGCTGACACATTTGTGAGAAAATCAAGCCGACGCATTTGTGAGAAAATCAATTACTGTTTGTTTGCGAGTCAAGTTTTCCTTTGCAGAGCAGATTGTGTTTGTTTGCGAAATGGTATATTTATTTGTTTAGTTTTGGCACAAATTTAACTACATACAAATTATATTGTCAGTGAAAAGGTATCTTCTCTGTTATTATAAGAAAATTCTTTGAAATTGGTGAATGTAGAATATGTGAAAAAGAGGATGACCTGGATTTATAGGAGCTGGCAGCTCTGACAGCTGCACTGTGTAAGCTTATGTTGTCCCAGATGAAAACAATAAAGTCCTGAGAGCAGTCACACTAAGCATTAAGTCATGCTAGTATACCCATAGTTGCATGCATATGTTGCTTTCCCATAATCACCAGGTTGACAGAATGAATTCTGCTTCATCAACATCAACAAACGTATACATCAGTTTACTCCAAGCTCTAGACATTTCCAAGTCTTCTTTCAATCTTCATTTGTCCAGTTGTGGTGAGCCTCTGGCCATTGTAGCCTCAAATTCCTGTTCTTGGCCAACAGGAGTGGAGCCTGGTGTGGTTTTCTTTTGTTGTAGCTCATCCACTTTGCTCAGTGAGTTGTGTGTTCGGAGATGCTTTTCTGCTCACCGTGGTTGTTAAGAGTGGGTATTTGAGATACCATAGCTTTCTTGTGAGCTCAAACTAGTCTAGCCATTCTCCTCTGATCTCTCATCAATAATTCAGTTCAATTCAATTTTATTTGTATAGTGTTTTTTACAGTAGATATTGTCTCAAAGCAGCTTTACAGAAATATCAACACGGTATACAGATATTAAAGGTGCAAATTTATCCCAACTGAGCAAGCCACTGAGTGGCGACGGTGGCAAGGAAAAACTCCCTAAGATGTTTTAAGAGGAAGAAACCTTGAGAGGAACCAGACTCAGAAGGGAACCCATCCTCATCTGGGTAACAACAGATAGTGTGAAATGGATTTATATGAAGTCTGTTTGGCCTTAGAAGCAGCCATAGTCCCAGCAATCTGGAATTGGAGTAGATGAGAGCTCCATCCAGAGGTAGGACATCCGAAACAGATCAGGCAGGTCCGGAGAGCAGAAAGGTTCAGGATCTCTAGTATCTCCATAAAATTGTGTGTGGCTCGGCAGAAGGAGAGAGGGAGAGAAAAGATTATTAGCACTGTGCTTAGCATAATAGAAAGTCTAGTCAGGGTAGGCTTGAGTAAACAAATACGCTTTAAGCCTAGACTTAAACGCTGAGACTGTGTCTGTGTCCCAAACACTAATTGGAAGACTGTTCCATAACTGTGGGGCTCTATAAGAGAACGCTCTTCCCCCTGCTGTCGCATATATATATATATAATATTAATATATATATATATATATATATAATTTTAAAGTATAGAAAATAGAAGAATAACATGAGCTCGAAGGACACTGCTTCCTGCTTCCTCGGTTCAAAGGCGTTTCCGCCCACAAAGCTGCTGCTCCTTGGATGTTTTTGTTGATATCACATATTTTCCCCATTTTGTTGTTTAATGTGTACATTAACCAAAATGCTTGACCTGTATCTACATGATGTTATACACTGCACTGCTGCCACATGGCTGATTGGATAAATGCAAGAATGAATAGGTGTACATATGTTCCCAATAAACGGGCCGGTGAGTATATATCTGACTTCAGTGCAACAGTACACTGTGAAAAGAGTTTAATCATTACATTTAAAGTGAACATTTATTACAATAATCCAGTAATATATGCATATATAAATATGCTTATACAAAGACCTGCATGAGAAATAGACCCCATTTCTTGACAAAGCTCTTCATTTGCAAAAACAATCTCCCCTATAAACATAAACAATATTTATAATATTGTTCCATAATAGTCAGGCAGAGTCATAAATAATCATAAATTTCACACACCTTTTTTTTTCATTTTTCTTCTGTTAGCTGTCAAAGTTCAAAGCCTTTGAAATATTTCCCTCCATCTCTTTGAAGTATTATGAATGCACCAAGCTCTGTGTAAAATGAAATATAATAGGATGAAATTTGGCTATGTTTGCACAGCAAAGATGAAACGATGGTATACTACACAAAGCCCATTTATTAATAGGAAAAAACAAGGACATGTTATTCACATCTGAGTGCAATGAACTAAGTAAACAGTGGTTAAGGAGTTGAATTATAATGTGTCTTTGTTACTATAGATATCGATGCAATTCTAAGATTCAGGTGAAATCCTGGAGTTCTAAATTATGGGAAATTTACAATACAGCGTCATCCCCATCTTCAGAACTACAAAAAAAATGAACTATGAGCTCATACAGCATTAGTAATTAACAATTGGGCCCTAAATAAAGGTTTAATATACAGTAAGCCTGCATGTCATACTCACTCAAACTCTTCAAATTCTCACTGCTGATATAACCTCCAGTAATTAGATGTCACATGCATACACTCCCTCCTAAATCTTATTCTTCCATTTTGGTGAATTTGTGAGCATGTGTGTTTGCAGTCCAGATGGGGAACCACAGCTGCCAGTGCCTGGTGTGTGTGGTTTGGGTGCCTGAGGAACAGGTCTTGATGCCTAATTTATTCCAGTGCACACACTCAGGCTGCATTTGGGGATGTTTAAGAGGAACATATTTTTTGTAATAAACCGGAATGATTTTTAGGGTGTTTGTGTCAAATACCCATGTGTGTAGTGGGAGCTTGGAAATAGTTTCCCTTCCTACTCCATTTTCTATCTTTTCAACACCCAATGGCTTGAATTGCACAGTATATTTTCAGTATAGTGTTTGATGAGAGATGCAAGAGAAGTGACTAGAATCATAACACAATGTCATTAGCTGTAGGTGTATCTAATTCGAGCTCCAAATATCAGTATCTGTATTCAAATATAAACCCAAAGTAAGCATGGTCTAAACAGATTTAAAAAAAATACATTTAAAATTTAAAGCTTCATATTCAAGTTGCCTTGTGAACCCTTTTAGCAAGTTTTTTTTTTTTAAAAAAAACTGTATCTGTATTTGTTTTCATTTAAAACAGATGATCTATTCAATCCACCCCTACTGACTATGAAAAATCTGAACAGACATTTTACCTTATTAAGGATAATTTATCTGAATATTACTTAAGCACTCTCATGTGAATTATAATTGACAATTCAAATAACATGAGTCTAGTAGCTAACATGAAAAGGACTTAAAAGAGAATGATGGATGAGTCTTTGTGTATTTTTAAAGTTAAGTGCAAAAATGTTAGGGCTAGTAGTACCAGCATTAAACACAGATTTGTTTTCATCTAGTGTAAATGAGCACGTGGTGTATAATTATCATTATACTCCTTTTCAATACCGTCTTTGAAGCTAGCATACGGAATGCCCCTAATCTTTGACCTGATTCCAGTCAGCCATTGTTAAAGCTAAGCAGCAGCTTTGAAGGGAGCAGATATACACTTATAAGAACCCTTGAAGCTTGGATGAAATACACTTTTGAATACAGGTGCCTCCAAAAATACATTTCAGAAACCATCTTCTGTTATTCAGAAGATGTTATTCAAAACACATTCTGTTATGCAGCAGAAACTTCAAATGAAGGTTTGCTGTCTGACATTATGTTGGAATCAGTGGGAGAGACAGACCGGCTCTGTAGACTGCGAAAAAAAGCCAGACATACTGTATATCCATCCTCAGACACCCTGCTGGCCATGTTCTTGTAACTTTAAAACCATGAATATTCAAACAAGCCAACATATATGGAATGTTATGAATGGTTAGGCAGGATTAGTGAGCATAGCTGTCTGTATCAAATGCAGTGAAATCACACTGAATCATTAAAATATGTAACAAAAAAAAAATTGTGACATCGAATTTACTGAAGTTTTCAACATGATGCCACCAATCCTCACCTCACCCACTCTTAACATTGTCTTTAGTGATGTTGTTACTGCTATTATGGTTGGCTTGCGTGACCACAATATAAAAGGGGCACAGAGACAAAATAGTACTTGCAAACAGTTTACATTTGTTTTAAGAGTAAAGAAAGATAAGCACCTATTGGATGCCTAGGGAGTGAATCAGAAGATGTTTGAATTAGTGAACATGTCAGTGTGGGTGTCATATCAAACCAGTGACTACATTTCTCATCCTGCACTGCGGCCTACAAACATGGCTGCCATGGACTACACTTCCCACACACACACACTTTCACCTTCTCCGGAATTCTAATCACACATACACACCTGTTGCCAATCTCACACTCACTCCATGCTATATAAGAGACTTTTTGAACACCATGACTTTGCAAAGTATTGAGTGTTATCAGCATACCAAGCGTTCATACCCTGTTGCTCGTTTTGATTCATATACTTTGATCTTGTTTCTAGTTTCTCGTTCTCGATTCTTGCCTTGCCTTATTGATGCCTGTTTGCAGATCGCCTGACCCTGTTTTAACCACGCTCTTGTCTTGTCTTGATTTGGATTTGTCTGCCTGCCTCTCTCAAATGAAAGTCTTTAACTGCATTTGTATCCGTCCTAACCTCCATTACGTGGATTACGTAACAGAATACTCCGCCTAACCATGGATGCAGCAGGAATACGGAGGAGACATCATGCCAAGTTAGTAAGGAACACCCTACCGAGACTCAACTTTATTAAGCTTCCTCTGTGGGTAGCCACGGATGCCCCAGAGCCATACGATGGATTTTTTGTCTACCCTGAGTATTTTCACTTTGACTGCCAATTGCATATTTGAGCCTGGCACACCCCAAGCCTGACCAGAGGCAGTGGCTAGGGTTCATACTCTCCCGGCTCATTGGCCAAGCCCGCCAGTGGGCAGAGTGTCTGGCATGTACAGATTACAAGGGTCTGCACAATGTAACTCAGTTTGTGGGACTATTAACAAAGGAGTTTGGGAGTCCAGAGTACGCCCCCCACCTGGATGTGTGTTTGGGGAAGGCATGCCCCATAGATAAACCTGGCTTGCCATTCACCACCTATTATGAGCAGGCAAACTGGGTGACCTCCTCCCCAACACTCCTGCCTAAGACCCACTATGTGATCTCAGCAGCCGAGCTCCAGCCAGAGGTCAACATGGTAACCTCTTCCCCAGAGCTCCAACCTGAGACCAACAAGGTGGTCTCACCTGCTGAGCTCCAGTCTGAGGTCAACGTGGTGACCTCCTCCCCAGAGCTCCAACCTGAGACCCCCGAGGTGGTCTCACTTGCCGAGCTCCAGTTGGAGGTCAATATGGCGACCTCAACTCCAGAGCCCCAGTTGGAGGTCACAGTGGCGACCTCCTCCCCAGTGCCCCAGCAGGAGACCCACAAGGTGGCCTCACCTGCCAAGCTCCAGTCTGAGGTCAACGTGATGACCTCTTCCCCAGAGCTCCAACTTGAGACCCATGAGGTGGTCTCACCTGCCAAGCTCCAGTCTGAGGTCAACACGTGCGACCTCCTCACCAGAGCTCCAACCTGGGACCCACAAGGTGGTCTCTCCTGCCGAGCTCCAGTTGGAGGTCAACGTGGCGACCTCATCTCCAGAGCCCCAGTCGGAGGTCAACGTGGCGACCTCCTCCCTAGAGTTCCAGCAGGAGACCTACGAGGTGGTCTCACCTGCAGAGCTTCAACATAAGACCCTTGAGGCGGTCTCATCCCCAGAGCTCCAGCAGGAGACCCACGAGGTGGTCTCATCCCCAGAGTTCCAGCCTGAGACCCACAATGTTGTCTCATCTCCAGAGCTCCAGCATAAAGTCAATTTCCTGCTAGAGGTCAACGAGGTGACCTCCCAAACCATGTTCCTGTCTGAGGTCGAAGAGATGGCCTCTCCAGCCAAGTTCATGTCCGAGGTCAACGAGGCGACCTCCAAAGCCACGCTCCCATCCTAGGTCAACGTGGTGACCTCCTACGCCATGGTCCTGTCCGAGGTCAAAGAGACAACCTCTCAAGCCAAGCTCCTGTCTGAGGTCAAAGACATGGCTTCTCATGCCAAGTTTCTGTCTGAGGTTGAAGAGACGACCTCACGAGCCAAGTTTCTGTCCGAGGTCAAAAAGATGGCCTCTCATGCTAAGTTCCTGTTTGAGGTCGAAGATTAGATAAAGAATGGGTCACGCTGATACCTAGGTATTTAAAACCTGACTGACTACATTGAAACGGTAGATCTGACTGTTGGAGAGAAAATGCTGCAGTATTGACAGGAAAACAGTCGCTTTTATCTAAATTTAATTTATAACCAGACACAACACCGAAGGACTCCAGAACACCCAAGGCAGCTGGCATAGAGGCAATAGGATCGGTTACATACAATAACAAATCATCAGCATATAGCGATTTGTATTCTACACCGTATCGAACTATTCCTTTAAACAAGGGAGAAGATTTTAGTGCAATAGACAGTGGCTCGATAGCGACAGCAAAAAGCAGAGGGGATAAAGGACAGCCTTGACGACACCCTCGTCTGAGAGCTAAATAATCCAAATAAATATCGTTTGTCTGAAACCTGGCATGAGTAAAGGAGGCTAATCCAAGAAATAAACTCATCCCCAAATCCGAACTTCCTCAAGACTGCAAACAAATACTCCCGCTCAACCCTATCAAATGCTTTTTCAGCATCTAATGAAATCACAATCTCAGGGAGCACAGACGAATGCTTTGAATAAATTATATTAAAGAGTGTGCGGGTATTAAAAAACAATTGACGTCCCTTTATAAAACCGTTCTGCTCTTCAAATATAATATAAGGGAGTACATTCTCTTTTTTTCCAGTTTCATTTTTATTGAACATTTCTGCTGTACATTTCTGCTGAACATTTCTGCTGAACTAAACATTTCTGCTGAACTAAATTTCTGCTGAACTAAACATAGGGAGTACATTCTCTAAACAAGATTCCATTACTTTCGCCAACACCTTTACATCTGCATTAAGCAGAGACAGCGGTCTATAAGAACTGCAGGAGGATGGATCCTTACCCTCCTTGAGAAGCAGAACTATCGTGGCTTGTGTCAATCAAAGAATCAAGAGTGCTGTCTATAAAAAAATAATCAATCCTCGAATAGGAATGATGCATCTGGGAGAAGAAAGAAAACTTTTTAAGAAAGGGGTTACGGGATCTCCAGGGATCAACGAGACCATTCTGACACATAAAATCGGAAAATGTTTTAGACATTGCAGATTGATTCAGAGTACGGGGATTAGACCGATCTAAGTTTGGGTCAATTACACAGTTTAAATCTCCACCGAAAATCAACAGGTGAGTATTTAAGAAAGGGAGATTACTCAACATTCTATTAGCAAATTCCACATCATCAAAGTTTGGAGCGTATACATTTATCAACAATACCTGTCTTTGCATTAGAGTACCAGCAACTATAATATATCTACCGTTCGCATCAGCGATAACGTTAGTGGCCGAAAACTGTAACCTTTTGTCAATTAAAATAGCGACTCCTCTTGCTTTTGAATTAAAGTTTGAGTGGAAGACTTGACTCACCCAAAGGCAGTGTAACCTTTGATGATCTTTAATACGTAGGTGCGTCTCCTGTAAAAATACTATATTGGAGTTTAAACGTTTCAAATGTGTAAAAACCTTAGATCTCTTGACAGGATTACCCATATCTCTGATGTTCCATCTAATAAATCTTAAAGGCGTGCCTGTCCCAGCTATTCTGGGATCCATATTACTACTAACCATTTAAATAAAGTAAACCATAGGAATATAAATAGCCAATTAGAGCCGAAGTGGGACCTCCCCCCAAAGTTAAAAGAGACTTTTAACACAGTTTCCTCTTTACCCCCACGTCTGTGTGTGTGTGTGTGTGTGTGTGAGTGTAATGTAACTCCTAGCGTGGCTTCTGCTCTCTCTTTCTTGTTGATGTCAGTGTAACCTGACTCAGTGCAGTGCATGTCTCAATGACAATGTGTGAGCATGTTTCCCGTGTTCCTTCAGTTTTACCATGTTGCTTTCCTCTTACAATTGGGATGATTATTCTTTCTGTCTGTATTTTTTCCTTAGCTGAACACCAGCTCTTTTTTCCTCCCTCATTTGAAGATATGAGTTTTTACCTGAATACTCACTACCAGCTTGCACACCTTTCTGCAGATTTGGCCCTCTTGATTCAGGTTCTACGCATTCCATCTGACACCTCTGGGCTTCCTCCCCCCTGAGATGCAGAATCAGTCCAGCTAAGGTGTATGTTGATGCTTCCACGCAGACCGACTCTTTTCTCGCTGTCTCACCTGGCAACTCATCTGACCATCATGCTGATGATGACATGACATATTCTGATCCTGGCTCTGACCTCTTCCTCCCTACACTCCTGCTAGCCCTGATTTTTCCGCTGGCCTCACCCATACCGTCAGCCCTCCTCTCCCACTGATTATTCTCCCACCAGTCCAGTTTATCCTCAATAAAATCAATTATTTCTTATGCATTGTCTTCCTTGTGTTTTATTTCTTGTCTGATTCACAACCAACACAAGTTCCTGTCGGAGGTTGACGAGCCGACCTCTGACACGGCCAACCAAGCTCTGCTCACCCCTCAGTCTGCTGACCCAGTCAACCAAGTTCTGCCCATGCCTGAAGCAGACATCATGAACAAACAAGTTATGCTCATGCTCGAGACTGATGACCCCAGCGAACCAGCCCCAGCCTCATGTCTGCTCCTCGGCTCCTTGAGGAACCTGCTACTTGTCAGACAATGCCTACACTTGAACCTGAGGGTCTGTGAAGACACTTTGCCCAGAGCTCCCAGACCAACTTGGGAGGTAGTGTATTTTGGCGCTTCGGGAGAAGAGCCCTTGTGGAGGGGGTTCTGTCATATCAGTGACTACATTTCCCATCCTGTACTGCGGCCTACAAACATGGCCACCATGAACTACACTTCCCACACACACACACTTTCACCTTCTCCAGAATTCTAACCACACACACACCTGTTGCCAATCTCACACTAACTCCATGCTATATAAGAGACTTTTTGAACACCATGACTTTGTGAATTATTGAGTGTTATCAGCATACCAAGCATTCGTACCCTGTTGCTCATTTTGATTCATGTACTTTGATCTTGTTTCTAGTTTCTCGTTCTCGATTCTTGCCCTGCCCCGTTGATGCTTGTTTGCAGATTGCCTGACCCATTGCCTGTTTTTGACCACGCTCTAGTCTCATGATTTGGATTTGTCTGCCTGCCTCTCTCAAATAAAAGTCTTTAACTGCATTTGTATCCGTCCTAACCTCCATTACATGGATTACGTGACACTGGTACATATGAGCAAAGAAGGCTGTCAAAAATTGTCTTTTGATCTTTTGTTAAAAAAAATCACAAAAATACTTTGCTCTCATGGATATCAAACAATTACAAACACAACACAGGTTTAGAAAAAAAAGTTAAATATAGGTGTGCAATAATTATTGGCACCTCTATGAATTCATGTGAGAAAAATATATTTGAAGTATATTTCCATTGATATTTTATTGTTTCACAGGGGTATAAATATGAAGTAACACATAGGCCAAATTCCCTTAGTCCTTCATAACAATGGATAAGACCAAGGAATACAGCTGAGATGTGTGGCAAAAGGTTTTTGAGCTTCACAAAATGGGAAGTGGCTATAAGAAATAGCACAAGCATTGAAAATGTCCATTTCTGCCAACAAGGCAATAATTAAGAAATTCCAGTCAACTGGAAATATTATGAATCAACCTGGAATTGGATGTGTATTGTATTGTGTCAACACACTGTGAAGAGGATGGTTCGAGTGGCCAAAAAAAAGGATCACAAAAAAAGGATCACAGCTGGAGAATTGCATAAGTAGTTGCATTTTAGGGTCAGAAAGTCTTCAAAATTACAGTCCGATGTCACCTACATCACCACTAGTTGTTTGGAAGGGTTTCAAGAAAAAAGCCTCTACTCTCATCCAAAAAAAAAAAAAAAATCAAGCATCTTCAGTTTGCCAGACTCTACTGGAACTTCAAATGGGATTGGGTTCTATGGTCAAATGAAACCAAAATATAGCTTTTTGGAAATAAACACCAGAGGTGATTTGGTGCATATAGAGAGTTAGCCATATGGAAAAGTACCCCATACCCACGGTTAAATATGGTGATGGCTCCTTAATGTTTTGGGGCTGTTTTTCTGCTAGAGGTCCTGGACATATTATTAGGACAAATATCATCATCGACTCTATCAAATATCAATAGATATTAAATGAAAACCTGACTGCCTTTGTCAGAAAGCTTAAAATGGGCCATGGTTGGATCTTCCAGTAGTACAATGATCCAAAACATACATCAAAATCAACACAAAAATGGTTTACTGATCACAAAATCAAGGTTCTGCCATGGCCTTCCCAGTCCTCTGACTTGAAACCTATAGAAAACCTGTGGGGAGAAGAAGAGAGTCCACCAACGTGGACCTTGAAATTTGAAGGATCTGGAGAGATTCTGTATGGAGGAATGGTCTCAGATCCCTTGCTATGTATTCTCCAACCTCATCAGGCATTATAGGAGAAGAGCTGTTATCTTGGGAAAGGGAATTAGCACAAAGTAATCTATAAAAGGATACCAATAATTATGGCACACATATATTTAGCAAAGATTTTTTATAAACCTGTGTTGTTTGCAATTGTTTGATATCCACTAGGGCAGAGTATTTTTGTGAATGTTTTTTTAACAAAAGATCAAAGGTTTAAAAAAGACTATTTTTCTCAGTCTTCTTTGATGAGAACAAAGTATTAGTCTGTCATTGTTTTCCTGTTAATAAATAAAATGTTATTAATAATAATGAAATATGATAATATTTCATATTTAGCAACTATCATGTTTGTGAATGCATACATACTGTATGTGCACTATTTTTGGATATAAAGTAAAACTTCCACATTTAATATCCAAAGGTAGGTTAATAATTACTGTGTAATTGTTACTAAATCATATTTTTAATTGTTGATGAAACAGAAATTTAGTGATAAATAAATAAGCTGACATTGACCAACCAATTTATTCAACCTATTCAATTTATTCACTAAACATATTCAGTGATACTGTACACATATCCAGATCTCAAGACCGCTTTCTATTTTCTAATCCACAACACTTCATAGAGATAATAAGGGGAAACAGTGAAACAGCAGTGCTAGGAAAAGAAAATTAGAATTCTCAACCTGCATTTTCACTGCGTACTCACTGCAGATTTACCACACAACACAACCAAATGCAGCACAGTGGTTGCCCAAGTGGAAACAATGCTGTCAGAGACAGGGGAACAAATGTTGGCAACAGATTTCCAACACCCATTGTGTGTCTGTGTGCGTGTGTGTGTGTGTGGTTCTGTCACTGTGTGTGATGAACAGTTTTAGAGCTGGACAGTTCATACACATGATTAGTTTTACCAGCAACTCTGTTATTATCCATACACTGTTGGTATCACTGTACACTGAGATATTACATTATGAGAGAAACACAAAGAGGAAGAGGCAGACAGAATGAAGTAGAGATGGCTCAATGCCCTCAAATAAAGCCAAATAACAAGCCACATAAATGCTGCTTTACAGTTCTAGAGCATTTTGCTATTACATATTTTTATTGAATGTCAGTTCCATCCAAAAGACATGCAATGCAGGCAAGACAGGATAAGATACTGGCTAATGTCTCGGATTTATCCTTTGATTAACGGAGTCCCCTCAAATTTGTCTGGTCATGTTCAATTAACCACCAGATTCTGCAGATGTTCAAGATTCTTGCCTGAAACACAAATATTCATATAAGCTTTAACAATTTCCCGCCTTGATTACTGAAAACTTACATGCTGCTATCCCTTATGGTACAGAATATTCAGAATGTTGGTGCTTGGTTCATAACCTCTCAAAGTTCTTTCATGTGAGACATTTTACTGGCTTTCTGTTGTAGCATGGATCAAATTCATAACTCATGTTCTTGCAATTCATTGCTCAAATGCCCTGTGTCACATTAGCTATGTACTATGGTTCAGGACTACACACCCATACACCAACCTAGGTCTTCACCCCAGAACACTTGCTATGTCCTTCCATTGGATTTCAGTGTGAACATAAGGCAAGAGTCTGCAGAGTCCTTTCCCCTCTATTCTGAAGAGTTTGTCCTACCTTATTCAGAGTTATTCTCTGACCTGGACTTCATCATATCTACAGGATCAGTCTTGCAATATTGAATGAAGATGCTTAGTTTCATCACCACACAGCCTCAAAGGAGTTTCCCATGAGACAGTTCTTGGTTCAATCTTGTTCTCCCTAAATACTAAATCACTAAGCTAAGTAATCACATCTCTTGGTTTTTTGATGGCATGCAACTCTTGTCCTCTATCAACTGTACAAATTTCTCAGAAATTATTAGAAAAATGATTTAGATCTGTTCCCTAATCTCTTTTAAATCTTATCTGCTTGACTCCATTTAGCTGGATGTCATTCTTATAATGCATATCACTAAAATACAGAACGCTTATAATGCATATGTTAGTGTTGTGGAAAAATATACAGCTTTTTGAGCAGTACCATTTGAGCTGTATCAAAAGACAAAAAAACAAAACAAAACAAAAACAAGCAGAAACAGAAATCACAGTAACTTGTACAGTAAAAGTAGAGTGAAACTTATCTTATAACTTTGAACAGCATATGTATTACACTGAAGCTTTAGTGTTTTCACTGTGTGCTTTTGATCATCCTGCAATATTTCGCCTCCTACCACTACACTCCAGTAATTGGCTTCAGTACCTTATGAAAATAGTTTCAATTACTAAATTTCATGGTGATAATGAGACATTCCTAAGCATTGGGACGTGTTCAGAGTGCCTTTAAACAAGATAACATATATGTGTTGTCAGGCCTCCTACTGAAAGCACCATGACTAATCAAATAGGCCTGTAAGGCCCCATGCAGTATTTCTGAATCAAATCTGCACCATGAACCACTGAAGTCCCACAGTAAAATCATGGCAGACATTTTAAGTATAGTTCACTAAGGAGTTTGTTGGGAAATTATGAAACAGTTGTAAAAGTTGTTTCTTTTCTTTCTTTGACAACCTAATCTCACACAAAACTCACAAGAATTCTCAGTTATTAAGGTCATAAAAGGTTACAACTGCTGATCTCAGTCCACACTCTAACCTGAATATGTTTTTTTTACATTTCTTACAAATCTGCATCAACTTCTAGTCTTCTACTAGTAGGCAAAGAAGAACTTCCCTTGATTTATGAATACAAAGATGTTTTAAGTGGCCTGCTCAGAGAACATGTGCTTATGAAGTCCACAAGAGCATTTGAAACTTCTTTCTGCTGCTATGGAGATATGTGTTGAGAGCAAGGCACACTGTCCATTATTGTCAATTATTTCATTTATAGAATAACCTTGGAATGTGTAGCCTATTGAAAAGATTACTGTAGAGTTTGCTTATTTAAAAAAAAAAAATTATCCCTGGTTCCTGAGTGGTGTACTGGTAGTGCATTTACACCTTCAGACTGGTGGCTTTGATGAACAATAGGGCACAGACCAATGGTGACTCAACTGTGAATCAAATTGTCTGCATGATAAAATCAGTCTTCCTCAATATATAGAGTGTGTACTGTGAATAATTGATACATCACTCTGTGAGAGCTTATTTGCCTCCCGCTTTCTTTTATATATTCAGGTTCCATTTAGTACTCTGACATTTTAATTTTATATCCTCAGGCTTCATTCAGCATTTTCAATTTCCATTTTATATTCTGTGGTTTCATTCACGATTCTCAAAATTTCATTTTATATACTCAGTTTTCATTCAATATTCCTGAATAGCTCCTCCTTCAAATCTGTCAAATTGGAAAAGGACCACCTTAGAATCAAATATTATTTAAGTAATTTGAGTTTATTCAGCACACTGACACTGATTTTGGGATTTTTTAAACATTGTGTACACTTTCTGTCCTCTTATTAGACATGCTTACATTATATGTGAACCTTGTATTGTTTCCAGGCATATTTTATGTTAGTCATTATCTTGCCCTTCATCCATGTCAGTTTTCAACCTCAGCATTGTTGTTGCTTGGATGTGTTTAGTTGTTGGACTATTTTCAATCCAGCAGTGCCATTAAAGACCTTGTTTACCTTGTGGTAAACTGAAGGAGTAGCTGTGTATGCCGTGCATGCATACATTGTAATTTGACCCCCTGGGTGTGGAAAGCAAAGCCACCATATCTGCTTCATTTTCGAGTGCAAACATCATTAAGTGCATTATTCATTGAGGCTGTCTTGTGCAGGCCCCTGATTGCACATTAGTTATAGTCTACCGGGAAACAAATGGCCCCACAATGGCTCAGAGGAAAGAAAAGGGAGAGACTCCCATTGACTTCTCATTCTGTCAAATATGAACGCTCTCCTGTGTATATCTATGTTTCCCCCTTCTAATTTCACTACTCATTATGATCTGCTGGGATCTACAATGAGGAGCAGCAATTTCCTGGAAAGTTGTTTTAAGGTTGTATGTATATTGTAAGTGGCTTTTAAGCAGTGTGTAAAGTGGTATGTGCTCTTAAAATGAACTTGTGCAAGTATTCACTATGCGTACTTGACAGCTTTGACAAATTAATACTATTCTTGCCATCTGAGCATGTTGAATACCAAAGAGCTTACTTAAGACATTATCTAGCATGAGTTTCAATCCTAGACAGCCTAAAAGGCAGTTAAATGTGCCAGTAAAATTAGAAACATATAAGCAAATTGAACCATTACTGGGTGAAAACTCTTTGTATGTGCTTTTGCATGTTGAGAAATATGTAATCTGGCTTAGGGGTCAGCACAGTATGATTACATTAGAAGCTCTAAATTGCATTGCTGCATAAGTCTATGTTCAACTAACTGCTGATTAGACACCAAGTGAGTTTACGTAACAATGTAAGTAAAAATGTATTTGATCAACCACCCTTTTCTTTCTGTTTGCTACATGAAGAGTATACAATATACAGTATGACGATGCACCTTAGCCAATAATTTTGCCCTGTTTATTCCTATATAACCAGGAGATACAGAATGACTTCTCTGTCTAATGTTGCTGCAAGTTTCTCTTCTCTGACTTGTGATTTTTATTTATGACTCTGAGTTCGTCATTCATTTTTGACACCAGTTTCAAGGAAGACCAACACTACTCTTGATTTGCTGAATACACCCCCAATTCCGAAAAAGTTGGGACAGTATGGAAAATGCTAATAAAAACAAAGAGGAGTGATTTGTAAATGTATTTTGGCTTGTATTTAAATAAAAAAACATATAAAGACAAGGTATTTATATCTAATAAACCAATCAACTGCATAGTTTTTAAGGTAAACATTTATTTTGAAATTGATGCATGCAACATGTTCCAAAAATGTTGGGAAGGGGCCATTTAGGACTAATAGCAATGTGACCAGTTGAAATAAGAAGGTGATGTGAAACAGATGAGGTAATCGTCTAATCATAGTACCCTCCAAGGAGCCTCCAAAAATGGCCTAGTCCTTCAAGAGCAAGGATGGGTCGAGGCTTGCCAATCTGCCAACAGATGCATCAACAAATAATCCAACACTTTGAGAAGAACATTCTGATAATCCAACACTTTGAGCACAACTTTGAGCCTGCAGTCCTGACCTGTCTCCGATTGAGAATGTGTGGTGCATTATGAAACACAAAATAAGGCAACAAAGGCCCCGTACAGTTGCACAGCTGAAGAAATGCGTAATGGATGAATGGGGGGAAATTCTGTTTGCTAAACTTAGACAACTAGTGTCTTCAGTGCCCAATCACTTAAAAAGTGTTATTAAAAGAGAGTTGATGTTACACAGTGATAAACAATTGACTGTACCAATTTTTTTGGTGTGTGTTGCAGTCATCAGGTTTAAAATGAGTGTATATTTTCAAAAATAAATTAAATTCACAAAGTAAAACATCAAATAATGTGTTAATAATGTGTTTTCAATATAGTACAGGGTGAAATGAATTTTCAAAGAACTCTTTTTGTTTGTTTTTCTGAATTTTCAATACTGTGCCAACTTTTTTGGAATTGGGGTTGTAATTAGAACAAGACAAAAGCGCTTCTCTTTTAAAGGGAACTCAACTTTGCATGAGCTTCACACTATGGGAAGCACCCTTGCATGTGACTGGCATCTGAAGCTTGTTTAACTCCATGCCTATTTATAGGCCTTCCGTGATCAGGTGACGTGTCAATTAAACAAGTCGCATGATATAAAAACGGCACCTGTGAATCATTTCGACAGCCTTATTATCGTCAGTGAGACTGCATGTCAGTCGTTTGTGTAATGCTTGCAAAAAGACTCTTCATTTCTTCTCTATCTTTTAAAAAAAAAGATCCCTTTAAAAAAAGAGAGAAAGATCCCTTTAAAAAAAGAGAGAATTCAGGAAGTGTCAAACCTTGCTCCCTCTTCATCACAGGGGGAGGGGGAGACACACTTTCTGTATGAAGTGTCTGGGGGTAGAGCATGCCACAGGAGCCCTTGAAGGGTCTGCCTGTGTGTATTGTGAATGCCTTACAGTCAGGCAGGTCCGCTCACCACTCGCTCTCTTCTTGGGGGAAGGGAGTTGGGTTTCAGAGCCTCGCAGATCTGGGCTGGCCGCTGCAGAGGCAGCCAGCCGGCTCAGGTCCTGGGGATCTTGTATCAATCTGGAAGAGGAGTTGGAGAATAAGCCAAAACACGCTCGCTGACACTGAGGAGGCAGTAGGGGGTGCCATTGCACCATAAACAGAGAGCATCTCTCAAGCATATAAAGAGCTGCTTGAAGTGATTACTAGGGCAGATGAAAGAATAATCTAGACTGGCCTGGGGAAGAGGAAGTGGCTCATAGCAGGCTAAGTGAGCACTTACTTCCCAGTGAAAACTGGGCAGCCACAGTCACAGCCTGTTCATAGGCCTGATCTGAGAATAATCATAAAGACCAAGCAGACAAAGAAGGAGCGGTCCTGATGGGACACGGAGGGACATATACATGGATTTGAGGTTGTTATGGCAGTTAGCCCCCAGTACTACTGTAGACCCTCCCCTCGCCAAAGTTTTCAGTATTCTCTGGTCAGCGAGCTGTCACAGGGAAAGGAAAATCTGAACTACTGCCAAATGTGTCTACATGGGTTCTGTCTACTGTAGAAAAAGGTTACTGGGTCCAGTTCAGAGCTCGACCCCCCTGGTTCAGAGGTGTGCTCGCCACAGTAGTCAGCACAGAGCAGAGTCAGACATTAGCATAGGAAGTAATATCCCTCTTGGAAAAAGGGGCCATAGAACATGTACCCCGTTCCCTGAGGGAGGGAGGTTTTAACAGCCATTATTTCCTGGTCCACAAAAAATATGGGAGAATATGGCCAATTTTAGTTCTGTGTCATCTGACCCATACTCTTCAGACATACAGGTTCAAGATGCTGACGCTCAAACTTATTGTTCCACAGATTCATTTCCAGGACTGGTTTGTGACAATAGATCTAAGAGCCGCATATTTCCACATAGAAATATCGCCCATTCACAGGAAGTACCTGAGATTCGGGTTTGGAGGCAATGCATATCAATATCAGGTTCTTCCCTTTGGGCTAGCTTTTTCCCCTTGCACCGTTACAAAGTGCATGGATGCTGCTTTGGCTCCATTGTGACTTCAGAGCATCCGTGTACTAAACTACCTGGATGACTGGTTAATTCTAGCACAATCCAGTGAACTGGCGCTTCAACATCGAGATGTAGTTCTTGCCCACATGAAAAGCTTGGGGCTCAGGTTGAACCTCCAGAAAAGTATGCTTTCTACAGTGCAGAGGATAGCTTTTCTAGGGGTTGTATGGGATTCTACTGTGATGAGAGTGTTTCTATACCCAACACACATAGTGTCAATTCTATCAACATTGAGCAAGACAAAGCTGGGTCTGGGCATCGCCTCCAGTCTCTATGAGTGACTGTTGCAGCTTATGGCAGCAACAGCCAAGATCATACCATTGGGCCTGTTGCACATGAGACCATTTCAGTGGTGGCTGAAAAGTCGGTAGGTTTGAAACCTCTGAGAGTAATCAGTGTCATGCGGCGATGCCTATGAATTCTGAGGATTTGGAGTTGTCCCCAGGTTCTAGTCTCGGGTCACACTCTACGGGCATCTCCTTATCGCAAGACAGTAATGAAAGACACCTCTCTCATGGGCTGGGGCACGGTCTTAGGTGGCTGCCCAGCTCATGATCTTTGGAGTGGCCCTCATGTGGAGTGGCATATAAATCACATAGAAATGTGGGCCATATTTCTAGCACTGAAATTCTTTCTTCCTCAATTAAGAGGTCACCATGAGTTAGTTGTGACAGAAACACAGCGGTGGTCTCATATATCAACCACCAGGGAGGGTAATGTTCATGCCCCCTGTTCAGTCAGGCACAACTAATTCTTTTCTGGGCAGAGGGAAAGTTCTTGTCAGTGAGTGCAATGTACATTCTGGGCAACTGGAATGTGGGGGCAGACATACTGTGGAGACAGGGGCTGAGGCCCAGGTATTGGAGACTCCATCCACAAGTGGCGGAGTCCATATGGCAGAGGTTCAACCAAGCGGAAGTGGATGTGTTCACCTCAGAGGAGACAACACAATGCCTGTTGTCTACTGTCTCAAGCCAGAGTGCTGAATTATTACCCTGTGCTGGAAATATGTAAACTGTGGGTTTGGCCCCTGAGGGACACCAGCTCATAGATTCTGGTCTCACAACTGAGGCTGTAGAGACCATGTTGAATGCTAGAGCACCATCCACAAGGAAATCATATGTGCTCAAGTGGGGACTTTTTGTCTCATGGTGTGAGGAACGTCAGTTAGACCCAGTGAACTTTGCAATAACTACAGTCCTGGAGTTCTTACAAGGATGTTTCTCAGCAAGGTTGGCTCCTTCTACAATCAGGGTTTCCGTGGCCGACATTTCAGCCAGCCATGCCCCAGGTTTATGCATGGTGTCAGGTGGCTGAGCCCTAGCTGCAGACCATGCATACCTTCCTGGGACCTTTCTGTGGTCCTGGAAATCTGTCAGGTACCCCATTTGAGCCCTTACAGTCAGCCTCTGAGAAGCTTCTGATGCTAAACTTAGCTCTTCTGCTGGCCGTGACATCTCTCAAGTAAGTAGAAGATCTACAAGCTCTATCTGTTGCCCCCTCCTGCCTTGACTTTGCTCCTGGATTAGCCAAGGCTTTCCTATATCCTAGGCCAGATTATATTCCTTAAGTGCCTACATCTGCTGCCCAGCCAGTACTGTTGCAGGCTTTCTGCCCTTCTCCGTTCCTCACACCAGAACAAGAGAAATTGTACCTACTGTGTCCATTAAGGGCTCTCTGTACTTACTGCCACCACTCTGGCCAGTGGCATAAGTTGGAGCAGCTGCTGGTCTGCTTTGGTGGCGACAGTAGAGGTGATGCTGTGTCAAACCAGCACATCTCTAATTGGAAAGTGGATGCAATCTCTATCGCTTATGAGGTGTCTCGCTACATCTCTGGGTCATTCCACTAAGGGGGTCACCTCCTCAAAGGCTTTGTCCAAAGGGGTACCCTTACAAAATATGTGTGCTGCAGCAGGGTGGTCTACGCTGCACACATTCATTAGATAATACAGTTTGGATATACATTCTACCACAGGCTCGAGTGTCTTGCAGTGACCCTTGGGCTCGGATCTTTTGAACAAGCCATACCCTCAGTATGACAGAGTGGGTATTCTTGTTCCCACAGTGTGAAACTCACGCAATGTTGAGTTTCCTTTGAAAGGGAACGTCTGTGTTACGCGTGAAACCCTGTTCCCTGAGAAGGGAACGAGATGTTGCGTAGCTTTATCATACTGGGGCATGCCTGTGAATTTTGCCTTCGCTACAGATAAAAGAGGCTGACGGCGCAGTTCACAGGTGTAGTGTTTATATGACGCAACTCGCTTAATTGCCATGTCACCCGATCATGGCAGGCCTATAAAAAGGCATGATGTTACACAAGCTTCAGGTGCCGTTCACACACAAGGATGCTTCCCAAAGCATGAAGCTCACGCAACGTCTTGTTCCCTTCTCAGGGAACAGGGTTACATGCATAACCCAGATGTTTTTCTACCTATTTGGCATAAATTAGTCATACTACATATCTGGAATAAGATTGGTATAGAAATTACATATGACTCGATTGCATAAAATATAAGGCAAGGAAATGAGCATTGAACCTAGTATTGTATTGCGTTCACTTAGTCCTGAGAGTGATTGATCCATATGTTCCCTTGAAAAACATAAGAAGGCACCTGCTTCTGAGTCACAAACATGTTTTGTATATGCAAGAAAGGACTATTCCCTCTGTTTTAGGGAGGTCAAAAGTGCATGTAGACATTTTCTACTTACACATAATTCCTGAGAAGTCAATAAGTATGTCAGGCTCATCTGTCATCTCTTAGACCCAAACAATACATAATTGAAAACTAATTCAACTTTCAACCCTTCATTTCTGATGTATAAGTTACATTTTTTTATAGTAGTCTGTGTGCATGTGTGTGTATGTGTGTGTCTTCATTTTAACAAATAGGCTGGGCATCTTGAGTGAAAAGTTATATGTCAGTTGCTGATCTGCATTCAAATCTGCTATAGTGAAGTAAACACTCCACTCCAGTTATCAAGCGATTGATAAATTGAGAGGAGAGAGAGGGAGAATGAGAGAGAGAGAGAGATCAGTGAAAGATAATATGCAGAAACTCTTTGTATGTGTGTATGTGGGGTGGTGTCCCTATATTGCTAGAAAATAAATTTGTAATAGGGGGGCATTTTTTTGGTCCCTTTACTAAACCAACAACTTTTTAAATGAATCTTTTCTCACAGTATACTGTGTTCCATTCTGCCGGCAGAATAGATATTGACTTACTGGACATTTTTAATCAGTACAAACAAATGAATTATTTTATCGCCACAAGTCTGTTATAAGAATAGTCAGGACACTGTTGGGTTTCTGTGTGTAGAGTATCTTGATTATGTTTTTACCTGCTGGTGAGCAGGGCAGTGGGAAATGTGAGGGGTGTGAGCCCTCTTCTGGGCAATAATTCACACCTGTCCACAACAACAATAGTACAGAGATAAAACAGACAGCACAATTAAAGCTTTTTTGAAAAACAGTGTACACAACTGCCAAAATTAAATGGAAACCTAGTAGGGTAGGTAAAAAAAAAAAAGAAATACTCATGAAAAACTGTTGATTCTCAAAGCCCTGAGTGCCCTGAATTTCATATGAGCCACTAACCACTACTGTGGATTGTGACATCACAAATAAATTCAATATTGAACATGGGCACCCCCAAAATAGGCAGAAATAAAAATTTTGGAATTAAACTAAGTTAAACAAAAATAAAAGAGGCAAAGGAGTTCCTTTTGCTTACTGTAAAGGTTATGTAACTACAGCAACACACAAGACAATTTGAAATGTGTGTGTGTGTGTGTGTGTGTGTGTGTGTGTGTGTGTGTGTGTGTGTGTGTGTGTGTGTGTGTGTGTGTGTCTGTGAGCGCGTGTGTGTGTACATGCCTGTTGGAAAATGGAAGGGATGCTAATGAGACAGACGGTTGGTACAGGAGGTTAACCTGCTGTTGTCCCCATGGGTGCACAGATACACAAAAGCTCTGGGGAATATTCATTGCAGCACCTTGGGTAATTGACCCACATGTCTCTCTCCAAAGCAGAACAAAACACCTCCTCTATGTCTTTCTGATTATTATTAAACTACATCCATGCCACATATTTTCTTTATACAAGTTTTTTTTTTCCTCTAGGTTTATTGTGTCGAGGTATTATGCTGAAGCATTGTCCCAATGTGCAAGGTATTTTGTGTGTGTGTGTGTGTGTGTGTGTGTGTGTGTGTGTGTGTGTGTGTGTGTGTGTGTGCGCGCGGGGGGTATAGGTACATTATTCACTATGTTGTCTGTTTATCAGTTAAAATGCCATAGAAAGATGCAAATACTGAAAGAAACAATCACATAATCAGGAAAGTTCTTTTGAGTCATAAAACCTTGACGCAATGTATGGCAGCAAGATCGGTTTCAAAATGTGCACAAGGTCACAATTATGTCACAATTGAAGATCAGAATTGTGAGTTGAAACATTTTTTAGATCTTAGCACATACACATAGGCTGGGATTTTACTATAGAAATAGGTTGATCCTAATTTTATATACACAAACTCATCTTACTCTTGTTACACATTCACAGTAGTTACCAAATCATACCTCCTGAGTGGTGCAACAGAAAAGTGCTTGCACTATTACCAAGAGATTGAGGGTGTCAGGATGCCACAGCCATCCATGGCCAGGGGACCAAGAGAGTAAAACTGGCTATTCTCTGTGGGTGAAAGTCATGATATTATTCTCTCTCCCCTGTCAATTAGAACATCAGCCAATTGGAGTAGTCTGTGGGTTGCGTGTGTACAGAAGAGGGCAGTTAGCACTTTACTCTGAGCTTGTTCAGATACTCTGTGACATAGCATGAATTTGAAAGATGAGATGGCTGGCTTCATGGGTCTCAGAGGAAGCAGGTGTTAGCCCTTACCCAGCTGTCGTGTGATAGAGTAGGAATGCATAAATTAGGAGAAAATGGGGTAATTGCCTCCAAAAATAGTGAATGCTATGTTTTAAGCTGAATAAGTAATCAGCTATCAGTTTAATCAAAGGTAATGATTTGCCTTATGCTCCTGACCATAAACACAAATGCAAAGATGACCACTTAAAAACAAAATATAACTTACCTTAGCTGAGGTCTCATATGAGTTCAGTATTCAGAATATATGTATACTATATATGTTGAATATAACTTGTATTTGTAGTATTATTTGCATGAGAGAGATCACACTTTTGAATTCCACTCACCTTCCCTTCTCCAGAAGTCAGCACCCTGGAGAGTGACCAAGAGCCCTGGAACTTTGCTGTTCCTCTTCTTTGGGAACTGGTTATTATATGTGCCTTAAAATGACATAAAATTGTAAGAGTGATGGAGAACCATTTATGTAAGATTCCCTAAAAAAAAAAGTATGGATTAATAGAGACCTTGGCCATTATCACAGTGGTTGGGTTTACAGGTTTCTCTCTTTCTCTCTCTCTCTCTCTCTCTCTCTCTCAGATAGATTAGATAGATACTTCACATAGATTAAGGAGAATAGCATATTTTGGAGAAAAATTAAGCTCTCCCTTGATGTAAATGTAAATGTATCTGAATAGAAATAGATTATTTGGACTGAAAGATGATGTATTCTAAACTGATATAAATACAGAGTACAAGGTTCACAGGGCATCAGGTTAAGACCAATGGGATATAACTAAAAAGTTGTGCGAGTGGGTGGTCATATATGAAGCTTGAAAGACAATCAAAGGTAGGATATCCGCAGTGCTTTTACAATTACTTAATAACTGCATGGTCAGCATCATGGTGGTTTCAAGTAGGCTACTAACTCTTTAGATTTTGGGAAATAAAGACAATTAATTTGTTGGAATATATCACAGACAGCTACAAACAAAAATAATAACTGCACAAGTAGGATTAATAAATAGTCCCATGAACATCTCTAGTTGAGACTATTTATGAACTTGAGCTGAGGTTTAGAAGCTTTCAGAGCCACAATTCATACATTGTGATCATTTCTACCATTTATGTCATGCCCACTTCTTGTTTAAATCCAAAAAATACAGATATGATTTTTTTGGAGCACTTTATATATATTGGGGAATTGTGTTATACCCCTACTGTAGGAATTAATTAAGCACAGGGGATTTTGTGGTGCAGCTGCTATGGTATCAGCATATCCTCAATAAGCTTGAACTCTGTCTTAGCATGTGTTCAGCATCCTACATTCAATCATGTAGGAAATATAAAACAGGCACAATCTAGGTTTAAGATAACAAAGCAACATTACATTTTAGATCATGTTTTCAGTTTGGAAGAAATGTTTGAATAAATTTAAAAAAGCTGGAACTCAGAGGATTTTGCTGCCATCTTCTAAGAGGTCCCTGCCCAGGTACAGAAACTCAAAGCCAGACCCGTAATTGTAAAAATAAATAATTAATCTGGGGCTAATTTTACTGTTTTGGTACTGCACTTAATCAAACTGATTTTGAAATGATGTGATGATGATGATCTGCATCATATAAATATGAAAGCTTTCACATTGTATGAGAATTTAAGGGAGGGGGGGACGACAGCTGTCCAAAAGTAATTGGAAAACTGTTTCTAGGCCATGTAAAAATTGCCACAGCAAAACATTCAAGTATTAGAAAGTAAAGGAAGGATGCAGATGTGTTGTTTGCATCGGATCTCAGTTTCTGTTGTCTCTTCACTTCTGGTGAATAAATAGCCAATATCCACAGACTAGATCTCGAGGAATATTTTGATTTGCTTGTCTTACACAGCTGCCAGTGGAATTGATGTATTTTTTCAATATTTAAGTGATGAATGATATAATTGGTACAATTTGGATTGTATCATGGGTTGCATTATGTGTTTTTACTGCATTTGGTGTTTTATGTTAGTTATACATGTAGCCATGTAACCATGTTCTTTTTAATGCTGCTTTACGGTTTTTATTTTATCCTATATTTTTCTTAAACATCAGTATATAAAATAATAGCCATGTGGCTAACTGTGGCACATTTATATCTTGAATAATGTGTATTGTCCCTGTGAAAGAAAGAAAGAAAGGAAGTGTCACGATTTAGAGGCGGAGACGGATGCAAACACAAAAGAAACTATAAACACGTAGCAAAAACACTAAGGCGAGGAATAAACATAACACAAGGACCAGAACAGAAACAACGGCAAAATGAGACAATTAAAGCAAGACAAAAGTGCAGTACGAAGTGCTCGTTAATTAGAATGTGATTCAGGTGCAGGTGGTCATGTGGTCGTGTGGCCGTGATATAGTGCAGTGGCTGCTGGGAGCTGTAGTCCCAAGTAGCCTCCAGGATATCCATGACAGAAAGAAAAAAATTCATATGTTAACATACTGGATGTCCTGTTAAATCAGGAAGTCAGATTGAAGGCATGTTGAAATGTGTAACTAATTTACACCACAGCCTATAACATACCAGTTACATCACACAATGCTGAATCTATAGACGGTAGATTTTACAGAATAAAAACTGTATAAAAAATTGCATTCTCGATTTGGTAACATTTGCCTCTGAAAAGTGCTTGCCACCTAAATTCTAACATCCTTGAAATAAACTCCACCCACTTATTCTCCAGCAGAACTGCCTGAGAACTGCTACTGGAAGTTCATAATAGAAGTACAGGTGTGTTGATAAATTCGAATTGTATTCCTGGAAGTGAAGCGCTATAAAATTAAAATGAGAACGTCTCTAAAGCAATTTTTTATGGTATGCTGCCATTTTGGTGCTCATAACATTAAGGGACTGGTATAAAAAATCTTTGAAACTCTAATTCTGATTTCAGGAACACTTGAAATTAGATAAGATAAAAATGGCTGTATTACAGTCCTGCAGTGATGCCCAATGATTAATGTTAGTAGTAAACAATGGTTTATTTATATTTTAAGAATTTGCCCTTTGTTACGCCATGGCAAACTCGTGGCTACAGAGCTGATGAGAACTACATTTCCCAGCCACGTCTGCACTTGAGTTCGCCGGAGTACTGAGTGCGAACACCTGTCTTTCACCCATGGTTATATAAGCCCTTGTTAACGACAGCACGTCGCAAAGTAAACGCTCAGTACCCTAAACGCTGTCGTTATACAAAGCCTTAGTCTACGTGTCGGATTTCCCTGGTTTACGGATATACTTCTTGTTTCGGATTACGATTCCCAGGATAACCCCTTTGGATTGTTCCGCCTCATCGTCTGGACTTCGTCTGTTGTTTTGGACTTTTTACACAGTGGTGTTCCTTTTCTTCCGGTTGCTGATCTGCCCACACTTGTCTCCTCTCTCAGTAAGGTAACATATTACTTTGCCACACTATGGAGGCAGCGGATGCCCCGGAATGGCCACACTCTATTTACGAACAAAACAGAGCGATAAATGTGCAGCAGGCACAAATATTGCATCTGACCGAGAGATTGGATCGCCTAAGCACTTCCGGGGGCAAACCGCGTTTCCCCCCACTGCTGACATCCCTCCTCCATCGTTTCCCCTCGTGTATGCCCCATCAGCACCAGCGGCGCCCATCCCAGCTACGCCGGTTGTGCACTATCCGCCAATACCTACACCGGAGCGTTACACTGGAGAGCCGGAACGATGCAAGGGCTTCATACTTCAGTGTACACTGTTTTTCGAGAGCCACCCGGAGATGCCGGAAGCACGCAAGCTTACACACTTCATGGAGTTACTCACCGGACGTGCCCTGGAGTGGGCTACGGAGGAGTGGGAACGAGGCGGCGGTGTAAGACCCTCATTAGCGGATCTCCTCTCCCAGTTCCGACGGGCCTTTGATCATTCCCCTGACGGCTGGGAGACTGGTCAGGAACTCTTTGCGATCACGCAGGGCTCACATGATGTTCTAGACTACGCTCTGGAGTTCCGCACCATCGCTGCAAGAAGCGGGTGGAACGAGCTGACATTGAAGACCGTGTTCCGTCAGGGGCTCAATCCCGAGCTGGTTCGAGAGTTGGCGTGCCTGGGCGAGCAGTTAACCCTCGATGACCTCATCGACCTGGCAGTATGGCTGGACTGTCTATGCCGTATGAACCGTCCCGCGCTGTGGAGCCCTCTTCCACCAGAGCCAGCTCCTCCAGCGGAACCGATGCAGCTCGGCTATGCCCGGATCCGCGACGAGGAGAGAGAGAGACGACGTAGAGAGCTGCTGTGCTTCTATTGCAGCGAGAACACCCACGCCGTTCTCCAGTGTCCTCATAGGTGGCCATGGCCGATCGAGGGGAGCACAGCCAGTCAACCTCGTCATTCCCAGGTGAGTCCAATCCAGTTATGTAATTCTCATGTCTTTGTCCTACCTGTGGTGATTGGGTATTCAGGCCAGTCTTTTGTACTTGCAGCACTCATCGACTCATCAGTAGCAGCCGAAAACTTCATAGATGAGTGGACGGCACAGACTCTCGGCCTCCCCATATGGCCCCTGCTCCGGCCTCGTGAGGTTCAATCCATCGTAGGGTCCCCAATAGGAGGCGGGGTCATAGCACACTGCACAGCACCGATCAACCTACAAGTCAGTGCCCTTCACCATGAGACCATCGTCCTTTACGTTACAACTTCCACTAGGCACCCCATTATTCTCGGTCTCCCTTGGCTCGAACGTCATAACCCTCAGTTATCATGGGCGGACAAACAGGTTACCAAGTGGTCCCCCTACTGTCTACAACACTCCCTGACTGGCCCTACAGTTCCCGTGGCCACCACAACAGTGGACAGTCCTCTGTCTCGTGTCCCTGTCACAGTCCCGCCAGAATATTGTGACCTCAGCAAGGTGTTCAGCAAGGAAAGGGCAAGCAGGTTAGCACCACACAGACCCTACGACTGCGCCATAGACCTCCTCCCCGGAGTTAGCCCACCACGGGGCCGAGTATACCCGCTCTCCCAAGAGGAAAATCGGGCCATGGAGGAATACATTCAGTTGGCTCTCTAGCAGGGGTATATCTGGCCATCCATGTCTCCCGCGTCCGCTGGGTTTTTTTCGTAGAGAAGAAAGGAGGGGGCCTTCGACCATGTATCGATTATCGGGGTCTCAACCAGGTAACAGTGAAGTACCGTTATCCCCTGCCTCTAGTACCCACAACCCTTGAACAGCTAAGGTCTGTGACCTTTTTCACGAAACTAGACTTACGCAGTGCGTACAACCTGATCCGCATCAGGGAGGGAGACGAGTGGAAGATGGCCTTTAGCACCACCTCTGGGCACTACGAGTTACTTGGTCATGCCGTATGGGCTCGCTAACGCCCCCTCAGTATTCCAGAACCTCATCAACAACATCCTGAGGGACATGCTGGGGTGGTGCGTCATCGCCTATATTGATGATATCCTAGTTTATTCGACATACTTTGAGGGACATACCAAGCATGTCTGACAAGTGTTGCTCTGCCTGCTGCAATATCAGCTGTTTGTGAGTACCTGAGGACTGCCAAACGGCTCATGCCCCGCCAAGCACGCTGGTCTCTGTTCTTCTCCAGGTTCCAGTTCAATCTGTCATACAGACCAGGAACAAAGAACACGAAGGCCAATGCTCTGTCCCGAATCCACTCTCCTGAAAGTCGGGCAAACCACGAAGATTATATCATGCCCCCCTCCTGTATTGTTGGCGCCATAGAGTGGGTTCTGGATCAAGCCTTAGCTCGCTTCCCCAGGTCACGAGTTCTGACAGCCTGTCCTCCAGGGAAACAATTAGTGCCAAAACGTTACCGTCTAGAACTTGTCACTTGGGCCCACACAATACTAGCGACGGGGCATCCGGGAGCTCGTCGCACTTACAAAATGCTGGCCGAGAAATATTGGTGGCCCCACATGCCTAGGGAGGTCCAGCGCATCGTGTCCTCATGTTCCACCTGCACTAAATCGAAAGTGCCGCATGCCCTACCAGCTGGAAAATTGGTACGTCTCCCCATACCCATACGCCCATGGTCTCACCTAGCTCTGGACTTCATAACAGACCTTCCGGAGTCACAAGGTATTACGGTGATAGTGGTGGTCGTAGATCGATTTTCAAAATCCCTACGCCTGATTCCACTTCCGGCAATTCAATCTGCCTATGCCACAGCCAAATTAATGTTCCAGCATGTATTTTGATACTTCGGCATCCTGGAGGAGATTGTGAGTGACAGGGGTCCGTAATTCACGACTCGAGTTTGGGCCAGTTTCATGGAGTTGATGGGGGTTACCGTTACCCTCACGTCCAGTTATCACATCCAGGCCAATGGACAGGCAGAACGGGCCAATCAAGAATTCATACGATTCCTCCGAACCTTTTGCACCACCAATCCGGAGGACTGGAGTCACGTCCTCCCGTGAGTGGAATATGCACAAAACTGCGACATTCTGCCACCCAGCTCACCCCTTTCCAGTGTGTCTTAGATTATCAGCCGCCTTTGTTCCCCTGGAACGCCTCCCCCACTGACTCACCAGCAGTAGATGAGTGTGGTTTCGCCGGAGTGAACAGGTCTGGGAACGCACCCATCAACAGTTGGTGCAGGCCTCCCACACCACCAAACAAAAGGCGGACAGGCGCCGTGGGAGTCACCGCAACTATCAACCTGGGGACAGGGTATGGCTTTCCACGACAGACCTAAATTCGCCACTCCCAAGCAGTAAACTGAGACCCAAGTATATCGGACCCTTCCGGATCCTGAAGCAGGTTAACAAAGTCACGTACCACCTGGACCTGCCGAAGCACAGCCGTATCGCCCCATCATTCCGTGTCTCTCTCCTCAAGCAGGTGATACTGGGTTCCTTGGCTACAGCGGTTCCAGAGGACTCTTGAGATTGAGGGCCACCCAGCGTACCACGTTCACAAGATCTTGGACTCCAGACATAGGAAAGGAGGACTCGAGTACCTGGTGGACTGGGAGGAATATGGCCAGGAGAGCAGTGTTGGATCCCATCCCAGGACATTCTGGACGCAAACTTGCCGGAGACTTTCATGCTGCTCACCCAGATAGACCGGGACCCCGGAGGAGAGAAAGACTTAGGAAGGATTCAGCTCCCGGAGTGAGCCCTTTGGGGGGGGCTCTGTTACGCTACGGCGAACTTGCGGCTACAGAGCCGACGAGAACTACATTTCCCAGCCACGCCTGCGCTCTAGTTTGCCGGAGTACTGAGTGCAAACACCTGTGTTTCACCCAAGGTTATATAAGCCCTTGTTAACGACAGCACATCGCGAAGTAAATGCTCAGTTCCCTAAACGCTGTCGTTATACCAATCCTTAGTCTACGTGTCGGATTTCCCTGGTTTACGGATATACTTCTTGTTTCGGATTACTATTACCTGGATAACCCCTTTGGATTGTTTCGTCTCATCGCCTGGACTTTGTCTGTTGTTTTGGACTTTGCGCTCAGTGGTGTTCCTCATCTTCCGGTTGCTGATCTGTCCAAACTTGTCTCCTCTCTCGGTAACGTAACACCCTTTTTCTTTTGGTCCCCTGAAATGGAAGAACTTCATATAAAAAGGACTGCAATATATTGTTTGTATTGTTTACTCAATCCAGATGTCAAGACCTTCAAAAAATAGTGTAAAGAACATACACACTTTAATCTCATGGTTATTGTTTCATTTTAGATCCAATCTGCTGCAGTCAAAGCAATAAAAACATAGATTACTGAAAGTTTTATACTCATTTTCACTTTTTGTTAGGATTATAGTAAGAGGAGCTCGGCAGAATAACACTGAATGTTGCATGGCTGCCAAGCCAGGTCATATTTCCCTTATAGCTCTTTCATTTCCCTTTCACTATAAATTTGGCCATAATGTTACTCCCAGTAGTTACCATGCAGCTGGTGCTATGCAGCTGATTATGTCTCATGTGCTCCATCTTCAGGCAGACAGCTGTGCTCTGTGTTTCTGACTCACACAGGAGGAGTAAACCTTTGCACAGCAGACATGATAACTGCAGAAAACTAGCCTTAATGTTTAAAACTTAACTGCCTCACCCATACATTATGAGTAGCTTTGGAGATATGTCTTCATGATTCAGCATGTACATGTCGCACATGTCCGCAATGAGTCATAACTTAGATACAGTGACTACTCTGACATCATGTACATGATTATTTTATCTTACACTTGCCTACTATGACATAAACATTGATACACAAATTTTTGCTCACAGTACAACAGTTAGCATGTTCTGACAGGAAATCATGTTCCAAAACAAAACATGTCATTTGCTATAACCACACTGTAAAACCGGATAGTTCATTTAACTCAAAAAATTTGAGGAAGCTAATTACCTCAAAATACATTTTTGTTATATTTAAGTGTATTTGGCTTAAAGAAATTGATTTATCAAGTTAAAAATTTAGAGGTAATTATTTTTACAGTGCACAAATTATTTCTTGAGTGTTTGCATATTTGATGAAAGAGAGGACTTGAAACTATTCCAGTGGAATTGACTAAATAGGATAAAACCTAGCATAAAAAGAAAAGAATTTCAAACTGTACAAGCGATGCTGGTCAATAGAGTCATTAACAGTCACTGACTTTAATGAAATGGGCAAGAAATCTACAAGAATCCACATTAATGTTAAAAAAAATAATAATAAGTCTTGTAACATAATGAATATGAGACTGTCAGAGTTGATTTAAACACGGATGAAACATTCATAAAAAGACACTCAGAAAACAGGCTGAGAACTGAAGTAAAATCATTTTCGGTCTGTTGCCACCACATTTGGAATACATTTTAATTTATTTATTACTCTGTCTGATGTTCCAACTGTTTTCACTTTCACTATTACCCCTGCTGTCATTCTCTCTCTCTCTCTCTCTCTCTCTCCCTCCCTATATATATAATTTTGTGTCGTTTCACATCCTCTCCCTGTGCCCATGTGGGTTTCCTCAGGGTCCCCCGTTTTCTCCCACCTCCCAAAAACATGTCTGTAATTGGCTAGTCTAAAATTGTCTTTAGGTATGAATGTATGTATGTGCAAAGTGCACTGTGATAGAGTGGTATCCCATCTAGGGTGTACTTCTGCCTTGGGCCCAGTTTTCCTAGGATAGTCTTCAGATCCACAGTGACCCTGACTAGGATAAAAAGGTTACTGAAGATAAATGAATGTAATATGCTATTGAAGTATACTGAAGGCCTGCATTGAAAATTCTCCTCCACTCTTGAGTAAAAGAATATCTCATTTCAGGTGCTGACCTTTAACAGTCCTCCTCAAGGATTCAGCTATTGTGTTATTTGTTGTATTCAGCTATCTTTGTGTAGGACCACTTTTTGGTTGTTGTTGTTTTTAATCTGTTCTATATCTCCTTTGCATAAAATGTGAGCTTTGCATATTGTGATATGTATTTTTTCATGTTATGTTATGATTGTTGAGTTGCCTTAGTGTAAATTCTAGACCATTCTAGACCAACTATTTTAAATACATTTCATATGATTACACACATGATTTTGTACTTTTTTATGTCTATTTATGGGGAGTTATACATTATATGTGTAACATGTGCACTATGTGGGTGTCATAGTTGGAGACAAACTAGCCTTCCTTCAAAATCCATCAAATCTTTATACTACCCACATGCTCTGGATTAACATTTTCTGTCACACATACATATTAGTATTTGATAAATAAAGGGGAAAACACCTCTGACACTCTCTTTATATGTAAATCTTGTTACAATGTCTAGTGTGGGTAAAGGTGAAGACCTAGATTTATGCAACATCACTTTACAGATATTCTCCTGTCGCACTGACACAGATATGTGAGGAAATTGTTTTGTGTTTTTGTGTAATATATCAGGGAGGAGGAAAGTGCTGAGTCAACATGCTGGAGGAAGAACGGTGGAAGATAGAGAACTGGCAAGAAAGCAATATGAGCTGTCGAAAGCGTATGAAGACAACACAACTAGCACAACTGTGGCTTCACATAATGATAACTCCACTGGCTTGTCAGGAAGGGAGAGCTTGTTTTTTATTTCTCAATAAGACCGTGCATGAAATCAATACTTTCATGGCCACCTGACTGCAAGCTTCCTTTTCTCCGTTTCTCTCATTATCTATTTTTTCCATCTATATCTTTCTTCCTCACTCTCACTTGCTCTCAGAGCATTTCCAATAGTCTGCAAGTTAAAAAAATATTGGCTCTGA
Source organism: Ictalurus punctatus (assembly GCF_001660625.3). Classification (NCBI taxonomy): domain Eukaryota; kingdom Metazoa; phylum Chordata; class Actinopteri; order Siluriformes; family Ictaluridae; genus Ictalurus; species Ictalurus punctatus. The sequence goes on along the minus strand of NC_030428.2, from coordinate 18,329,322 downwards.
TTTACTACAGGTTTGCATGTGCAAACTTGATCTTTAAAAAAAACATGCAAACTTATTTAATAATATTGTTTATGGAGAATTGTGTCTTTTGTATTCCATTTGCACTTTTGACATAATAAATTGGCAAATTGGGGTGTTCTGCCTAAACTACTGGTTAGTGTATATGCAAATCATTGATGATTGTAGACAGGAGTGTGACGTGGCCATTTATTCTCCCATGTCAAATTCAAAACAGAGGTGTCTCACACACCATGGCAAAACTAAACAATTTCAAATTGTTTTGTTTTGTAGCCATAAATTAATCATTAATTTTTAAGCCTTAAAAGGCTTAAAACATTTATCACCTTTCAGTCATATTAGTTGCTTATACAGAGATTTGTTAGCAAGGAATTTTACACATTTTTAGTTGAATACCCCTAGTTCTAGACCCTATTTTGTGCTATGAAGCATTATACAATCCTTGCTTAGCTCAAATTACCAGGGTTGGCAATTTCACAAAATTATCAGTATGTTTTCTGGCTTTTTACATTTTACATGTCCAGATTCTATCCTTTAATAAGATACATTGATACTGGTAATGGATATCTGGCAACCTAATGATAGAAACTTGCACATTTGAGCTATAGAAGGCCGTGTGAATGGCATAGATGATGTCACATCATAGGTAATTCATTCATATCCATGTATACAGATTGAGAATCTAAAAGCAGGTAACGTCTGTAATGCATGCTTTATGTCACAGCAGACCTACAGATCTTCTGAGAGTAGGCTACACAAGGTGAAATTTGAAAGATATTATGAGATTTTTCTCCTTTTAAAATAGGACACATGCAGAGACAGAGAGAACATAAAGCACTTTGTGAGACAATGAGCAGGTAGTCAAGACAACATGAAATGGCAAGATGAAACTAGAAAATTATCTGCTAGGTAACAGTAGTTGTGTTGCCCAAATTGAATGCAACTTAAATTAAAAAAAAAAAAAAAAAAAAAAAAAATATGCTGCTTCATCTGTTTGAATCTGTATGAATGTTTTAAGTTTGGGGACACTCCTATTCTGCTTCTCACCGTCATCTTATCTTTTAGACCAAATAAAAGCAATGTGGGCATGTATGAATGCTTGCACATAAAGAGGCTTCCTTATTCTGTTTCCTAGATCATGAAAAAATAAACTAACCGAAACAAAGTGGTATAATGTTATGCTCTATCAATATGACACTGCTGAATAAATGTATTTTTTAGCCTTTAAAAAAAAAATAATAGTAGATTTATGGTGGATCTCTTATTGTTCTGCTTTTTAAGAGCTATTTCTTTTATCTGCTCAGTTTTCATACATCAGACAAGCATGTAGTTAAGATGGGTCATCACGCCTTCATGAATTAAGTTGGTATTGTCATTCTGGCTCCAACATCTGTCACTTAAAGTAATGACTGACTTGACTTTCCTAAGTCAGAGCACCAGATGTTGCCTGCCACCGCATGATGAGAGGATGGCAGGGTGACTGCTGTGTGACAGACTGATGAAGAGAGATTCATGCAGCATCCAGCTCTGACACACTTACAGACAAGATATTAGCTGTGTAGAATGCCAGATTGTGCCATGTCACCTCTGAGTTGAACGTGACTCACTTCTGCAAACAAAGGGACTGCTGACGGCCATGAGAAGACAAATTGGTCTGCAAAGAAAGGCTGAAGGCTTGAGATGTTGCATTCTAAATGTACAATCTGGTATGAGTCTTCTGTAACACTGAGCACATGTGCAGTGAAGGAGTTATGATTTATAGTACTATGAATCATAAAATCAGTACCATATCTAAGAAAATTTGGTGATGTCATCAGCTCACATTTCAATAGTTTTACCTCCCTAGAAGCTAGGTAAATTTTAGCAGTGATATTTTCAAATCCACTGTGGTACAGAATAGCAGACGCACTGCACTAAGTAATTTGAGCAGAGACAAAAAACAGTTGTGGATGTTCACTATTGATGACAGCACATTTCAACAAATAAAGACCACTTTACCGAACTACTACAACCTGACTGAAATATCTTATTCATAACAAACTACACCATATAACTTGTTGTGTGTCACGTAATTACTTAATGGAGGATTGGACGGATGCAAGTGCAGTAAAAGACTATTATTTATGAGCGACAGGCAGACAAATCCAAACTTGATACAGAACGTGGTCAAAACATTCAATAGGTCAGGCGATCTACAAACAGACATCAACTGGGTTAGGCTAGAATCCAGAGCAATTAATGAGAAACAGAGTCAATAAGCATAAAATGAGAACAAGGAACAGCCACTTAGTAACAAGAATACACTCAATACTACGAGCTGTACAAAAAGACACGAGGGGTTTAAATGACAAGCGTAATCATGGGTGAAACACAGGACAGCTGAAAACAATGATGGCACACATTCGGGAAACAACCAATGACAAAACAGGGGCGGAGACAGTACACAACCATAACAAAAGCATGTGTCCAAAGTTAACAAGTCAATGTCACTGAAGACCGAAAAGCATGCGTTCACTAAGAACTCGAGCACCGGGCTCACGCTACGGGCTCGCGCTTCGGTTTTCCGAGCATGCTGCAACACTGCAGCACTAGCTTGAGGGGAAATCATGACATTGTGGCTACTAAATATGTATCAGACATTCAACACATAGTGTAGTATACACTGACCAGGCATGGTTTTGTTGCACAGAAAATAAAATTAATGAATAAGGAAACTTCTTTTTTCCATGGTTGTACCTAACCACGTTCATCTGATTATATAATGTTTCGAACCCTGCCCCATATTTTTCAAATTGTGCATTTTTTGCCTATAGTTATGGATACAAAGACAATACTGAAACTATATAACTGTTATATTATGCCTTCATTTTATACTGCCCCCTTTTTTTTCTCAAGCTTTCAACAATTTTTGAGTCAACATCTACCCAGCATTTCTGCTATGCCCCCAGATCGTAGACATATGTGCATAAAACATTATTAAATTTTAGGCCTTTTTCTGATTACTTGTTCAAGTTCTTTGTTTCTTGGCAGATGTCCCATCAGAATCCACCACTGATCCAGGATCCACCACAACTCCACCCATGTCCAGTCTAGACATTATAAAATTCCCACTCATCTGAATATAGACTAATAATTTTCCTATATAATCCTCGGCCATTTGAGTATATATAAACCAGCTCACTTACCAACATTCTTTACAAGAGCTTGCCATTTTCTGTGTACATTTCTGAGCACTGTTTTCTTTGTTTGCAATTCTGGGTTTGACTTTTGGCATGGATTATTGTTCATTGCTTTATATGTCTGATCAATTGACCCATGCTTAAATTTGGACTATGACTGATTTTCAAAGGCTCGTGTTTAAATTCACATTCCCCCATTACATGACTACGGGAAAAAAAACAAAAGCAAATATTCATTCGGAAGGAAAAACGTACATTCTGGTCCAGAGTCTTTCTGGAAAAAATATTATTTAAAGTGAAAGATGCATACTGGGTGTAGTCTGGCTTAACCTACTACAGTGATCTCAGCTAAAATGGCAAATATAGAATCATTTCTCATGAATATCACACAGATGATCATGTTTTCTTTTACCTAGATATTCTGAGGAGACAGAATAAGCAAATATTCAAACGGCAGTCCTTATGTTCCACACATTTTTATATTCATGTTATGCTTATATCTGTGTAATGTCAACCAAAAAAAATGTGGAAAGAGACTCCCAGTGCTCGAGACACTAAGCACTGGGATTAAATGCCTCAAAAGACATGTTCATACAGCATCCCACTGTCCTGCTGTGTTGGGCTTGTTCAGCCTTACCACACCACCTGTAATTGCAAGGATTAAATTTAGCATATGGCTAATACAGACATTTTGCTGCTTGTTCAGCAGAAAGTAACATACAATAATGAAGTTGCATGACTTTTTAAACGTTTATCTGTGCTTGCAGATGCTAATGTGCAGTCTAACCTCGGCAGGCAGAACGACCTCATTTCCACTCATGGATACTTCATCATAGTTAGTAGCTGATGTGCTGTAGCAAAAAGCCAGCTGCAGAATGAATATGATATGATGAGGACGTACTTACTGAGGGGTGCATTAGGTTACAAGCCATGTTTTTACCAGTAGTACAAGTGATTATACTTATGCCTGTGAAAATTCTTTTGTAATTTTGTAAGTTATGTAATTGTAATAATATAGATGCATAAAAGAGGTGCAGTAATTTTCATAGTCCTTGAAAGTCATCTGTCTTTTTTTATATAATAATAACAATAACAATAACAATAACAATAATAATAGTAATAACAATAACAACAACAACAACAACAACAACAATAATAATAATAATAATAATAATAATAATAATAATAATAATAACACAAAAAAAATTTCTGGAAGTTTCTGGACAGAAAGTTTAAAAATGTGATATTGAGTTACTGTAATTATGTTCCTCTCCCCCTCTCCAATTATTCATGGTTTTCCCCTTTCTTTCTCATTTCTACATGGCTTCTAGCATTCACCTGTTGTATATGAAGTATGTATATATATATATATAAATTTCCTGCATTGTATGTGGCGTATCACAGGTTCAGTGATAGCACTAGTGTTCACTTGTAAGCTTCCTACACTCTTCATTTTTATGAAGCATTCTTTGATCTTGTTCACATTTAACACTGGAAGTAAAGCATTTATTGAGTTATAAATATTGAGGGCTGGAATATGCTGTCATGTCACATCCTTTCAATGTTTCCATTTATTGGAGGATAATAATGTTCTTTGGCAGGTCAATTTATAGCAGTAGCCACCCCTCACACACCTTTTTTTTCTCAGCCCTGTGTATTATACCAGCAAATCTCCATATTTACAAAGGCAAAACACTATATAAGATTTTAATATCCTGTTGTTTATTTCTATAGCCTGAAATATATATCCCAGAATATCATTAATGCAAAATATAGCTGTCCCTAAAGGAAGAATATTATAGAGTCTACTGTCTTTAAATTTCTGAAAGAGGCCACTGCCATTAGGGAATACCGTTGCCATAAAGGGGAGTACTAGGTCTGCAACAATGTTTAGGTGAGTGGAATGTGTCAAAGTAACATACACATGAATGCCAGGACCCAAGGTTTCCCAGCAGAACATTGCCCGGTGCATCATACTGCCTCTGCCAACTTGCCTTCTTCCCATAGTGCATCCTGGTGCCATCTTTTACCCCAGGTATATGACGTCTATGCACCCGGCCATCTACTTGGCAATCCAAACATGATTAATCAGGTAAGGCCACATTTTTCCATTGCTCCATGGTCCAGTACTGATGCTCATGTGCCCATTGTAGACACTTTCAGCAGTGGACAGATGTCAGTGTGGGCACTCTATGTAGTCAAAGCGCAGCAAGCTGCAATGCACTGTGTGTTCTGACACCTTTCTATCATAGCCAGCACTGGAAAATGAGCAGGTGATTTTTTTTTTCTAATCTTCCACTGTCTAGTTTAGCTGAGCCTGTGCCCATGATAGCCTCAGAATCCTGTTCTTAGTTGACAGGAGTGGAACCCAATGTGGTCTTCCCGGCACTCAATGTGGCCCATGTTTTGTGCATGTTTTGTTCACCACAGTTATAAAGAATGATTACTGGAGTTACTATATCCTTCCTGGCAGCTCGAACCAATCTGGCCATTTTCCTCTGACCTCTCTAATCAACAAAGCCCTTCCACCCACAGAACTGTCACTCACTCAAGGTTTTTTTTGTTGTTTTTTTTGCATCATTCTGTGTAAGCTCTAGCAACTCTGTGTGTGTGTGTGTGTGTGTGTGTGTGTGTGTGTGTGTGTGTGTGTGTGTGTGTGTGTGTGTGTGTGAAAATCTCAGGTGATCAGCAGTTTCTGAAATACTCAAACCAGCTAATCTAGTACCAACATCCATGCCACGGTTAAAGTCACAGAGATCTCACCTTTTTTCAAGCTGATGTTTGATGTGAACATTACCTGAAGCTCTTTACCTGTATCTGAATGATTCATTGCATTACGCTGCTGCCACATGATTGGCTAGTTAGATATAACTGCAGAAATGTGCAGGTGTACAGGTGTTCCAAATAAAGTGGGCAGTGTGTGTGTATTTGTTTATTTATTTATATATATATATATATATATATATATATATATATATATATATATATATATATATATATATATATATATAAACTCTGAATGTACACATATTTATTAGATCACTTTTTGCATTTTATGTTTTGGAACAACATAAAAAAACAAGGATGACTGAACTCCATGACCTTAGCCACTCACAAAACCATGATCACTGAATACATCTGCACTCTTCCACCATACTCTGGTGCATGAATAAATCACAGAAAACCAGACTTGCATCAAATGTCAAAGGATGTTGCTGATGTACAACTTTAATCATTTCAGTGCTTGAGCCTATGTACGGCAGCTATCTGAGCTTTGCTGAAGGGATAAAAAAGACAATGCTGCAGATCTTCTGGGAGATACAGGCTAACAGAAAAGTTCCTCTGGATGACCCACCAGAGAAAATCATGTCTGCAGTATTGTCTGGGGAAATACATAGCATGTCAAAGAGTGACAAGCAAGTGCTAATGTCCGCCTTTGTTGGAGAAGCTCAGAGCCTACGTGTGCTTAAAAATGAATTAAAGAATTAAATCCAGTAAAGGGGTAAAGACTAAGAACAAAATTTTGTTCAAATGTCCCCAAGCTTGTGATATTCATAGCCCAAAAGGCTTAATTTATTTAAACCACTATTTGACATAAATTTGGCACTAGGTGTCACGAGTTCCCCTTTACGCAGCGCGCTGTGGAGCATGTGAGCTTGTGGACAATCGCGACATTTCGACACGTGCATTTGTTTATGTTTCTGTTATGTCTCCTCCCCGTCCTGTCATTGGTTGTTGTTTCATGTGTGTTTGAATTGCCCTCAGCCGTCAGCCATTATGAGGCTGATTAGGTTTGTGTATATATACCGCACGCCTCCCAGCACACAACGCGGAATATTAGAATAGATAGATTAGATGATGTAGATGTAGATGTGTTTCATTGTGAATGTCATTGTCATAGCCCCTGTCTTAGTTCATGTTTAGGTTCGTTAGATTAGTTCACGCTGGTTTCTCTGCTACCAGTCCCTCGCTGTTGTTTATGTTTCTCGTTTTGTTTATCGACCCTGTTTTCCGTGACCATAACCTTGATTCCTGCCTAGCCCTGTGTATGCCTGTTTGCCGATCACCTGACCTCTTGCATGTTTTGGATTACGTTTCTGGATCACGTTTTGGATTTACCTGCCTGTGTTTCTCAATAAAGAAAACCGTTCCAACTGAGCTTGCATCCGTCCTATCTTCCTTTATGTCAGGAAACGTGACAGAATATTTCACCCCACAATGGATGTAGCACGAGAACGGAGAGGACGCAGAATCCGGAAGTCCACGCCAATCATCCCTGCTTTGGACTCGATGCAGTTTCCACAAGAGACTTTAGTGGACCTTCCCCATCGGTATGATGGGTTCTTTGGTTATCCGGACTATTTTTTGGTAGACTGTCAGTTCTACTTCTCCAGCCTGTTTGACCCGAAGCCAGAGGAGAAGCAATGGATAAGGTTCATGGTGTCCCGTTTTTTTGGCCCAGCTCGTAATTGGGTGCAGCGATTAGCAGCCATGAGATCCCGGGTACTGGAAGGCAATTTATGGACCTGTTTTTGAAGGAGTTTGGAGAACCAGGGCAGAGCTACAACCTGGATAAGCTGTTGAAGGGAGTCAATATGGTGAACAATGCTGACCTGCCATTCCACATGCATTATGAGTGGATGAGCCACCAAGTGTATGTTAACACGGACCACCAAGCTCTGCTCACACCCAAGTCAGTTGACCAAGTTCTGCTCATGTCCAAGCCTGCTGACCAAGTTCTGCTCATGTCCAAGCCTGCTCACCCAGTTAACCAAGTTCCGCTCATGTCCAAGCCTGCTGACCCAGTTGACCAAGTTCCGCTCATGTCCAAGCCTGCTGACCTGATTGACCAAGTTTCGCTCATGTCCAAGCCTGCTGACCCAGTTGGCCAAGTTCTGCCCAAGCCCGAGTCTGCCGACACGTGAAACACAGGCACGGTAAAAAAAAAACGGCAAAGGGTCAGGCGATCGGCAAATGGGCATAAACGAGATTAAGTAAGAATCAGATGATGAGAACAAGAATAGGATCAAAATTATGGCATGTAAAAAAGGATGAAAGGTTTGGTATGGTGGTAACACTCACGCAATACGTCGCACCGCATATAGACACACAAGGAGTTTAAATAACAAACATAATCAAGGGTGAACACAAAACAGCTGAGACTACCCATGACACATAAGGGAACAACTAATGACAATACGGGGTGGAGACAGGACGGAAATGTTAACAAATGCACATGTCAAAAGTAAACAAAGTCACTGTCACTGAAAAACCCGGAAGTGCACGCTCACGCTTCAAGCTCGCTCTTCGGGTTTCAGAGCGCACTGCGAGCTCCAGCGCGTTATATTATATGTTTATGATTTATCATTTTGATCATCAGCATCATCCTCATCAGTCTCCCAAGTCACATTTCCTGAGGTCAGTCACAGCATTTGTTGAGGCAGAGCCTCGTTTTTCAAGAATTGTTCTTCTTGACTTAACTGACCACTGTCTGCTCTTACATTTCAATTATTTCAATTGGTGTTGAAATAATTGAAATGGGTTCTTTTTGTTGGCTAAACTTTTCATTTTTGATTAACATTACAACTTTTTCCATCTTTGATAGCTGGGCCATTTGCAACCTGAATCTATTAAGCTTATGTGCATTCGATATAGCATCAACAAGGTCAAAATTAAAGCAAGGAAATCCACTTAGTTAGCATGCTAGCAGTTAAAACATCTTTAGGCAAACTGAACATTTGTACAGCTCTGTTTGTTAAACTAGCTCCTTATCTTCCTAATTTCTGTAAACAGATAGTATAGATCATTTAAAGTGTATAAAATATCTCTGCATCATTCATGGAAAATATATTAATGTATATATATATATATATATATATATATATATATATATATATATATATATATATATATACATACATTAATATATTTTCCGTATAATTGATATATATATATATATATATATATATATATATATATATATATATATATATATATATATATATATATATACACACACACACACACACACACACACACACACGCACACATATGTGTGTGTGTTGTTTTTTTCAGTAAAGGGTAATGGTTTTACAATTGTCCTTGCCATTCCATGTGATTTCCAAATGTGTGGGCACTGCAGTGAGCTTGGTGAGAGATGTCATTTTTTTGTGTGTATGATAAAAGGTGAGAAGAGCTGAAAAAAATGTAAAGCAGCTGGGACATTCATTGTCTTTATTTGCATGCTTCCGTCAATTAATTGTCACTGAAATCTGTGGAATTAGATTTTGCCCCAGACACCCATTCATCAGATACGTCAGTGTGTCGGTTCTTTTCAGAAAGTCTGCTGTTTTATTACAGTAGACTCCCTTCATGCCTCCTTGCATTTCACTTCTGCAGAAACAGGCTTCAGTGACTGGAAAGATTATGGCTTTTTCTTCTTACTAGAGTTTATTATTTAGCTTTTTCTCCATCTCTCTTGGTGAGTAACATTAGACATGGCCCTTCAATTTACTCAAGTCAGACTACAGAAAACAATGTTTCCATCTTTATGAAAAAAACAGGAGAAGGAGAACAGATGGCAAAGGGTCAGGGAGAGATTACCATGAGAGGAAGTGTGAATTAAAACATATTAGGCTAAAGATCAGAGCATGAGCTGTTGCTGCTGTGGCATATACTAAAATAAAGACAGAGAGGCAGTGAAAGAGAGGTCAGGGATAAGAGGACAAAAAGTAACAGTCAACATATTGACTTTGTAAAAGGTCAAAGTAGAGTAAAATGATTCAGAACACCAGAATCATTGGGATAGAGGAAGTGTACTATGAACAGAGTAAACTACAGAAGGAACATGCAAGTGGCATAGCAAAGAAAAAATAACACTGAAAATAATCAATGTGTTATTCAATAAGGAATACTCAACATAGAGTCCAAGTGTTTGACACTGTACTTTCTACCAAATAATTAAAAACCGTTTTTTTATTATTATTAATCATTCCTTAATATGTAATGTATGTCACTCTCACAAAAATTAGTGAGCCACAATGTGTATATAGCTAGAGTTCCAAAACTGTATGCTACAGACAGAAGGGGTATGGCAAAATATCGGATTAAACATACTATTTTGTCACAGTATTCTATATCAGAGTGTTTCTCTGGTTCTATTTTGGCCATAGCCATTACAAAACATGTTTGATTCCCAGCATGTAAAGCTGAGTGCTGCAGGAATGTACTGGCTGGGATGCTGATTGTAAAAAGAGATTGTAAACTTTTTCAGACATTCCTCCTGCCTATTAATTCCATTGCTCATACTCATAACTGATTTCAGAATTTCATAGTTTCTTAAAATATTTATTTAGTCATAGGTAGCTTTTATTACTTCATTACCATTTTGAGTTGAGCATGAATGTTCCGGTGGGGTGTGGTACTGGGGAATATAGTCCGTGGTGGCTCTGTCAGTAGGCCACGGTGTGTTCTGGGAATTGGAGTTAATGGAATCCATGGACCTGACAGTTTTCCTTTGTTTTACTTTTGTCTGTTGCACTGATATTAATTATACAACAGCACTGCTCAATTCTCAATTCTGAGTGGTCAAAAGGTGTGAATTTATTTTCTATAACACGACTCTGACCCTGACTGAGATTTGTATGGTAGACACACCATATATTCTAAACCTTTTATTTTTTTAAGTAAAACATGTACTAATTTATATGGTGATGTTTTCTCTAAGGAGATATTTAACATTTGTAGAACTCCCAGGTAACAGTGTGCTTTCTGATTTTACTGTGAGAAATGTTTCAAGGTGTCCATTAAAATAATTCCTGTGTCATGTAATCAGAGAAGGAACTTTGAACTACAGTTCCCAGCAGTCATTGCATCACAGTCACATGACCACCTGCACCTGAATCACGTTCCTGTTAATCGAGCACTCTCGTGTGTGTGTGTGTGTGTGTGTGTGTGTGTGTGTGTGTGTGTGTGTGTGTGTGTGTGTGTGTGTGTGTGTGTGTGTGTTTGTGTGTGTATAGCCACAGTTTGCACTGCACTCTTTGTCTCACGTTTGTCTTTCTTTGGGGTAGTTCTTGTTGCTGTGTTTACGTCTCTGGTTTATATTTAGATTTGCCATAGTGTTTTACCTCAATGTCATAGTGTCTTTTGTATTTTGTTTTGTTCTTTATTAAACTGGAAAATTCTGCACTTGTATCTGTCTCAACCTCTATTACGTGATATCCTGTCACTGTATTTACTTGTTATTTGTGTATGTTTTATAAGTCAGCCGAGCATGACGTTTGAGCTCAGGCCATATTTAATAGCCATATTTAAAATCATTCCACATTGCCATATAACTTCTATTGATCCATATCCTCATTTAATTGGTGTTATCACAGTATTGCTACAGTTCATACTTATGCAAATTTCATCTGTAATGCACCTGGACTATTACAAAAAGCCTGATTACTGCACTGAGTTTAATCGTTAATAGAGATAGAGAACAACAGCATTGTGACCAATCAGCAGATCTTGTGAACACCTGCATTCACCCCAATAGTCTCAAACAGCAGCAGGCCATGCTCATAAAATACCAAAGGGAAACATCTGTGTTTAGTCAGTGAGCATAAAACGTGTCTTAAGGCAATCCTTCTCATTAGATTTCCCAAGAAACCACAGCCTGTGTGATTTTAATCTGTTTCAGAAACCATAACCATGTATTAAGCATTCTAAAGCGGTTTATTACCTGACTTCTGTGCATTTGGAGATGGGACAGAATATAAATGTGGACTGAGGTCAGGGAACACACCTGAACTGTTCCTTTTGTGTATCTTTTCATTAAAAGTCTGAGCTTTATGAAGGAGGCATACCTCTACATAAAACATTTTATCAGGCCTGCCACAGCTACAGCTAATTAGAGTTGCAGATTAATATGCTAGTAATTGTGCAGTCCACATATTCTAGTTTGGAGTTAATTCAGTGCCTTTTGCAATACCTATGTCTTTGAACTTCAGGCCTAGAGAAATATAACAATAAATCTCTGTTTTTCCTTAAAAATATAGAGTTTAATGCTCTGTTTTGAGTAATGCCCATTAGCAAATCTCCTTTTTTTCCTTCTCTGCTAAGTATAAGGTCATAGAAATATTGTAACCAATGAGGATATGTGGCATTATATTCAGTCAGTGCAAAGGTTTCCTGTCAAAGTCAAAGACATAGCTGTTATATATCTTTGTGTACACTATTAATTAATTGATGATAATCAGCATGGAAACTGAGTGTGCACAACGTCTCAGACATAATTAATTAACAAAGCTCAGAGGCCAAGGGAAAGGACTATAATTAAGTATGATTGTTGGGTTGGGTTTTAAAAAGTGCATACTTATGCAGATGTGCATATTAAAGAATATACAATGGTGGAGGGAACAGACTTAGAGAAAAAAACATGAGACCAAAATGGCCAACAAGAAAGAAAGAGAGGGAGAAATGGAAGTGTTTCTGTTGTCGCTCTCGTTTTTGCAAATAGGTTTTCTGCTTAGTGAAAGTGTCAGTCTTTGTAATTGAGGTGTATTCTTAATTTATATGGATCAACACACCTCACTAGACCATGATGGTTTTTCATCATGACAACTCTCACCCAACTGTCATTGAGCTGTGCCTACTGGTTAACAGCAGTTTGATGTGACGAGACATGATGTGATTTGAGTGCGTGCGTGCATGTGTGTGTGCGTGTGTGTGTGTGTGTGTGAGTGAGTCAGTGAGTGTGTGTGTGAGAGAGAGAGAGAGAGAGAGAGAGAGAGAGAGAGAGAGAGAGAGAGAGAGAGAGAGAGAGAGAGAGAGAGAGAGAGAGAGAGAGAGAGAGAGAAATGTGTGACACTTCCATTTAAATCCAGTAGATTCTGGAGTCTTGAGTTTTCACAGATACCTTGCAACCCACCATATCTGGGTAATCTACCTTTACCCCTCTGTGTGTGTGTGTGTGTGTGTGTGTGTGTGTGTGTGTGTGTGTGTGTGTGTGTGCCTGCATGTCATACAGTGGACATTTTCTTTCCGGTTCATTAAATTGCCCATGCTCTGTTGAGTTGGACTTGTCTAAGATGACTCCATACTAATAAAGACTAATGAATCCATCTAACTGCTGATAATTATGTTATTAAAATGCAAATGCTTGATTTCCATTAATTGTAATACATCACATATAATCAGTCACAACAGCTTGTTCTGCTGTCAGAACTTCCTTAAAATGGCTTAATGGTTACAAAAGTAAAATAACCAATCTTTTGCAAGCTTATGTTAATGTTTATATAGACAAATGTGCATTGTAAATGCAGTACATGAGTAGTACTGTACTAGAATAAATTTGGTTAATGCAGTGGTTTTCAAAGTGGGAGCCACGGCCCGGGGGTGCTCGGAGGGCCTCAACAATTTGGTGTGAAAAATAAATTCTCACTCTCAGACAACCATACACACACACACACACACACAAAATCAATTCCTAATGTAATGTAATGTAAAGATGTAAGATGTAATTATTAATAAAAAGGGGTATATATTCAGAAGTCTGTATTTTTAATGTGTTTTAAAGACATCTTGCAAAAGGGGGGCCTCGGTCAAATGTTAGTGCCACTTGGGAGGCCTTGCCCTCCAAAAGTTTGGGAACCCATGGGTTAATGTATGCATCAGGAAAGGAAAAGATAAATATCAAATACTCTCCACTATGCATCACATAATATTCTGGAGTATACATGGAGTATCTGCAGGATCAAAATGTTGGTTCAGCAAATGCAACCAAAAATGGTAACATGCTTCATTCAAAACCAACTAATAGAAACATTTGACAACCCATAAAGAATTAATTCCAATTTTTATTTGTGACCATTCCTTGTAATTGACTTGTTTTAGGGTAATTACATAATCAAGGCCAAGTCTCTGCACTCCCTACACCACACAAACTACTGGGAAGTACACTATACTACAAAAAATTTTGAGACTTTTGAGTGTTGATGCCTCTTTGAGTATTTGGTGAGTCTCCCTAGATTCATTCACACAAGGTCAGGTTTCTGAAAGCATAAGATCTGAAAGAAAACACAGTGCTTTTTGTGTCTAACACACTCACACAGAGAAGGCATGCAGAGACCCTGGTCAATATTAAGGCTCATCCAGGGCCATCAATCAATAAACCATAGATCAAAACACTCCACATATCAGACCTTTTGTTCCAAAATCATGTTTAATTTCTTTTCACCATTATACTCTTTACCTGTCTGCTAATGCAATAACTGCTATGCCCATATATGGTATAAGCTAATCTGCTGAATACTATGTCATAGTATTTTATGTTTACATTCACAGCATATATTGTTATTCTTTTTGCACTACGTGGTATATCTGACATTTCCACACTAGAACTGTATACTGGTCTCAGCGCTACACTGTCACTTACTGTGCCCATTGTCCTGTTTAAGTAGTTACTGTACTGTCTTTTGTTGTTTGCACACATTTGCACATGCACTTTATGTAGAAATGTGTAGGTCTTATTTAGTTCTGTGTCATCTCATGTGGTTAGTATGTTGTTTTATGTAGCACAATGGTCCTGAAGGAATGTTGTTTCATTTCACTGTGTACTGTAACAGCCATATATGCTTGAAAATAAAAGCCACTTGACTTGATCTAAAATAGAAACACAATCTAACTGTGTTCAGAATGCTATAGGCACACACAGAAGGGTTTTGTGGACATGTAGTACAGTAATTATGTCCAGGGGTAGAGTGGCAATTTATTGTTAAATTGAGGAAATTATTAAATTGTTATGCTGTTGTAAAATCAAAATTACATGAACATGAGCAAATAGATTCGTTCTTCAAGCCTGATCAGGGTCATGGTGGATCCAGAACCAGTCCCAGTGGACATGAGGCAGGATTACACACAGTCTTGTGAGTAACCAATGATGAGCTATTTCTACATTATAGTAACACTTAGTAGCCAAGCAGCTATGCAAGAACAATTAATAATTATTGAAGTGTTAATCTGTCGTTGTTCAGTAGTAATTGAAGGTGTGGACCAGTATTGTAAAGTAAAACATGTGTAAACTCATTACTAGTTAATGATGATGTGGAACAGAGTCACACACAGTAATTCATTACTAATTTGTGTTTTTATTTTGTTTGTTTGTTTGTTTGTTTGTTTGTTTGTTTGTTTGTTTGTTTGTTTGTTTGTTTGTTTGTTTGTTTGTTGTTGTTTTTTACTTAAAAAGGGGCGCACAGTGGCTGAGTGGTTAGCACATTTGCCTCACACCTCCAGGGTTGGGGGTTCGATTCCCACTGTGACCCTGTATGTGCGGAGTTTGCATGTTCTCCCCGTGCTGTGGGGGTTTCCTCCGGGCACTCCCCAGTCCAAAGATATGCATGGTACGCTGATTGGCATGTCCATGTCCGTAGTGTATGAGGGGGTATGGGAATGTGTATGTGATTGTGCCCTGCGATGGATTGGCACCCTGTCCAGGGTGTATCCCGCCTTGTGGCCGATGCTCTCTGGGATAGGCTCCAGGTTTCCCCGTGACCCTGAAGGAAGGATAAGTGGTATACAAGGTGGATGGATGGAAAAATTTACAAAGTTGAAAATGTGTTATTAATAAAGAACTTGTTACTGATTGCTACTTTACAGCCTGGTTATTGTTGTCCATTTCTTTCTTTAAACCTTGACTGGCTAAATAAAAACAATGTTCTGACTCTGTGCTCCTCTGAGGAAACCTATAAAAACTCATAGGAAACCGTCGGGGTTATGCCTGTAACCCTATTCCCTGAGAAGGGAACGAGACGTTGCATTTAGCATAACAGTATGGGAATGCCTTGCATGCGTGACCGGTATCTGAAGCTTGTGTAAAATCATGCCTCTACCCATAGGCCTTCCATGGTCAGGTGATGCGGCAATTAAGCGCGTCGCATGATATATATATGGCACCTGTGAACCACGCCGCCAGCCTCTATTATCTGAAGCGAAGATGCAATTCACAGGCCTGCCCTGGTATGACAGTGCTATGCAACGTCTCATTCCCTTCTCAGGGAACAGGGTTAACCCTGACGTTCCCTTTCAAAGGGAACTTCGACGTTGCATTTAGCATAACAGTATTGGAACGGGAATACCCACTCCATCATACCGAGGGTACGGCCTGTTCAAAAATACCCAAGCCCAAGGGTCACTGCAGGACACTCGAGCCCGGGGTGGAATGAATATCCAGGCTGTAATAACGAATGAATGTGTGTGGCGTAGACCACCCTGCAGCCGCACACACATCCTGCAAGGATACCCCTTTGGACAAAGCCTTCGAGGAGGCGACCGCCCTAGTGGAATGAGCTCTTATGCCCAGAGGCGTGGCGAGACCACGTGTCATAAGCCCTAGACATTGCTTCCACTATCCAATTAGAGATGCACTGCTTTGACACAGCATCATCTTTCCTGTCGCTGCCAAAGCAGACCAGTAGCTGCTCTGACTTACGCCACTTACGCCCAGAAGCTTCTCAGAGGCTGACTCTAAGGGCTCAAGTGGGGCCCCTGACAGACCTTCCAAGACCACAGCAAGGTCCCAGGAAGGTATGCGCGGCCTGCAGATGGGCCTCAGCCGTCTTACACCATGCATGAACCTTGAAGTTAGAGGATGTTGCCCCACAGAGGCTCCAAGAACAGGGGCATGGCTGGCCGAAATGACGGCCAAGTAAGCCTGATTGTAGAAGGAGCCGCCCCGCTGAGAAATGTTCTTATAAGAACTCCAGGACTGTAGCTATTGCACAGTTCACTGGGTCTAGCTGACGTTCCTCACACCACAAGACAAAAAGCCGCCACTTGAGCGCATACAATTTCCTTGTGGATGGTGCTCTAGCGTTTAACATGGTCTCTACAACCTCAGTTGTGAGACCAGAATCTATGAGCTGGTGCCCCTCAGGGGCCAGACCCACAGTTTCCATAGTTCTGGCCGAGGGTGATAAATCAGCCCTCCAGCTTGAGACAGCAGATCCACTCTAAGGGCTCAAATGGGGCACCCGACAGACCTTCCAGGACCACAGAAGGTCCCAGGAAGGTATGCGCAGCCTGCAGATGGGCCTCAGCCATCTGACACCACGCATGAACCTCAAAGTTAGAGGATGTTGCCCCACAGAGGCTCCATGAACAGGGGCATGATTGGCCGAAATGGCGGCCACGTAACCCTGATTGTAGAAGGAGCCCACCCTGCTGAGAAATGTCCTTGTAAGAGCTCCAGGACTGTAGCTATTGCGCAGTTTACTGGGTCTATAGTGGATCCCTGCGGACAGGAATCTCCCAAGGAGTGCCATCTCGCAGGGATATTATCTCTCAGAACCATATTTGATCTGGCCAAAAAGGTGCTACTAGCAGACTGTCTTGGTGAACTCTCGCTAGAGCTTGTGGGAGCAGAGCGATGGGGGAAGCAGCATATAGATGTGACCTCGGCCACATGTGCACCATGGCGTCCAGCCCTAATTGTGCGGGAGGAGTGAGGGCAAACCACAGCAGGCCATGTGTTGGCTCCTCAGAGGCGAACACACGCCAACCCGCTTCGCCAAACCTCACCGTATGGACTCCACCCCAATAGTCTCCCAAGATCCAGCTTTATCTTGCTCATTGTTGATAGGATCGACCCTACGCATGTTGGGGATAGAAATGCCCTCATCGTAGTAGAATCCTATAACCCCTAGAAAAGTTGTCCACTGCACCGGGGAAAGCATACTTTTCTGAGATTCATCCTGAGTCCCAAGCTCTTCATGTGGGCGAGAACAACATCTAGATGTTGAACCACCAGTTCTCTGGATCGTGCTAGAATTAACCAGTCATCCAGGTAGTTTGGTACACAGATGCCCTGGAGTCACAATGGAGCCAGAGTGACATCCATGCACTTTGTGAAGGTGCGAGGGGATAAAGCTAGCGATATTCCTATGTGGAAATATGCACCTTTTAGATCTATCTCCACAAACCAGTTCTCGAACTGAATCTGTGGTACAATAAGTTTGAGCGTCACCCTCTGAACCTGTATGTCCGAAGAGTACGGTTCAGATGACGCAGATCTAAAATTGGCCACATACTCCCACTTTTTTGCGGAACAGGAAATAGTGGCTGAAACCTCCCACCTTTCGAGAACAGGGTACATGTTCTATGGCCCCATTGTCCAAAAGGGAACTTACTTCCTGCGCTAACGTCGGGCTCTGGTCTGTGCTGACTGCTGTGGTGAGCATACCTGTGAAGGGGGGGCGTCGAGCTATAAACTGGACCCGCTAACCCTTTCTACGGTAGACAGAACCCATGGAGACACATTTGGCAGTAGTCTGCATGCTGCCCAATGGTCTTTTAGTGACGTTAACTATTCCACATTCTATTGGAGGGAAAGCATCAGATTTTCGTTGCCCTGTGACAGCTCACTGACCAGAGAACACTGAAAACTTGGGGACCGCCTTGACTAGGGGAGGCCCTACAGTAGCACTGGGGCCTACCTGCCTAACAACCTCATGCCCCCTGATGCATCCCTCCACGGCCCCTCAGGACCGCTCTTCTTTGCCTACTTGGCCTTTATGACTATTCTCAGATCAGGCCTAGTAGCAGACCGCGACTATGGCCGCCCGGTTCCCCTGGCTGTCTGAGGGGGTTGGCGGGCTGCCATACTCGCCTTCTGGGTCTTCCTCACACTAGTGCTGGCCCAGACTCTACTTGTGGATGCCTGGGTGAGCTCAAGACAACAGCCAGAAAGAACTGGCTTTTTTGAATGCCGCCATATGTCGAGCTCACTCAGCAGGTCTGCTTGGTAGGCCTGCAAACCTGTTATTGCTTGCAGTGACCCTCAAGCAAGACTACTACTGCATAGGCTTGCCCACCAATGCCACGGTGGCCTTACATGGCTTGGATGCAAGCCGGCCCCCGTAATTACCTGCCTTCAGTGGAGAGAGGTAGCTCGCAAGTGCCTCCTCCACCTTGAGCATAGCTAAATAGCCATGCCATTCATTCCCACAATGGCCAAACAATCCAACATCGTGGTCTTTTGACTATGGCTTATGCATGGTTTTCCCCCAGAAGCCTGAGATTTTGTCATGCACTTCTGGAAGACAGGGGAGTTTCTGCAGTGTGAGGGATTTACTTTCACTGGGTAATCACTTCAAGCATCTCTTTATATGCTGCTCTCAGTTTTTAACACATCCTTCTAACTCCTCGGAGTCAGAGAGGAATTATTACCTTTTGACTTTCCATAGCGGAAGGAGTTGCGACGCAAGCTCCAAAATCCAGCAGAGAGCCGAATCCAGAAGACAGAGCAAGAGATAGAGCAGCGCTCGTCTCCGGCTCCTCTTCTGGATCTATAAGAGATCCCCCAAACCTGAGACGGCTGGCTGCCTTGGCAGCGGCCAGCCCAGATCCGCGAGGTTCTGAAACCCGACTCGCTTCGGCTTCCAAGAAGAACGCGAGTCCCGAGCCAAGCTGCTTAATGTAGGCATTACCATGCGCAGCCTCTCGGGGCTGCCATCACATACTACACCGCTAAACACTTCACCCAGAAAGTGTGCACTTTTCCCCCATGATGAAACGGGAGCAAGCCATAACACACTTCTTGAATTCTTTCTCGCTCATTACTCACCTCTCTTTTCCTCTAAAAAAGGATAGAAAAGTTAAGAGATTTTGAGAAAATATTGAGTAGAAACGAAGCGTTTTTTTGCACACAAACAACAGACATGCAGTCTTGCTGAAGATAATAAGGCTGGCAGCGTGGTTCACAGGTGCCATATATATATCACGCGGCGCGTTTAATAGCCGCGTCACCTGATCATGGCAGGCCTATGGGTAGAGGCATGATTTTACACAAGCTTCAGATACCGGTCACGCGCGCAAGGCGTTCCCATACTGTTATGCTAAATGCAACGTTGAAGTTCCCTTTGAAAGGGAACTATAAAAACATTTACATTTTAGACGCAGTGTTGGAACAGTTTGAGGTATATCTGATAGTAGATCTCCAGGAGAAAGGTAAGGCTTGCTGTTGGTAATCACTGTTGATGTGGTTAGTAATTAATCAGTAATTATTATAAAAGAGCCATAGTTCGCTAATATGTGAGATATTTAAGACTCGGTTAATTACTACTTAGTTAATAGTCAACTCCGACTCACATACTGTGTAATTAATTAAGTAATTAATGAGAAGTTCTTACTATTTTAGAAGAATAGTTAGTACATTAGTTAGTGATTTTCTCTTGCAGACTTACTGCGCCACTGAGGTTAGCGTGTGTGTGTGTGTGTTTGTACATCTACTCTTGTGACGTGGTTAATATTGTGTGTATTTGCATTGCTTCTGTCAGCCCAAAGCAGATATTTAAAATGCAACCTCAGTTATTTCATTTCCAAAATGACTCTCATTGTTGTGTTCAGCACAGCTGCATGCTTTTGCTCTGACTAATTGCAACCTACACACCGAGTGACATCATAATTCCATTCCTCCAATTTTACATCTGCTTATGAAGGCGGGGAATGACTCTGTAAAATAAGGTGCTAATGCTCGAGAGTTAAATATTTAGAGTGCTCTTACACTAAGTGCCAAGCTGCTGCAGCAAAGGGAAATAAGGGAGTCAAACTACACTGAAGCAACAGAAATCATTCCCTTTTCAAAGCTCATCAGTAATTAGGAGGCATAATACATTTGCTAGGATCCATTTGAAGAAGATTCAGCATGCAGTATAATTGAAGTAATTCAACAACCCATTTTCAAATTAAATTTGTTCCTTTCCTGTGAGTGAAACATTACTCACATACAGAGTGAGGTCTGCATTTAAGTAAATTTACCCTGCGGCTTGAATCATTGTATAGAACATATATTCGATTTACAAGAGCTCAAGAAACAAGTGATAGCGCTATATCAAAGCATTATTTTTAATCAAATTATTCTCTAGATGCCACATTTAGTAACTCACTTTGCTTTCAGCATGGGTGAAATATAAATGTCTACATCATGTTTTTTTATGTATGGTTTACAAAAGATTAGCACATTTCTTCAGCACACACATGATGTTACTAATCTATAAATGTGTCTGATCATACTGCTAATGGTCTGATCATACTGGTAATGGTTTTATCATACTGGTAATTGATCTGGGGATAAGATTTACCCACAAACACTTAAGGAATCAGTCTTAGAAAATATATATCATGTCTAATATTGTATAAGCTTAATGTCCAGGAAACTTGCACAAAGTGGATGAAAATATGTTTTATTCCACATTGCACTAATTCCACATCCTTTGACATTTGTTCTTTAATTTTAAAAACGAATGATCAACTATCTCACCTGTCTTATATTAGACATTTGGCATTATGGGTTAATGGACAAACACACCCCTGAGCAAGGAATCCCTCTCCCTAGTTATCTTCTTTTTTAAAAAACAAATCATGCAGCCTTCCTCTCCATTCTTGTTCCCTAATCTCCGATATGGTCCTCTAGAAAGCAATTATCAGCATTGTCCATTAATTGCATGTGGAAATGTTGCTGCTTTATGCTGTGTAGAGCAAGCAAGGAGCGAAATCAGTCTCTTTAATCAAGTTTTACAAACTAGTGCAACAGTCATGATTTGCTCGACCAAGATGTCACCAGAGATTCATATACAGACATCTCCTCGTCCTCTTCCTTGTACGACCCACTAACTGTCCTGAAGAAAATGAGAGTATTCGTCATTGTTCCCATGAGGAAGGGACAACAGTGGAGATGAAGCAGCCTCCTATGCAGCCAACTGAGTTGACCAGGTCCCACTTGTCACTCTAATTAGTTTTGTTTCACCGCCGCAGGACTGTACAGCAGCTCTTTATTACAGCAGTCACTCCAGGAGGAGCAAAACTGCACAATCTATACTAAAAAGATCTACACAAAAACACACAGTTGGCAAAGAGGTGGGGTTGAAATGAAGGGGTGGATTTTGAGGGAAGCACTAGGGATAGTAGAGGATAAGAGTGATGAACTAAATGGAGAAAAAATAAGTAATGAGTTATTGAAAGACATAGGTATGGAGTTATAGAGACATGCGAAGAGTGGAGAAACAGATGGGGAAAGTAAGAAACAAAAGAAGACAGAAAAACAGACAGGATAGGGGTTTTGAGTAACTCAGTGATCTTTCTGACATCACAAACTGTGAAAAGTAAACAAGCTGTCTCTCTGTCTTTCTCTTTTTCTGCCCTTTCTTTATATAAAAACTACAAATGGTCACATTTGTGCCTCAATTAAAACTGTTTCCCATTTGCTGACAACAGAATCTATTAAACTATCACACTTCACACCATTTACCAAACGCAAAATATTGAAAAAGTCAAATATAGAGACAATATTTACATGATTTGTCAGTTGCATTCATTACTCTATTTGCCCTAGGCTTACACACAGTGAATAACTCAAATGCTTTGATAATGTTGTTAGAATACAGAAAAATGAAATACTTGGGAAGTCAGGGAGGAAGGATGGATTATGATTTCAGTTAATAAATTCTGATGTGTTTTTTAGACTGCCATTTTTAGTGTCACTTTTAATGCAGTGCAGAGACACTAAGTGACTGCATATTGCAAAAGTATGAGATGTTTATAAGACCTCATTTTACATTCCAATTACAGTAGTGAAACAATTATAAAAGTTACATTTTTCTTAACAAAAACAACTTTGAATATTCGTCTTAGATAAGTTAATATCAGATGTCAAATATAACTTCAACTGTTTCAGACGCCGGTAAATACACTGACTATTTAACCATGCTAATCAACCACTCTGAAACACTCTACAGGAATGTCAAACACGTTCCAATGTATAATCACATTCATATGTGTTCCTGGTACAATCATATACACAATTCTGCATAGATGAAAATTTACACTATGCCAGGCTGAGACATTTTGTCCTTTTATGAAGGCCAGAATTTGGCAATTGTGTGGTCTTGGTATCAAAACAGATATGATGTGCTGATATCATGCATAAAGTTAAAAAATATAAAGACATACTGTGACCAGAAATGAATAAATATTGAGCTTTGAGGAGTGTCTGTAAACACACCCATTTAATCACCAACCGATGAAGGACTAATGTGAACACCACTCTCTGAAGAGTAAATATTTGGCAGTCTTGCTTCAACTGTATGACAGATTTAATATCACTAATAGTTATATTTGAAAGCATTAGTAGAAGGCCCTAAACCATTGGCATTCAGGTACTGCACATGGTTGTATTTTCTCTTTCTTTATAATTCTAACTCAAATAATGGAGGGTTTTATATTTAATGAGTGTCATATGTTAAGTCATATGTTTGTGGTTTTTTCACTAATATGGTATTGCAGAAGCATCTGTCTGTCTGTATGGGAAACTGTAAGCACCAATAGACCAACAAACTATGACAATGTCAAATTCATAACAATTTGCTTGTGTGAATAAAAATATATCCTAAAAAGATTACAGTAGGTGTTAGGTGTTGGGCTAGCATTTGTAGCCTTTCAGACTTGCCAGTCTTTATGCATATTACATAAGAGCTCCACATTTTAACATCATGGCATATTGGTGCAGGTTATTACTCAAAAATATGCCAAAAGAGCAGTCATCTTTCTCTCCCAGAAAAATGACAGATGAGTCAATGGACAAACTGAAATGATTAATAGATGCATCTGTGTTTTGAACCTTCTGGTACTTATGCTGCATTTGGCTTACCTTGGAAGTGGGAAGTCAGAACTACATCATTTTCGACCTTGGTGTGTTTAAGCTACAAAGTGGGAAGAAAAAACATGGACACCTCCATTGTTTGGTTATTGTTATCAACAAGCTAGCCAGCTAACTGTGGTGAGTGATGTAT
The DNA here is from genome assembly GCF_001660625.3 of Ictalurus punctatus. NCBI lineage: Eukaryota > Metazoa > Chordata > Actinopteri > Siluriformes > Ictaluridae > Ictalurus > Ictalurus punctatus. Next base: position 18,305,297 of record NC_030428.2, on the reverse strand, counting down.
GTCCACCTCCTCAAAACTAATACTCCTCCCCCTAATCTCCTCCTCAAAGCAAATACTTGAATATACTGCATAACCTATTTAAAAGTTCTACTTTGTTTTCTGTTCATGCTGTGAGCAGCCATGTTGATTTGACATCACTTGCTGACTTCAGGCTTGAGGAGACCATCTTATGTTCCCAAGTAGGAATACCAAGTTGAGGGTGTGTTTTCTTTGGTTTTTCTTGTTACATTAGTTATGACCATCTCACATTGCCACATTTCACATTAGTAATGTTTTGGCCAGTGCTCTCATCTCATCTCCATTTTCTTGCTTGAAAGGTGCCCTCGTGTTCTGTCATGGGAAATATCACTGTATTGCCAAAAATATAGGGACACCTGACTATCACAACCATACAGTGCATCCGGAAAGTATTCACAGCGCTTCACTTTTTGCACATTTTGTTATGTTACAGCCTTATACCAAAATGGATTAAAGTCATTATTTCCCTCAAAATTCTACAAATAATACCCCATAATGATGACATGAAAGAAGTTTGTTTGAAATCTTTGCACATTTATTTAAAATAAAAAACAAATATAACACAAAATTAGAGACAACAATTGGCAACCCAGATGGGACTGGGTTTAGGCTCGTAGTCTGATCTCCTTTCTTGGGACTTCACCGCTCCATAGGCAACAGGCAGGCTGTATAGGGAAAAGGTACAGCAGACACCTGTTTATTCAAAGCTCTGCCTTAGTTACTCTGCTGCCCGGAGAGGAAAGCCCCAGAGAGGAAGGGAGGATGGAATTGGCCTCCAAAAAGAACCTGGATGAATGATTGGGTGTTTAAAAATTGAAGTGAGCCAAAAGTGAGTATGAAAAGTAAGAGAAAACTGGGGAAGTAACGATGGAAACTATTTAAGTTATTGTGTTTATGGAATTGTATATGTGTATTTAACAAGTTGATAAAGGAATATAGATTTGTAATACCACCACGAAATGTGGGGCTGCTTAGGAAACAGGTGGAAGTGAGGCCTCACGCCCCAGATACCGCCCACGAGAGGTGGGGACTGCTTGGTGGGGACCCCTAATACCGCTGAGAGATTCAGGTCTGCATAGAGAGGGGATAAAATCCTGGGCCCAGGTCCGGGTTGGCGTGCCCGGTGTGTGAATAAGTCCATGTGGGACTTCTAAAGAAGTGTGTGAGTGATAGTGTGTGTGTGCATGCACAAAAGGATAGGTGAGTGTGTGTGTGTGACTTTATAAATAGTAACAGGGTGCGAGCAGCTGTGTGTGTGCATAAGAAAGAGGAAATGAAACCATTCATGAAGAAAGAGCAGAGTTGAACTGAATTGAATTGTAAACTGATAATAGGATAACTGTATAAATAACAAGTGCTAATAGAATAATTGCGTAAGAAATAACGGATAATGAAATAACTGCATAGGTAATAAACTGTATAAGTAATAAATATAAACTGTGAGCCCATAGGAAAAGCTGGGCTGAGGAGAAGAGGGGAGAGGAAACCCATAAAAAAACCCAGCACCACACTACGGGAGGACTAACAGGCCGTGCCCGGTGTGTACAAAAAAACCGGACAGGTAAGGGGAAAAGCATTTGGTTGTGAAGATATTTATAAATGCGAAAGAAAGGCACACCCAAAAATATAGGAGTGTTCTCTTATTTATAAGGGGCTGGGGATTTTTGAGATACGGCCTGGGAGAAGTTGACAAAAAACCACACGCATAAACATATTTGTACAAAGGTAAGATGGCAGCTGGAAAAGCGGAAGTAAATCCAATAGAGATTATTATTGAAAAGCACAAAGAAAACAAAAAAGACATTAAACATTATTGCAAAGATGAAGGAAAAAAGTGGGGTGTTGAAATGGCCCAAGGTGGGGTCGTTTGATGAGCAACTATGTATGAAATGAAGGAAAGACATGTAGTGTGGGATGAGCAAAAAAGAGGGAAGAAGGCATGGACAAAGCTAGGGGGAAAAAAGAAAAAATAATATATAAAGAAATAAAGAAAGAAGTAGTGGAATGGTTTGAAGGAGAGGGAAGAGAAAGAGGAGCAGGAGAAAGAGCAAGCAGAAAAGGCAAAGGAAGTGAATAATGACAAAGTTAAAGTATGGCAAGAGAAAGGAAAATAAAATGAGATAAAGGGAATTGCGCCACCATGTGAGAAACTACGGGAGCTGGGGATACCACGCCCATATAACCCACAGTATTTGCCACAAGCAAAACCTAAAACGCACACCCCGACAGCAAGAATATACATGATGCAGGCATGAGAGGAAGGGGAAGAGGAATGGATACCTGCTGAAGTGGAAGTTAAGGGAACATTCAAAGTCTTCCAAAGACCTGTGGAAGGAAGACAGGAGGAAGAAGAAAATGCAGAACAGGATATGGCCAAGGAGGATTTCCCCAAAGGTGAAACTTTGCAGCTGAAGGATGCTGGGAATGTGGCAATCCAAATCACCTGAGGAGGAACTGGACCGGGTGGAGAGAGCAGAGAGAAGAGGTCAAATACTAGGACCAAGAGCCCCGACCCAGTGCAGAAAAATCACAGAATGCAGTCCCCTGTGCCCCCAGGAGTCCCCATGTACGGCCCATACAGAGGACCCAACCCCAACCAAAGTTGAAGAGGCCTAGAGAAGCCAGAGAGGGAGCTGATGCAGTACGTCACCACACTGCACCCGGAACAAGAACCAACAGTCACAGTGACGATCAGCAATAAGTTAAAAGCACATTTTATGATTGAATTATGGCAAAAAAAATATGTGGAATGGAGACCGTGGCTAAAATGTATACAGCCAGGCTTCCATGAGACAGACACCCCTCTGTACTGCACCATAAAGTATGACAAGGGGGGAGAAGACTAGGAATTTGCCCAGATGTGGGAAGAAATGGAGCAGGGATAGATGGTGGACATTAAAATAATGGACATAGTGAGCGGCCCACAAGGAGTAGGCGCCATGATAAAAGTCCCAGACAGAATCACAAACTGGTATCAGGGAGAAATCATGGCTCCCCATGTCACTCTCATAGTTGCAGAAAACTTTGAACCGAAAGACCTAGGGCCAATGGTAAGACAGGCAAGGGAGGTTAGGGGATGGAAACCGACTGAAAATCCATACATGCATAGATCCACAGATGGGCAATTTATATGCATCTCTGTGGTAGCAGTTGACCCCACAGTGGCAACTAGTGTTGGTTTATATTTAGAGCTAGGTGGTAAAGGTTATCAGATGGCAATGGTAGAGACAAAAGAGAGACAGGAAGGTGAGGAACTTCTAGAGACAGTACCCGTTGGTTAAGTCAGGGATGGTTAAGTCAGCAGGCTTGGCAAAAATAAAAGTTAAGGAACATGTGAGGCTGTCATAACCATGTCATGTTGGTTATACTTAGTGTTTGCTTGAATGTGCATGTGTGTTCAAGAAAGTGAAGAAGAAGTGATGAGCCACGCCCTGGGTCTAAGTACTAGCGTAACCTCTCCCCAAGGGTGGCCCTCTACGGTACGCGAAGTGCCTGGGCTGACCAAACAGACCAAAATTCTAGCCACCAAAGAAAATGGTCAAAAATGTCACTTTCTTTTTTTTCTCAAAGTGAAAAATAGAAATAAACTTGACCCCCCAAAAATGTAATAGGCTGGCAAGAAATTGTTAAATCTAAACTAAACAATCTAAACATTAAAATAATTTTAATGTTAATGATAATAATTAGATAGTGACTAAAATTTTGTTTGATTCGGGGTTGGCAGGTCTGCCTTTTCATTATGACTTCATTCGCATGAAACTGGAGAAAATTAAACCATATCTGGCATATCAGCCAGAGTTTAGATTGACCTACCAACTGTGCATGTGTAAGTAATAATTAAATAATCTGGTTATTCTTTCAAGCATTTCTGCCAAATGTGCATCCTAGTCACACTAATGTCACATATATATATATATATATATATATATATATATATATATATATATATATATATATATATATATATATATATATGCCTATTTTGCCTATTTTGAGTGTTGTGCAGACATTTTCTGATGCTTAATCGGTATATAATATGCAGCTGAATGTTTGTGACTGAATTTCTAGGTTAAATATTTGTATATAGTAGTAAAAACGGTTAAAGATTTAATCAGTGGTTGGTATTTCTGTTCATAATTAGAAAAGAACTCTGGGTAGCTCCCCCAAGTAAAGATACTAAACGAAAGGGGCACTACAGAAGTAAACATGATGACTTGCTTACCAGTGTTCAGTTGAAAATGGGAATCATAATGTACATCACCACTCTTCTATCTTGGATGAGGCGCTGAATGATGTCCAGCAGATGGCAGGGTAATGTCTCTCCATGCAATGACCCTTAGCGATTGTGCCCACGCTCAAGGCTGCAGTTTGATCCAGCAGAAGACGGACAACACACGACCCCATCCGACAAGTCCCTTACGTTTTGAGTTCGTTTGAACAAGCAAAACAAAACTTGAAAGCTGTAACATAAAGAAAACACGAGAGTATTCGACTCCAATGGCAAATAACTCGCTAAGTGCTAACAAGCCTCTTTCCCCTCTCCACACACACAAACACGAAGGAAAACCCATTTTGTCGCCTTCTATAACAGACTCGTTAAAGACAAACAGATTTTTAGAAACAATGTAATGGGGCTCTGGAATACGTCACGGGTCTAAACTTAACTTTTTACCGTTGTAATATGCTCGAATGTAATGTAATATACCTAATTCTCTCAATCACCACGACACTCCTCGCACAAAATGGCGGTGTTCACGTCAACGCAATATCAAAATAAAAGTCTTTACTGAATAGATTTTGTAGGTTCCCCTACATTCCCCCCTGCTAAACCCTGCCATACCACTGGACTTCCATGCAGTGGCTCAGTCCCTGAAAAATAAAGAACAGAGAATGGTAGGAAAACATTCTTCACAGTGGAAATCATCAGTACAACAATTACAAGGTTTAAAGTCATTCAACTGAAAATGCTTGAGATACATTCACATTAAAAGAAACTTCCAAAACATTCAGGTTTGCATAGAATTACTTCAAGACATAGTCAGTCCTATACCTAACAGGTAAGGTACCTTTGTTCTGACGTTGGGAACGTCTACACTCAGGAATGCTTTCATTCTCACTTTCGGCATCAGATCCACCTGAATTTACTGACCCCCGTACAGACTGACCTACTGAATCATCAGCTGACACCTCGTGGTCATGCTTCCTAATGCCTGTGTCTAATTCATCCTCATCTTCCCCTCTACACCCTGTGTTTATGTGTGTGGGTGGTGCAAGTGTAACAAAAGGGGTGGCAAGAACATCAGAGTCTTCTGACTCAGTTGGTTCCTGTTCTGCATTTTCCCTAGATTTACATCTAAATGTGCAAGGTGGTGGTGATGACTGAAAAGTGCAATGCCTGATTTGATCCCTGTGTACTTTGTGCTGCTTGCTCAGGCTCCTCATCCGATGGGATCCTTGACAACACATCTGCATTTGTGTTTTCTCATCCTGACTTGTAGTAGACCTCAAAATGATACTCGGCCAGCACCCACCATTGTTCAACAGCTCCTAAATTTGCAGTCTTCAGGTAGCACAATGGGTTATGATCAGTGACCACAGAAAACTTGTAGTAGATCAAATATTCTTTAAACTTTTCGGTCACTGCCCATTTTAGGACAAGCAACTCTAGCTTGAAAGCACTGTAATTTCGGTCATTCTTTTCTGACCCACGCAGGCCCCGACTCATATGCAATTACATGTTCAGCAACTCCTTGTCGTTGGCGCAATACGGCTCCAAGACCATGCAAACTCCCATCTGTTGTGAGTATGAAGAGCTGGCGAAAATCTGGGTATGCGAGTACTGGTGGACATATTAAGCACTGCTTGAGTTTGTTGAATGCGGTCTGGCACTCAGTGGTCCAGTTAAAAGGCTCAACCATTTTCCCCTGTCCTTCTTTACCAACCAGGGCATGAAGCGGCTGGGCCAGCTGATCAAAGCTGAGAACAAACCTTTTATAATAACTCATGAATCCAAGGACTTGTCTCACTTCCTTGACGCTCTTGGGTACAGGCCATGTTTCCAATAACTGGGTTTTCTCTCTGTCCACCTGTATTCCCTGAGAGCAGATCAGATGACCCAAGAATTTCACCTCAGGCTTTAAAAGAAAGCACTTGCTGGGCTTTAACTTCAAACCGTGTTGTCTCAACCTGTTCAACACCATTTCTAGTCTTTGACCGTGGCTATCAAAATCTTTTGAAAAGACGATAATATCATCAAGGTAGGTGATAGTATGTCAAACATCAGATCACCAAGCACCACCCCGATCAACGCTGAAAAGTGGCAGGAGCGTTGCAAAGTCCGAATGGCATCCTGGTCCATTCAAATAGTCCAAAGGGAGTAGTGATGGCTGTCTTTCCCCTGCCTTCCTCACTCATGGCCACTTGGAAATAGCCTGACGTTAGGTCAAGTGTGGAGAACAGCTGCGCATTCCCCAAGGCATCTAGACGCAAGGGAGAGGATAAGCGTCTTTGCAGGTCACTTTATTCAGCCTTCTATAATCACAGCAAAAGCGCATGCTGCCATTCTTCTTGATCACAATCACAGTCGGTGATGGGCAAGGACCACAGCTTTCTCTGAGGACACCTTGAGACACCAAATCTCTAACATGTTTTTTTACTTCCTGAAACACCTGGGGTGGGATCCGGCGATGTCTTTGCTTAATGGGAGGAGCATCTCCTCTAGGGATGCTGTGTGTGACCGCTGCTGTATAACCGAAGTCACAATCATTCTTTGAGAACACATCACTGTGCTTTGTCAACAAGTCCCGCAGTTTTTCATGCTGAGTTTCTGTGAATTGTTCAAGTTTTGTTTGCACTGCAACAGGCAAAGACTCTGTGGTGCTTTCTATCTCTTGTTGCTGCACAGCCTTGACATGCAGAGCACCCTCCTTCTCCTCAAACTCAAGCACTTTTGGGACAACCTCCTGTGGCTTACACAGAGTTGCTATCCTACACCGAGGCATAAGCTTTACAGCCCTTTCGCTAGAATTCAGCAATCTGACCGGCACTTTACCGCCAGTTGTCTTGGTGAGCACATTAGCAATCAGAACACTCTTGGGCAAGCTGACTTCTGGTGAGGCCTCCACCAACACTTGGCAGCTCACTTTTGGTGGTATTCTACAGCGACCTTCCAAAACACACTCACTGAATGGGAGAATAGTTATTGCTTTCTTCCCAGCTACTTTCACGAAGCCAATCTTGTCTCCATTGTTTAATACTTCAGTCTGTGTCTTAATGTTTGCCAATACTCGCTGGACTTTTGCTTCCCTGACACCATGGCTATACCTGTCCATCTTCCTCATACCTTCAGCAGCCATGAATAGATCTTTGAGGTCACTCAACACATTCATCCCAACAATGCCGGGTAACCCTTTCAACTCTGTCACATTGGGGTTGCTATCTCTGATCATGAACACGCACTTTCCATACAGTGTCTTCCCCATGCACTCTAGGTCTGTTTTCAAGCACCCTATAATGGGAATATCTAAGCCATTTGCCACTGTTGGCAGCTGAGAGCACAACTTCTCCGAAATGAGCCTTAAAATGTGACTCTGTTATAGTAGTCACCTCCGATCCTGTGTCCAATAGTCCTGATACCAGCAATCTTCACTTCAATGTAAGACAATCCCCAAAGGCACTTTCACAAAGGATTTTGGAAACATTCTCTGCATCGCAGCCTGCAGTGTGACTTCTAATAACGGATGCACCTAAACTCTTCCGTACCCAGGTGTCTTGGAAGGTGTCAGCAGAAGATGGACAACACACGACCCCATCTGACAAGTCCCTTACGTTTTGAGTTCATTTGAACAAGCAAAACAAAACTGAAAGCTATAACATAAAGAAAACACGGAAGTATTCGACTCCGGCAAATAACTCGCTAAGTGCTAACAAGCCTCTTTATCCGCTCCACACACACAAACACGAAGGAAAACCCGTTTCATCGCCTTCTATAACAGACTCGTTAAAGACAAACGGATTTTTAGAAATAAACTAATGTGGCTCTGGAATACGTCACGGGTATAAACTTAACTTTTTACCGTTGTAATATACCCGAATATAATGTAATATACCTAATTCTCTCTTTCACCACGCCACTCCTTGCACAAAATGGAGTAGTTCACGTCAACGCAATATCAAAATAAAAGTCTTTACTGTATAGACTTTGTAGGTTCCGATATATATATATATATATATATATATATATATATATATATATATATATATATATATATCAGAGAAGTGAGTACACCCCTCACATTTTTGTAAATATTTGATTATATCATTTCAGGTGTCATTTCTTCAGTGTTGTCACATGAAAAGATATAATCAAATAGAGATACTGTGAGATACTGTATGGGAACATGAACTTTTCTGCTCTTATCCTATTACAAAAATGGAAAGCCATAGCTCAAAGATATTTTAAGGGTTTTGGGAAAGAAAAGTGACAAAACTGGTATATATATATACCATATATATATATATATATATATATATATATATATATATATATATATATATATATATATATAACTGCACCCTATCCTCTGCTTAGTCGACCAGTTTTGTGACTTTGAGGTCATGTATGAAAGCATAGTGGGGGAAAGTGTACTGCAAGAGGTTTATATCCACACAATGAAACTTAGCTGATAAGGAAATACCCCTAATATACTTTGACGGTTGTAGGGAATTGGGAGTATATGGGCACCATTTTAAACACAGCTATGGAGTTGCTGATACTGTTGAGCTGCTGGACAGTTTCTCTCACATTTTCTTTGATTCTTACTTCCTCTCTTTCTCTTGGTCTCTCTATCTTTCTCTCTCTCTCTCTCTCTCTCTCTCTCTCTCACACACACACACACACACACACACACACACACACACACACACACACGCACGCACAGTAAATACACAAGAGCAAATGTCTCCTCCTTTCTGTAATTATAAATCCCATATCACAGTGTGGGTTCATCAAGTTTTGTGCAGTGTGACATCAATACAAAAACCCAACAAATGCTTGCGCTCATTGTGAATCAACAATTAACTGCCAGACTCCATGGTTACCATGGTAATTAAGGGTTTTAGATTAGAGAATGGATTATGGTGGAATTATTGGGTGATTATGATGGATAGTCACAAGCAGTCAAAACCATTTTTTTATGATCCACATCAATTTATTTAAATCAAGTTTACTTGTAGAGTAACACAACATCTCAAAACACTGTGGTTCAGTTTCTGAGCATCACAAATTCTGTACGGAAATGTAATGAAAATTTAGGAAATTACCAATGTAAAGATGGAAATAATAAATATACTATAACACTCATGACATCTGTCCCAAACATGTTTCTCCAGCATCTTAAGGATTATTCTGCTACAACTGTAATAATGTCTAGTCTTATTTTATTTGGTTCATTATATTAATTTCATATGCATTTTAATTTGCTCATGCATTTTCCAAAACCCTTAAAATATCTTTGAGCTATGGCTTTCCATTTTTGTAATAGGATAAGAGCAGAAAAGTGCTCATCCCATTCCAGCTCATTTTCAGCACTCTTTAGACAGATGAAGTAGTGCAGATATACTGCTCTATAAGGATACTCACACCATAACCCATTACCTCCAAAATGGAGCCTCAGATCATGTAATGGATCAATCTGAATCCAATCCTCATCATTTTCTTCCTCTTTCAGAACTGTTAAGGTGAAAATAGGTGAGTCAGTCTTATTCTCTGTAGACTGGGGTTAACTGCTCTCCTTCTACTCGGACTCTTTACAAATCAGCATAAGATCATTATTTAAAACTAAAATGAAAAATGTGATGTATCATTATGATATGGGGTTTTTTAAAATTGTTTTGAAAATTTTATCTAATTACTTTATTTCTGTCTAATAAAAAATAGTTGTTTTTTTTTTTTATAAATGGCATCCCTTTATTGTATGCTTTATGGAGTTACAGACACTTCCCACTTAAATTTTTGTGCCTGTTGTTGGGTTTTACAGTATCTATATAACCAGCGACAGTTATTGGGTAGCCATGATGAGCCTGGGGGGGCGGGGGGGGGGGTTTGTTTTCGGTGTTTGTACTTTTAATTTTGTTTTCCTTTGTTAGTATAAAAATAAAAAAAGCTGAATGATTTCTGCTGTGTGTTGCTCGGTTTGTTTTTCTTCTCAGTGAAACATTTGGGAAAGGCAAAGGAGAAAAAAGTAATGTTCAGCAGACATGTTCAGCAGACATGTTCAGCGGAAATGTTCAGCAGAAATGTTCACTAGAACTATTCAAAAAGAACTATTCAGAAGAAATGTTCAGCAGGAATGTTTAGTAGAAATGTTCAGTAGAAATGTTCAATAGAAATGAAACTGGAGAATATTTGTTTGAGCTGAAATTAAAAAAAGGGGGGAAAATACAAATTTGTAAATATATAAATGTGTAACTGAATAAGGGTTAAAACAGTTATATATTAGATTTTTTTCCACTTAAAAAATCACATGCAAGTGAAATTAGTGAATAAAAAAACCTGAGTATTTAGAAGAAACATGCACTAACCACTAAGGCAAAAAATATAAATTTTTAAGTTTATTTTCAAAAAAGAAATACTAGACAAGTACCAAGAGACATGTACACTCATGATGATAATATGCTGATTCAAACTGAGTGAGACTGTCTCTTCCCTAGGCATAAGAGCCCCTTTTCAAGTTAATAATGTAGACCATTGATGGACAAGTGGCAGCCCTTAGGCCATATACAGCCCACACTTTCATTCAGTGTGGCCCATCAGTCAATATTCTTGATTTTAAGATTAGTCATTGATTGTTTTCAGGGTATGTTATTGATATGTGGATGTCATATGTAACCCCATGCAGTTGTGATTTATTCTTCTATAAGAAAATATTCCTCCGCCCAGGCGGGCAACCACCAAGAAAAGGTGTTAAAACCAGGCCTCGGCCAGGACAACTGGAAGCTGCTAGAGACTGGAAAATGCTGGCAGATGTTGATCAACGGCTTATTTTTCCACCTAAGATTGCCGGCACAAACCTGCGACCAGATATTGTCTTGTGGTCTGGGTCAGCACGCCTTGTTCACCTGGTAGAGTTAACAGTGCCATGGGAGGATGCTGTAGATGAGGCGTATGAGAGGAAGAAATTGCGGTATGCTCAACTAGCCACTGAAGCGGACCAGTGAGGATAGAGAATCTGGGTTTACCCAGTGGAAGTGGGATGTTGAGGATTTGTGGCACACTTTACAACCCGGTTTCTTAGAGATGTCTGATTCAATGGCCAAGAGTTGCATCGCACAGTGAAGAACTTATCTGAAGCAGCAGAGATGAGCAGCAACTGGCTGTGGTTGAGATGGAAAGATTCTGCTGGGGAGCTCAAGCACAATAGAAAAAAGAAAGGCTGAGGTACAGGTAAATTAGCTGGGCTGAGTTGAGTGGGGGGCGGAGGGGGGTGATGCTGGGATGCCAGAATCATTGTTGAGCCCTCTTGAGGTGTCGTGGGCTAGTCGACGAAACACTGAGGGTGGAAGGTGCCCACTTGAAGACCCCAGAGATGTACCCTACTTAGCTCAATCCAGACGTTGTGTGTGCTGATGCGCTAGGGAGAAAATAATCTGATCCCTGGAGCCAGCATTACACTTCAGCCATCAACACCAGACAGAAGGACATTATATAGAAGGAAGCATAAATGGATGGAGACACATATGGATCACGTTAGTTTACTGTGAAGCTACATCTTAGTTGGTACTTATTTTGGCGAGAGCCAAGTTCACCGGCCTAAAATCAGCATGAAGTTTAATATCTACTTTCATGTAATGGAAATAATTAATCTTAGCTACCCCAAATTGTAATGAAAAATTTAAAAATCAACAGTGAGAACTGCATATTTCATTCAAACTGGGAGATAGATTATCTGTTTGCGGAATTCAAGACCAAACCAATTTGTTCAGAGACCAAATTTTTACTTAAATTTTTACAGGTACACTGGAGTTTAGAGAGCTGTTGTCATCACTGAATTAAAAGGGGAAATTCATTGATAGCAGTGACATTTTATTAAAACCACAAGGAGTGCAAGAGTCATGACCACAGTTTTCCTATGCTGTTTACTTTAAGCTTGTTAAATCCATCCATTCATCCATCCATCCATCCTCAACCGCTTATCAGTTATTGGGTTGTTGGGGCAGCAGCTCCAGCAGGGGACCCCAAACTTCCCTTTCCCGAGCCACATTAACCAGCTCTGTCTGGGGGATGCCGAGGCGTTCTCAGGCCAGTGTGGAGATATAATCTCTCCACCTGGTCCTGGGTCTTCCCCGAGGTCTCCTCCCAGCTGGACATGCCTGGAACAGCTCCCTAGGGAGGTGCGAGGGGGCATCCTTACCAGATGCCCGAACCACCTCAACTGGCTCCAACAAAGCAGCAGCGGCTCTACTCTGAGTTCCTCTTAGAAAACCAAGCTTCTCATCCTATCTCTAAGGGAGAGGCCAGCCACCCTCCTGAAAAACCCATTTTGGCCGCTTGTACCCGCGATCTAGTTCTTTTGGTCACTACCGAACCTTCATGACCATAGGTGAGGGTAGGAACGAAGATTGCGAGGGAAGATCGAGATCTTTGCCTTCTGACTCGGCTCTCTTTACGTCACAATGGTGTGGTAAAGCGATTGCAGTACCGATCCTGCTGCTCCGATTCTCCGACCAATCTCCCACTCCAATGTCCTCTCACTCGTGAACAAGACCCCGAGGTACTTGAACTCCTTCACTTGGGTTAAGTACTCATTCCCTACCCGAAGTAGGCACTCCATCGGTTTCCTGCTGAGAATCATGGCTGCAGATTTAAAGATGCTAATCCTCATCCCATCCGCTTCACACTCAGCTACGAATTGATCCAGTGAGTGTTGGAGGTCACGGACCTATGATGCCATCAAGACCACATCATCTGCAAAAAGCAGCGATGAGATCATCAGGTCACCAAATGGCAACCGCTCCCCACCATGAATACGCCTCGATATCCTGTCCATGAATATCACAAACAGGATTGGTGACAAAGCGCAGCCCTGGCAGAGACCAACCCCCACCTGGAATGAGTCCGACTTTTTGCTGAGCATCCTGACACAGCTTTCGCTTTGGGCATACAACGATTGGATAGCCCTAAGAAGGGAACCCCTCACCCCACAAACCCCTCAACACCTCCCAGAGTAAACCCCTGGGGACCCGGTCATACGCCTTCTCCAAATCTACAAAACACATGTAGACCAGATGGGCATACACCCAGGCCCCCTCCAAGATCCTTGCGAGAGTAAAGAGCTGGTCCACTGTTCCATGACCAGGACGGAATCCGCATTCTTCCTCTTCAATCCGAGGTTCGACTACTGGCCGAACCCTCCATTCCAGCACCCTGGAGTAGACTTTACCAGGGAGGCTGAGAAGTGTGATACCCCTATAGTTGGTGCACACTCTCTGGTCCCCCTTTTTGAACAGGGGAGCCACCACCCAGTCTGCCACTCCTTGGGCACTGTCAATGACTTCCATGCAATGTTAAAGAGGCGTGTCATCCAAGATATCCCCTCCACACCCAGAGCTTTCAGCATTTCTGGATGGATCACATCAATCCCCGGGGCTTTGCCCTCTGTAGTTCTTTGACTACCTCAGTGACCTCCACCAGGGAAATTGACGATGATTCCCCATCAGCCTCCACCACTGCCTCTACCATAGAGGGCATGTTAGTCAGATTCAGGAGTTCCTCAAAGTGTTCCTTCCACCGTGCAATTACTTCCTCAGTTCAGGTCAACAGCGTCTCATCCTTACTGTACACAGCTTGGATGGTTCCCCATTTCCCCCTCCTGAGGTGGCAGATGGTTTTCCAGAAACACCTTGGTGCCAACGGAAAGTCCTTCTCCATGTCCTCTCTGAACTTCTCCCACACCCGCTGCTTTGCCTCTTTCACGGCAGAGGCTGCAGCCCTTCGGGCCTGTTGGTACCTTGCAACTGCGGGTACCAACCTCCGGGAAGGCCTCCTTCTTCATTCGGGCGGATTCCCTGACCTCCGGTGTCCACCACGATGTTCGAGGATTACCGCCCCTTGAGGCACCTAAGACCCTGAGACCACAGCTCTCCTCCACAGCTTCAGCAATGGAGGCTTTGAACACTGCCCACTCAGGTTCAATGCCCCACAACCTCCACAGGGGTGCCAGAAAAACTCCGCCAGAGGTGTGAGTTGAAGATATTGTGGACAGGGGTCTCCTCCAGATGTTCCCAGTTCACCCGCACTACCCGTTTGGGCTTTCCAGGTCTGTCCAGAGTCTTCCCCCACCCATTGACTCAACTCACCACCAGATGGTGATCAGTTGACAGCTCTGCCCCCTCTTCCCCTGAGTGTCCAGAACATGCGGCCTCAGATCAGATGATACGATTATACGGCCTAGGGTGCTCTGGTACCACATACACTTATGAGCCTCCTTATGTTCGAACATGGTATTCGTTATAGACAGTCCATGACTAGCACAGAAGTCCAACAACAAACACCCGCTCGGGTTTAGATCAGGGAGGCCATTCCTCCCAATCACTCCTCTCCAGGTATCTCCATCATTGCCCACGTGCACGTTGAAGTCTCCCAGCAGAACTATGGAGTCCCCTACTGGTGCCCCATACAGGACTCCGTGCAGGGTCTCCAAGAAGGCCAAGTACTCTGAACTGGTGTTCGGTGCATATGCACAGACAACGGTCAGAGTCCCCCCCCCCCCACCAAAACCAGTAGGCGTAAGGAGGTGACCCTCTCGTCCACTGGTGTAAACTCCAACGTAACGGCGATCAACCGGGGACTTGTGAGTATCCCCACAACCGCCAATCCCCACAACCGCCCGGCGCCTCACACCCTGGTCAACTCCAGAGTAGAATAGAGTCCATTCCATATCCAGGAGTACGGTTCCAGAACCGAGACTCAGGTGTGTTGAGGTAAGCCCCACCAGATCTAAATGGTGGTGCTCCACCTCCCGCACAAGTTCCAGTTCCTTCCTCCACAGAAAGGTGACGTTGCACGTCCCCAGAGCCAGCCTCTGCCACCCAAGTCTGGTCCATCGAGGCCCCTTACCTTCACTGCCACCCGTGTAGCCACGCACCCGACCCCCACGGTTCACCCCACTAGTGGTGGGCCCATAGGATGGAGAGGGGAGTGCCACATTGCTTTTTTGGGCTTTGCCTGGCTGGGCTCCGTGGCAATCCCAGCCACCAGGCGCTCACAGTCGGGCCCTCCCTCTGGGCCTGGCTCCAGACGGGGAACCCGGGCTTCCTCCGGGCAACTCCTTCTCTCTTTGTTTTCTTCATGAGGGTGTCTTTGAACCATTCTTAGTCTGGCCCCTCCCCTGAGATCACTTTGCCTCGAGAGACCCTAACAGGAGCACAAGGCTACAGACAACACAGCTCTCAGGTTCATAGGGACACACAAACCTCTCCACCATGATAAGGTTGTTGTTTTTTTTGTGGGTTTTTTTGGTGGGGGGGGTTGGGGTTTTTTTTTTTTGTTGTTAAATCAAAAAAAAAAAATGTATCCTAGGGTGAAACTGAAGAAATGCATGACTGAGATGATAAAAGCTTTTGTAGATGAAACATGGCATGTCATTGTCCTACTGTACAGTTACAGAATTTTTGACATTCAGAATCACACCCAAACAAGCCATAAATGACAGCAAATACATTTTGCACACACAGTGTGAAATTACGCCACGGCAAACTCGCGGCTGCAGTTCCCAGCGTGTAGTGCTGCCCATGGACATGGCGGACGAGGACTACACTTCCCAGCCATGCCCGTGCTCGAGTTTGCTGGAGTTCTGATTACGAACACCTGCACTACATCAAAAGTTATAAAAGGGCCTCGTTAACGTCAGCTACTTGCGAAGTAAACACTCAGCAGCATCGTCTCTGTTCGTACACGAAGCCTTAATTTCATATCCGTTTACCTGGTTTCGACATTCGCTTGTTGTTTGATTATGCTTCTGCCTACACCCCATATAACTCGATTGCCCAATTATTCTGACCTTGATTTCATTCTGTGTTCCATCTGTCGTCTACTCCATGTACTCCAGATTGCCAGTCTGCATGTGTCTCCACCAAGGAATCGTAACAGATTACTTCACCGCGCAATAGAGGCAGCGGACACCCCGGCGTGGCAATGCTACATCCTGGACCAGAACCGCACGCTAGTGGTGTATCGGGAAGAAATATCCGCGGTACACATGGAGGTCTCACGTTTGAGCACTTCCGCATCTCCAACCGCAACGCCCTCGGCCCTCATGACGCATCCACTGCCGGCCGCCTCAGCGTATGTTCAGCCAACGCTGGCCACGCACATTCTGACCATGCCGGCTGCGCACATTCCGACCATGCCAGCTGCGAACAACCCGCCTCTGCCTACACCAGAGAGATACACTGGGGAGCCGGAACGATGCAAGGGTTTCTTGCTACAATGCATGCTATTTTTTGAAAGCCACCCGGACATGCCTGAAGTCCATAAATTAACACACTTTATGGAGTTACTCTCCGGAACAGCCCTGGCTTGGGCTACGGCGGAATGGGAGCGAGGAGGCGTTGTCAGACCCTCGTTAGCAGACTTCCTCGCCTATTTCCAGTGCGCATTCGACCATTCTCCTGATGGCTGGGAGACTGGCAACAAACTCATGCATATTAGACAAGGCTCACGTACCGCGAGGGAATACGCACTGGAATTCCGCACCATTGCTGCCCGGAGCGGATGGAATGAGCCAGCCTTTAAGACCGCGTTCCGTCGTGGCCTAGATCCAGAGTTATTGCAAGAGTTAGTCTGTCGCGGGAGAACAGCTAACCTTCGATGACCTCGTTGATCTAACCATAAGACTGAATCATCTGCGCTGTACTAACCACCCTGTGCTGCATAGTCCATTGCCACCAGAGCTGGTCCCACCAGCTGAACCCATGCAGCTTGGACATGCACGGACCTGCGGGGAGGAGAGGGAGAGAAGATGTAACGAGTCTTGGTGCTTTTATTGTGGTGAGGGGACCCACGTGGGACAACCCACCTCATTGCAACCGGGTGAGTTGTAACCAGTCACATGCTTCTCATATATTTGCTTTACTTATTGTGATAGAGCATTCAGGTGGGTCTTTTGTTCTTTCAGCGCTCATTGACTCCAGAGCGGCGGAGAACTTCATAGATGACAAGACAGCGCAGAAGCTTGGTCTCCCTCTCCCAAGCTGAACAGTGGGCCATGGAGGAGTACATCCAGGAAGCTCTCCAGCAGGAGTACATTTGACCCTCCACGTACCCCACGTCTGCCAGTTTCTTCTTTGTAGAGAAGAAAGAAGGGGGCCGCCGGCCATGCATTGATTATCGAGGCCTCAACCAAGTGACCATAAAGTACCGGTATCCCCTGCCTCTCGTTCCCTCAGCCCTGGAACAGCTACGGTCCGCAACCATCTTTTACGAAGCTGGACCTACACGGTGCATATAACCTGATCCGCATTAGGGAGGGGGACGAGTGGAAAACAGCCTTCAGCACTACCTCGGGACACTATGAGTACTTGGTTATGCCATATGGGCTCGCTAACGCCCCCTCAGTGTTCCAAAACCTAATCAATGACGTACTGGGGAGGTACATCGTCGCCTACATCGACGATATTTTGGTAAATTTGACATCCCTAGAGGAGCACGTTGAGCGTGTCCTGCAAGTATTGCGTCGCCTGTTGCGATACAAGCTTTATGTAAAGGCCGAGAAATGCGAGTTCCACCAACACATGATCTCATTCCTAGGGTATGTCATTAGCCCAAGGGGAGTTGCCATGGACCAGCCCAAGATTCAAGCGGTCGTGGAAAGGCCCACTCCTCAAACTGGCAGGAAGTTGCAGCTTTTCATTGGCTTCACCAATTTCTATCGGCGATTCATTCGAGACTTTAGTAAGGTGGCGCAACCCCTGACATCCCTCCTGAAAAGTAAGCCCCGGTGACTCCTTTGGACCCCAATCGCCCAGGAGGCTCTGGAGAAGCTTAAGCGGGCCTTTACCACAGCCCCCATCCTCAGACACCCGGATCTCTCCAGGCCGTTTGTCGTGGAAGTTGATGCGTCTGAAGTGGGAGTGGGGGCTATCCTGTCTCAAAGATTTGGAGATAGACCCAAGTTGCACCCCGTGGCATTCTTTTCCCAGAAGTTGTCGCCAGCAGAACGCAACTATGATGTGGGGAACTGAGAACTCCTGGCTGTTAAGCTATCCCTAGAGGAGTGGAGACACAGGCTGGAAGGAGCCATACACCCATTTGTTATTTACACGGACCACAAGAACTTGGAGTATCTGAGAACTGACAAAAGCCTCACGACTCCCCAGGCTCGCTGGTCCCTATTCTTTTCCAGGTTCCAATTCACCCTGTCCTATAGGCCCGGTTCAAAGAACACAAAAGTCGATGCACTGTCTCGTATCCACTCCCCAGAGGGTCGGGCGGGCCAGGAAAGTTATATCATGCCTCCCTCCTGCATAGTGGGCGCCTTGGAGTGGACCCTAGAGCAAACCTTAGCCAGTATCCCCAGGTCACGAATCCCGGCAGCCTGTCCTCCCGGTAAACAGTTCATACCGAAACGGTATCGTTTAGAACTCATCATCTGGGCCCACATGACATTGGCGACGGGTCACCGGGGAGCCCACCATACGTACCAACTGCTGGCCAAAAAATACTGGTGGCCCTACATGCCCAGGGAGGTTCAGCACATCGTATCCTCATGTTCCCCTTGTGCTCAGTCCAAGGGACCATGTGCTCTACCTGCCAGGATGTTGGTGCCTCTACCCATACCTGAACGCCTGTGGTCCCACCTGACCCTAGATTTTATAACGTACTTGCCGAAGTCGCAGGGAAATACCGTGATATTGGTGGTCGTCGATCGGTTTTCGAAATCCCTGTAACTAATTCCTCTACCGGCCATCCCATCTGCCTTTACCATGGCGGAACTCCTTTTCCAACATCTGTTTCGGTACTTCAGCATCCCCGAGGAGATTGTGACTGACAGGGGTCCACAGTTCACATCTCGTGTTAGGGCCAGCTTCATGGAGAAGATGGGGGTCACCGTTAACCTCACTTCCGGGTACCACCCCCAGGCCAACGGACAGGCAGAACAGGCCAACCAAGAGGTCATACGGTTTCTTCGGACCTTCTGTTTCACCAACCCAGAGGACTGGAGCCACTTCCTACCGTGGGCGGAATACTCTCAGAACTCGCTACGGCATTCCGCCACCCAGCTCACCCCATTTCAGTGTGTCTTGGGTTACCAGCCACCATTGTTCCCCTGGAACACCTCCCACATGGACTCACCAGCAGTAAATGAGTGGTTCCGCCGGAGCGAACAGGTCTGGGAATGTGCCCATCAACAGCTGGTGCAGGCATTCCACACCGCCAAACGAAACGCCGACTGGCGTCGGAGGGATCACCCCAATTATCGACCAGAGGACAGGGTGTGGCTCTCCACAAGAGATTTAAGGTCACCCCTCCAGGGCAAAAAGGTTCAACCTAAATATATCGGCCCCTTCCGAGTCCTGAGACAGATTAACGAGGTCATGTATTGCCTGGACCTACCAAAACACAGTCACATCGCCCCGTCTTTCCATGTCTCGCTCCTCAAACCTGTGATACCGCGCCCCTTGGCCACAGTGGTGCTGGAAGACTCCCCACCGGAACTGTTGGAAATTGATGGCCGCCCAGCCTACCACGTCCGCGACATTCTGAACTCCAGTCATAGGAGAGGAAGACTAGAGTATACTAGAGAAGACCCAGCAGGTAGTGCCACCCATGGACATGGCGGACGAGGACTACACTTCCCAGCCATGCCCGCGCTCGAGTTCGCCGGAGTTCTGATTACGAACACCTGCACTACATCAAAAGTTATAAAAGGGCCTCGTTAACATCAGCTACTTGCGAAGTAAATGCTCAGCAGCCTAGTCTCTGTTCGTGCACCAAGCCTTCATTTCATATCCGTTTACCTGGTTTCAATATTTGCTTGTCTTTTGATTACGCTTCTGCCACGCCCCATAAAACTCGATTGCCTGATTATTCTGACCTTGATTTCGTTCCGTGTCGTCTGTTCCACATACTCCAGATTGCCAGTCCGCGTTTGTCTCTGCCAAGGAATGGTAACAAATGGATGTTATTCAACTTCTCAAACTCAACAACTCATTTCATAAGAACAATTAATAGCTCATTTGAGGCTTGCAAAGAGCTGGTAAAATCAGTCTCTTTGAATAAAACTGCAAAGGAATATTTTCCAAGTAATAAAGATCATGGCAAATGAGCATATGGGCTTTCCTAAACTTTCAGCTGTTGTTACATTGGAGATCAGTAAAGCTAGGAAGAGCCAAAGAGTTTTCGGGTCCTGTGTGATGTTGGCTTCCCAATACTGCACTGTACTATACACAATTAAAATTATATTAATTATTAATATAATTATTAGATATACTATTATTAGATATACCATTAGTCAGATACATTTTGTTATCTTTTTACAGAAGGCCCTTTCTGCAAAGATCCTTCACTTCAGCCATTTCATAGTGACGGTCTTTTTGGAAGAAGTTAACTGTGCTTATTTAGATTTAGTGATTAAAAGAAAGTCAAGTGGATCAGCCTAATGAAGTGTATGAAGATGTATTTGCACTTCAAGCTGAGAGCCCTACATGTCCTTAGAGGACAAATGAAATATGAGGGGGAATTCTAAAATTGTTAATCCT
The DNA here is from genome assembly GCF_001660625.3 of Ictalurus punctatus. Lineage (NCBI taxonomy): Eukaryota > Metazoa > Chordata > Actinopteri > Siluriformes > Ictaluridae > Ictalurus > Ictalurus punctatus. The sequence goes on along the minus strand of NC_030428.2, from coordinate 18,284,522 downwards.
AAATAATAGATAGATAGATAGATAAATAAATAAATAAATAGATAGATAGATAGATAGATAGATAGATAGATAGATAGATAGATAGATAGATAGATAACAAATAGTGTTATAAAACTGACAGCATTTCTCCTTTAACCCCCTTCAAAATATTCTCTTTGTGACATGACACACCGGTCCCATTCCTGTTAACATTTCCTGTAGTCATTTTTTGACATCATGTCTAGAGCCTCCTGCATTTCTTTCTGGATTTCTTCCATGGTGGTGAATTTTTTTCCTTTCAAACTCAATTTTGGGATAAGCACATTGTTTCTGGTTAAAAACTGCTTGGTAGACAACACAGTGTGTGCAGGTGCATTGTTTGTTGTGGTACAAGATTCACTTCTCCTGACATTTTTTCCTGATGCTTTCCCCATGACTCCTAAACACTTCAAAGTAAAATCACTTAGATGCCATTAGGTGCTCCCACCAAGTACACACGACATATTCAAATTCCGCACTTAAGCTGCTCCATAATAACTGTATATAGGCTACTTGGACATGAGAAGCATTAAAGCACAACATAATTTTTAGGAGTTTATTTATTTCTTTCTTTAAACTCGTTAATGGGTTAATCTGCTTCTATGTATTGATATTTATTGCTCCAGTTAACTATATGCAGTCTACAGTTTAATCCAGTATCCAAATGAAATAGTAAATCGTAATATATTGGTATTAATTGTGGGTAATTACAGGCTGCAAACAGCTGTGAAGTAATTTCACAGATTCATAAACCTATTAATAGACTACATAATGATATAAATGAGCTAGAGAATGTTGCATTGTCCATGGCACAATGGCAATTTTTGGTATTGCTAGAAGACCACACCAACCAAACAATAAGGGAGAATGTGTATTCAGACACCACAACGATTTCCTTGCCATGATGACGGACTAATGAGCAAATTTAAATTTCCAAGAGCCATTCTCTTGGAACTATGTGCTGAGTTGGTCCCAAGTTCAGAGACATCAACGTGCAACACCTGTCCACATACAGTTCTTAACAACCTTTGAATGGATGGGGGATGTCCAAGTCATCCTTAAGTGCTATCATGTCAGTCATATTGGTTGGCATAGTTAAACTGAACAAGTTGGTACATTAGAATTTGTTACAAGGCAGGTAAGCAGGCCAACAGCAAAGTGCAATTTGCTGCTAACGTAATCAGAGAAAATGACTGTCATGTTGCTATAGGGGCACCTAGTCAAAATGTCATCGATCAAAAGCAATTTAATTCTTTTAATGAATAAGTCATTTTTATTCCCAAACCCACATAGAGCTGAGAAGAGGCAATACAATGATTCATTCTCTCATGCCATTCTGCTTAAAGTGCAATGGTATTGTCTAGATGTGTCAGGTGGGAGACTGCAATACCAACCAGAAAAAAACTGCCAGATTGTCAGAGTGTGTATTGTGCTCCACAATGTGGCACTGCAGAATGGGCTCCAAGTCCTCATCTCCCCTAACCAACAACTTAATTAACCAATTCACATCTCTACCCACCAGACAAGCATGTCTTCACACAGACTGTGTGAGGATGTCATGCATCAATTGTGAATAGCTGAGACCGATGCAAAGATATATTTTTACCAAGCTTTTTATAATGTCAATCATATTTCAGCATTTCATTTCCTCTAGTTTATTTATCAAGTTTTAAATAGAGGTTTTAAATAAGTTTGTCTTTTTCTCGATCTCCGACACAACTTCCCATTTGCATTCCCCAACATTCCTTTTTTGCTTTCTCTCTGGCATTGTCAATGGTACCTAACTCAAAAATGAATGGGACACCCCACATTTAAATATGTATGATGTCATTTGCATTGATTATTTATGGGTATTTGTGAGCAGTAAAAACTGTTCAAATTTTGAAAATGACACTGGGCCTCATTTATAAATTTCTTTAGAAATGAGTGTGTAAAGTGTGTGTAAATGTTTTTGTAAGCCAAACTGAACAAAAATTCCTGCCAAATTTCCAAAAAATTTCTTTGTACTCATATGCTCATGTTGATGAATCTCTTGTTAAGTCCAAAGCATGTGCACACCACTCATTTTCATTTAGTGATGTGATATGATGACTTACAGTGTATATAAACAGTCTATACAACCCAATTTCAATTGCAGGGTTTTTTATATTTAAAAAATATAATAATGATAATAAACCAATATAAATCAGTTCATATCATTATACCTATTCACACAAACTCAGGAGTTCTTTTAGGATGAAATAACAGGACTGTCATGAATACCAAATTTCTTGTGTAAAGGCTCCTATGAACAATTTAAAGTGAACAATTAGCTATTTAACTATTCAGTCTATTGTGTGCCATAAGGGAAGGCCACAAGTTTCTCATTAAGACAATGAGTCACCTTTAATAGAGACTGATCATTAATTTCTGTCAGTAGGGAGTTGGGACTCCACTTTTAGAGGAATGTTGCTTAACTTAGTGTTGAGATTTAATTAAACTTGCCTGCAATTGATTGTATTCAAGGCACTCCAGTGCACAATGAGTTTTCTGTTCAGAGTGTTTCTTAAAGGTTACAACTGAGAACATCTCATTTTATGTTTACTGTTAAGTAGCACTACTGCATGTCAATTAGTTTTGAAAAAAAAACTTTCGGTAGTAAGAAATAAAAATAAATTATAAACTATTAATATTAATATTTAGTGTAACTTAGTAAAATTAATATTGAATCTAACATTTAGTTAATTTAGTGTGTGACAGTGTGTGGATCTGTCCCTCTTATAGTAAGGCCCATTGGCCTTCTTTACCCTCAAGTTTATCCATGCGATACTGTATACCTATGTGTAAGTAAGTAAGTAAGTAAGTAAGTTTTATTTATATAGTACATTTAAATACAGCAAAGCTAACCAAAGTGCTGAACAAAGTAAGAAAACGTAAAATAGAATAACAGAATAAAACCAAATAGAAAACCAATACTATAATAAATAAATAATACTAAAATTAGACGAAATTGCCTGGAGAAAAGATACACTTTCAGCTTCTTTTTAAAAATTATAATAGAAGGTGCAAGGTGGATATCCAGTGGAAATTGATTCCATATACAAGGGGCAGTGACTGAAAAAGCTCTATTACCCATAGTTTTTATGTGGGATCGAGGGACATTCAAAAGAATCCTATCAGAAGATCTTAAAAAGCTGCTACATAAATGTGGAATAAGAAGATCTTTGAGATAAGAAGGAGCTTGATCATTAAGAGCTTTAAAAACAAACAACAGATCCTAGAAAGTGGATCCTAAAATGGACTGGGAGTCAGTGGAGCGATGCTAATATTGGGGTGACATGATCATATTTCTTTGCCCTGGTCAACAGTCTTGCAGCTGCATTCTGAACCATCTGGAGACAAGCAAGAGATGCCTGAGGAAGACCCAAGTACAATGAATTACAATAATCTAAACGCAATGTGATGAATACAAGAATAACCTTATCCAAATCTTGGAAAGACAAAACTGTTTTAAGTTTAGAAATAATCTGTAATTGATAAAAACTATTCTTAACAACTTAATTTATTTGCTTGGTTAAGAATAATTCTGAATCCAGGATGACACCAAGGTTCCTAGCCTGGGAAGAATTTGAAGGGAAATGATTGCCAAACTCATTAATGAGACCATCTCTCAATCTCGGGGGACAAAAAATAATTATTTCCATTTTTGTCCTCATTAAGTTGAGGAAAGTTATTTGTTAACCATTTCTTAATATCGTGAAGACAGTCCAACAATGGTTGAATGGAGTCGGCAGCTTTCAACGGTATGTACAACTGGGTATCATCAGCATATAAATGAAAGAGACATTGTGCCCCCTAATAATATTCACCAGCGGATGCATATATAAGTTAAAAAGAAGTTGGCCCAGAATGGAGCCCTGACGTACACTGCTAATAGTAGGAGCTGAAGGTGAGGGGAACTTACCCAACACTACAGAAAAGGACCTGTCTTTAAGATATTAAATGAACCATTTTAAGGCAGTACCCTTCATACCAATCAGATGCAGCTGTAAGATCTAATAGCATCAAAACAGCATTTTTACCAGCATTAACTGCAAGTAAAATGTCATTGGACACTTTTAACAAAGCAGAATCTGTGTTATGATAAGCAGTGACACCAGATTGGAAAGGTTGCAATAACTTAGCTGAATTTAAAAGCAGGATCAATTGTGACTGCACAACTTTTCGATAATTATTAAAGCAGCCTTCATCCAAACACTGTTTCTTAAGCAAAGGTTGAACAACAGCATGCTTAAAACAATTCAGGAACACCGCAGCATTCAAAGATGAATTTATCAACACTTGGATACTGGGGCCAATTATGGAAAAAGTTGCTTTTATAATCTCAGTGGGAACAACATCAAGTGAGGTGGAAGTTATTTTCATCTGGTTAAACAGATCATACAGTTACTTTGAAAATAATAAAAGGAAACCGATACAGCTAGCGGATTCAGGGACAGGTCTGAAAACTGTGAAGTAAAGGAAAAATGAATGGCTATCACTTCATCAGCAAAAAACATTCAAAATCTCTCACAAAGTTCAGCCGAGGGTTCCCCACGGAATTGGCAACTCGGATTAATTATTGAACTAATCCTGATGAATACAATCTTAGGTCTATGACAGTATGTGGTAATTAAATCAGAAAAATACCTTCACCTAGCTGAATTTGCTGCATTCCGAAACTTAAACAGACAATCTTTAAAAATCTCAAAGGACACAGTTAAACGATCATGTTTCCACTCTGCTCCGCTTTATGACAAGCCTGTCTGAGAGAATGAGTATTATCGTCTAGCTAGTAATAAGTTTTTTGCTTTGGTTGTTTCAGTTTGAAAGGTGCCATAGAATCTAAAATGTTAGAACAAAATATGTAAAATAAGGTAATCAAATCATCAGGCCCAGAGGAAGGCTCTGCAGCATTCAAGATAGATGTTTCAACAGCACTAGATAACTTTCCCTAAACTGACAGGCAGTAAGTGAATGAATAAAACAGGAGTAATAGCATAAAGGCATAGTCACAACGACAGAGCTCACAGAAGGGACATTAAAAACAATGGGCTTGTGATCAGAGAATGAAGCATTTTCAACAATAATATTATAAACATGGATTCCATATGACAATATAAGGTCTAGAGTGTGACCAAGGACATGTGTTGGCTGACTTATATGTTGAATAAGACCAGAGGAATCCAAAACATTACAAAATTCAGTGACCAAGGGTTGCATTATGTGCATTATCATTAGATAGCTACCATTTGTGAAATGTCTAACTTGCGAAATGTTGCTGTAGCTATAAACTACTAATATCCATGCTAATGAATGGCATAACACTAACATGATGTTCTCAAGTTGACTCAGCTAGCAAGTTTGCTATATTGAATTTTGTACTAAGCAGATAATGCATGCTAACATATTATTATCATGAATGAGACGATCTTAGGTCTTGTGCAAAGGTGATTCATAGTGCCACACCACTAATTATTCATATACTGTATTAGAGTTTGTTTGTTTTTTAAGACAAATATTAACACTTACTTTGACCTTCCATACTGTAATTGTACAGTTTTTTTTGTTTTGTTTTTTAAGTTAATCCAACTGTACTTGGTTTTCTTAGTGACAAACAAGTGCTGCCATTTTCCATATCAAACAAATGGATCAAACAGATAACACCAAGGTGACGTTTGCAGGTAGTGCAGATGTTCTCACATTGCAATGTGACCTAACACACAAAACAACTTTGACAACTATACAACTTTCATTTACACTGATTCCTTATCTTTTGTTCACAAAACTAACCAATTGCTGTTGATGTTGGTGGTTCCACATCCACTGGGCGGTTCATTAAATGGATTGGGGTTTTGTACTGTTTGGAATGAAGAAGAACCATGGGTAATAGTTCTAGTAAAGTAGGTTTAATGTCAGAGCCTCCTAAGAAGCATAGGTATTTTAGCTTCATGAAAACGAAATCTAACAAAAACAAGGACTTTGATAAAGAGTTCTGCAAGTATAAAAAAAACAGCCTCACCTGTGGAGTGGATGCAGCAATGAGAGAAGCAACAACTCTGAGACTAGAAACAGACATGCAAACAAATGTGAGGAAATGTTTCGGACAAGGTTTGATCCCCGGATCACTTCAAGGTATTACCTACATTATTCAGTTTGTTATTTTTAATTTTGCATTGGCAAATTTGAACAAGAACTAAACCATTCAGCTTCCTAATTAATTTCAGAAAGATATAAGCAGTATCATTCAGCACCCTTTTCATCTAATCTATGCTTGGTTTTATGTTTAAAATTGATCTCTAAATGCATGTATCATTTCATTTTTAATCTCCTCCTGGTATTACCATCTCCAAAAACATGTTATGTCTTCATAATTGTAAGCCGCATTCATATTTGTAAGCTGCTCCCCTCTGCCTGCCCTCAGCTCAGTGTCATTTGTCAGGTAAACATGACTCCTAGGAATATGATTAAAATTGCTGTCCGTCTGTAACAGTTCACTTCACAGCCAGCTGCAAAGTATTTAAAACTTGGGGATGTTGGAGAATAGCTTTCTTACAGTCCTGGAAATTGTGTGAGAGCTTTTCAGTCAGGCATATGTGAATTCCATAAAGCTAAAAGACTTGTTCTGGTAATTGTGCATTCAATGATTACAAGACATTTGAATTTTAATAACCCAAGAGAAACTTATCCGAGCTTGTCATGTGACTACAGAAAAGTAATCACTCTGGCATAGTGGTAAATATTGCATTTGTAGGCATTTCAATTGGAAATTTCAATTATTGACTACAGTTGCAGAATGCATATAATAAGGATTCATACCAATGGCTAATATTTTCCAGGTATGACATCAAGGCTCTGATTGGTCGGGGAAGCTTCAGCCATGTGGTGCGTGTTGAGCACAGGTACACACACCAGCCCTTTGCTATCAAACTCTTGGAGGTCAGAGAGCACAAGGGTCATGATACATGTCATGTTGAGCTTGGGATTCTGCAAAGGGTCCACCACGCTAACATCATTCATCTGGTGGAGGTATTTGAAACTCCTCACCATGTTTATCTTGTCCTAGAGCTGGCCACAGGAGGAGTGCTGCTGGATTGTGTAGTTTCTTGAGGCTCCTTCACAGAGCATGATGCCACCAAAGCACTTATCATGGTGTCCAGAGGACTAAGCTACATCCATGCACTGGGAGTAATTCACCAGGACTTGAAACCAGAAAACTTGCTGCACTACCATCCAGGGCAGGACTCACGCCTAATCATAACCGACTTTGGCCTGGCCTGCTGGAGTCAGAAAAGCCAGATGGTGGAATGTGATGATGTGGTAACAGGGGGCAGTTGTGTAGATATTGCCGGTTGTGCTCGGTCAGACATGGAAGATGATGGGAGTGCTGATGATGCTGATAGTTGTGATATTGTAGAGAGGAAGGCTAAAGGTGCTGAAGATAATTGCAGATTATAAGATGATGGGAAAGCCAGAGATGAGAGCAGCCAGAGGACAGTTGTAGCCATTAGAGGAAATGGGAGAAAATATACGAATCGGATCAGCACAGGAGATGAAAGGGAAATAGATAAAAGCTTGGGATTTAAAGGAATGGAAAGGGGCAGTGATGGCGTGATGGATGAGATGACCAGTGCTCCTAAATTTTCTGAGGGCACTAAAAGAACTCGAAATGCCTGTATAGAGGAAAGCAAGACAGATGGGTTAGAAACTTATAAACACACAAACTTCAATATGGCAGAAGGAAAAGAAGACAGAGTTACTAAAAATATACAAATGCAGTTTTCACATGGCAAACTAAAAGAGAGAAGACAAAATTATTGTGTTAAAAGTAGAAGAGACATAGCTGCTAAAATTCATTACAAATCCACAAACCTTCATTGCCAGGTAAACGAATATTCCAACATTAGTTCTGAAGGCCAAAGGTCACAACACTGGGCACTGAGGACACTATGTGGCACCCCAGAGTACATGGCTCCTGAGATGGTGGCTGGTAGTACATATGGCTGTGAAGTGGACATGTGGGCCATGGGCATGATCTCCTACATCGTTCTGAGTGGTTCCATGCCCTTCGAGCAGCGCAGCCGACCTCGTCTGTTCACAGCCATTCTTAGAGGCAGCTACACCTTCCATGGCCAAGTGAGTGCCGTGATGTATGATGTTCTGTCTCTTTCTCTCTATCTCTATTTCTATTTAACCATGCCTCTCTTGCTATTCTCTTATACCATCTGTATAAGAGAATAGCAAGGTCAGATGTGTGGAGGGATGTCTGTGACATTTTAAATGCACATATGCTTATGGGTGCCTTATTCTACAAAGGCATTATTTTCATTGTATTTGTTATGTTTGGGGAAAATAATTTAAGCCATAATCTGTGAAGCACAGTGCAAGACACTATGGAACAAATTAATAATTTACTTTTCATATTCAAAACCCTTGATGTTAGCAGTATAATTTTATCTGAAATATTGCATAATTTAAACTCACAGCCTTGAACCTAGACAGAATATGATGTAAAGCAAATCCCACATACAAAATATTTATTGCATTTTAGATTTCATTAATAAATGGTTGCATCCATTGTTGTTTGTGGCATGAATGGTCAACAGGCCAATTTTTTCTACGTTTTACTGTTCTTTCTCTCTATTAACTTATATTATAACTTTACTCTGATAATGCATTAATTCTGCCACTTTAAAATATGCTCTAAAGTAAAGAGTAGCAATGTAATTTGAATACAAATACGTTATTCAGATTGGACAGATAATGTGTTCAAACAAATACAAATATACAAATACAAACATTAATAGAAAGATCATCTTTCCAGAAAGGGCATCTATTTCAGATCCCCTCTGGACTGAGATTCTTCACAACATAGCAAAGATGCTTGAAGCTCACAGGACCAATAAGGACATGAATGTATGGTAATTCATAGCTACAAGTTTGTTTATATTTTGGAAAATTAAACCAACTAAATTCATTAGAAATATCATGGGCAAGAGCAAACAAAAATAATAACTACACAAGTGGAATTAAAAAAAAAAAAAAAACAGTCCTGTGAACATCTGTAGTTATACCATTTATGAACTATTATGTAGAACTGTCAGAGGCAGAATTCATGGACCATGCTGACTGCTGCCATTTTTACCTCTGGTGTTTTTACAGTGTTTTCAAAATGTTTTGTTTGTTCGTTTGTTTTTTTTAATTATTTTGGTCCTGTCATTTCAGATATTAATCTGAATCCAGATACAGATGTGAATTTGGAACATTAATTAGGTATTTCTAATTAGATACGACTCAGTAAGATGTCATCCTCTTTCCATGTTGTGTATTGCCTTCTGTTGATTCTTAGTAATTTCCCAGATATAATGGGTCTCGTCCTCTTAAATGTCTATGTCAGTCTTTCAAGTATTTCATCTCTGGCTTGCATTCCATGCATTCATATTAAGCTCCGTTCTGATTAACCCCTTAAACTCCTGCCACATGTCAGCAGGTCCAGACTTACATCACTCATGTACAGCATACTTATTTGCTATTTCACTGTAGTTACTAAATAATGCTTTAATGTGAATAACTGAATAACATGCTGAAAGTTTAAGGAGTTTTTCCTGTGTAGAAGTGATTGTGTAAAACAGAAATGTAAATTAGCTAAAGTAGTTAAGTGCCACTTATGTAGGTCTATTAAGGATGCAGTTAAAAGACAGCCGTAAAGAAGCAATAAAGCAGTAAGTTGGGATGAGTAAACAGCCACATCTAAACCAGAGGGCAAATAGGGTGTGTGTTTGTCTCTGTGTGGTCAACTGTGTAAACACCCTTGATGTACCTGACACACACTACCTCTCTTAGGTCTATCCAGTATGCTATATCTCAGGCATAAACCCTGGCCCTCAAAAGTGCTAGGAAAGGAAGGAGGTGAAGTGGATAACAGCAGAGGAAGCAGATAGAGAGGAAGAAAGGAAAAGTGACACATTGTGAATTACCATAAGGCTTTTATCACGTCCCTTATGCAATATGCTAACACACACTCACATACACAATTTCATTTCCACCTGTGTGCTATGAAATAATAGTCACTACTATGACTAGATACTATGATGAATTGCTTTACTCTTGCAAAAATAAATAACATCAAATGCAGTTCTTTCATATCTCTCTACTCAAATAGCACATTTAATCTAATGAATTCACTCACTGTTATTCAAGCAGTCAGTGTTTTATACAAGTTTCAAAAATGCAAGGTAAGATTTTTTTTAATTACTCCAAAACTAATAAAATAATAAGTCTTATTTATTATGTTGTGTATTTTAAGTTCTATGCTATGTTCTATTCTATCAGCTGAACTCTATGTCAATGTGTGAGTGTTGTGGTGAGTAATTAAAACTAAATTGCCTTTTTTATAGTTAAACTATACATTTATACATACATTAAGACCCTCACCTCAGATCAGATATTTTCACTGATGAATGAGCAACTATCCAACAAGAACGGTAGATGGTGGATTAGCAGTCTAGAGTTAGTCACTCAGCTCTCTCAATGTTTTATTGATGTGAGACTGTTTTTTTCATTTTTCCCCTTCTCAACAAACATATTAATGGTGCTTGCCTTTGTTGGAGGAATGGCATAGAATGACTTATGGTTTTGTATTTTTCTCTCTGAAATTGGGCAGTGTGTGTGTGTGTGTGTGTGTGTGTGTGTGTGTGTGTGTGTGTGTGTGTGTGTGTGTGTGTGTATGTGTGTGTTTGTGTGTGTATGTGTGTGTGAGAGAGAGTAAAGCCTGCTCTTTGAATTCTATTCATCAGCAACAGACTTGTAATTGTGAATTTCATGGATGATGAATTGTCATTACGATGCAAGAGAGAGTGTTTGCACACGGGAATGCATGTTTGTGTGTGGGGGGGGATACCTGAGACAGGGATTCACAGATTTGTAAACTATACCTTTTTGCTTATTGCAACTTCATGAGTATGTTTTAGGTGTGTATTACGAACAAAACCTTAAGTGTTTATGCTTGAGAGGGTGTAGTTTATTACAGTGTACAACATAAATTGTCTACATGGACTTAAAAGACCCAACTACTACTTTCCCTAACAAAATATATAGTAATAACTTTCTTTAGAGGTGAGGATGTTTGCTCGTAATCAGTAATACTAGTCCTAGGTTAACATACTCCAACAATATGGATTTTGCTTCAGAAAAATCATTGAATACACTTTGAGTAGCAATAAATAAATCACAGAGTGTTCAATTTCAGAGAAAAAAATGGAATCACTGTAAAACAAGGGCTATCTGATTTTCCTGCTCAAACTCTGCTTTACCACCATGTATTCTAGTAAGTTACAGTACAGTTACTAAACTAGATCCTGTGTTAGTTTCCCAAAAAATATAACAATATGCATGAAAGTAAGAGGTGTTCTCTGCTGGTTGTGGGCCTGTGACATAATTTTCCCACCTGACACTAGTCTTAACAGTAACCACTAAAAAACAGGAGCAATAATGGAGGGTCTTTAAGACCTAATTTACCTTTTAATCGCTATTTAGCTTTATGTGAGGAGACATAAAGTAGACAATCAAGCTTTTTATTGTATTCAGTTAATACAATCACTATAGATACTACTACTAAAGATTGAAGTATCTGGTAGAAAACCTGTTTCAGGCTACATCCCAAACCACACACTACTGTTCTAAATAATGTGCCACTATTTTGGAACACTGTTTTGACATACTGTTTTGTACAGTATTGTTTGGCATGGTGGTGCATCAAGTAAGATTTGCCACCTCACAGCCAGGGTCCAAGGTTCAATACTGACGTTCGGTTAGTGGCTGCATAGAGTTTTGTACATTTTCCCTATGTCCATGTGGATTTCCTCACATCTCCCAAAAACATGCCAGTAGGTGGACTGTCTATGCTAAATTGCCACTACGTGTGACTGAGTGTGTGGATCTGCTTGTGCATGGTGCCCTGCAGTGATTGTCCTCTTATTCAGTCTCATCACGGACAGGCGTATTACCATCTCACACACAGCGTTCTTGTTATAGCTTCATATCCACCGTGACCCTGACCAGATAAAGTGGTTACTCAAGATGAATGGAATATTTAATACAGTGATATGTGATTTGGGAGGCAGCCTTACGATGTTTTTGTTTACACTCAAGTAACTATTCTGTGATGATTGCTTTTGACCATTAAGTGGTCCACATTACTTATGTTCCTGTCCAGTACTCTTGGTACCCATTGGAAAGACATCTGATTCAATTCACCACTTCATTCCCAGGTTCAATCAGTGTATTAGAGGAGGAAGAAAATTTTTAAAAGTGCTGGCCCAGTGCAGGCCCATTCTAGTGCTACATTTAGGCCTGTTTTTCGACTTATTGTTTTATTCTAAAACATTTCTTTTTCATATTAACTGCAGACTCTTGGCTATTCATTAACTCTTTAGAGAAAAATTAGATAAATCACAGAATCATTCAGAACTGGTGACATTTATTGACTAATGTTCCCACATTCAGATGGTGGCAAGGCGAGAATGCCACAGTGTGTACTGACACTTATGTGGTGAATCTGGGGTGAATCTCACATCATATCATCCCTGCTTCATTTAAGTTGCAATGCTGTTTGCATTCAGTGACATTTAAAAAAGTATCTCCTAGCTGATGTCAAATGGAGAGATCTTTTATTTAGATATTTTGACCTTGTGAACTTAAAAACTGAAAGAGTAAATGCTGCTGCAGCTACCGTCCATGTGAGTTGTTAGTATTAGTTAGTGAGGCTCATAATAAAATATGAACTAATGGAGTATTCATGTTAAACAGAGCTTGTATAAGCAATTGGTATATGAGCAGTGCAATATTAAGGCAGGTATAATCAGGATTTCTTATAACTTAATTTTTTGTAATGTAGAAACAAATATTATTACAGTAGGCTGCTCTTGCTAGCAGGTCAAATTACCTGATGTTACTCTTGCCTACACCTTTAAATTTTTGTTTAATGCACTTATTTCTTCTACACAAAACAGATTGTTGTATGCTAATTATACATATATATAAATACTTACACACTTCATTTTCGGTTTTTCTTACTCTAATACACCCAGTCCAATTAATCTCTTAATTGTAAAAATTATTTAACACTTTAGTCAGGAATATTAAAGCAGGCACAGTGCAAAAAACAAAACAAAACAAAACAAAAAACAGTGATTTGATCTGCAAGGCTTTTTATACTGATTAACACCTTTCTAACATCCCTCTCTGTCTTCCACCCAGCCATGGAGCTCAATCTCTGACCAGGCAAAAGACTTCATAGATCATGTGCTGAGTGTCAACCCTGACCAACGAATGTCTGCAGAGCAAGCTCTTAAACACCACTGGCTGCGCAACATGGCTGCCTGCTCCTCTAACATGAACCTCCATTGGCCAATATCACAAAATTTTCCATCAGCGGGCTTAATGCGCCTCCAATTATAGCTCCAGTTCATGCTCTGTCCCCGAGTCACGATCTGTCGTGAGTTTTCAGTCACAATTACATCCTGATTCTAGACTATTATTTAGCAACAGATCTCAAAACACTGTAGCAGTGTCTGCTTAAAGCTCCTGAGACTATGAATAAGCACCAACCAAATCAGACTAATCAAAATTGTCAAATTTGGTGTACCTTAGAAATAGCTCCAGCTACACATGAAAGCATTGCTCTTTAACTTACAGTATATGTGTTAATTTAATTTTATATATATATATATATATACACTTAAGTGCTTGCCAGAGGCTTAGTCATGTTTAATTATTATGAATTAATTATATTAGGGACAAAAATGCTACAGATAGTGTTGATTAAGCACCTCCAATTATAGCTGATTTATCAAAAAGCTATAAACTCATGAAAGTTAGCAGGTTGTTAAAAGTTTTTTTTTTTTTTTAAATATTCTGTTCATTAGGGAATAAATGCAAATAGGATCAAATGTAGCCTAACTGCAAATGGTGTGTTATTTCATTACTGTACAATCTGTGCTGTTGGTTTTCATTTATATTCATGATTTTTACTTTCTTGACTGTATGAATAAATAACCTGCACTCTAAAAATCTCCCATCTGATCAACTGCTATGAAAATCCATCTATCAATCCATTTTCTATACCACTTATCCTACAAGGTCACAGGGAACCTGGAGCCTATCCCAGGGAACATGGGGCACAAGGCAGGGTACACCCTGGACAGGGTGCCAATCCATTGCAGGGCACACTCACATACACATTCACACACCCCCTCATACACTACGGACACTTTGGACATGCCAGTTAGCCTACCATGCATGTCTTTGGTCTGGGGGAGGAAACTGGAGTGCCCGGAGGTAGCCTCCGCAGCATAGGGAGAACATGCAAACTCCACACACACACACAGGGCAGCAGTGGGAATCTAAATTATAATTATTACTATTATTACTATTATTGTTGTTGTTGTTGTTGTTGTTGTTTTTAGTAGTATTATTATGATTAAAGATGTGCTGTCTGATTGGATAACACATTTATGTGGATGCCAAACATGAGCTGCATTCAAAGCCATTTTGGTCAGTGTGTCAACTGTATTTGGAACGTTTTACAGCACAGATGGTCCACTTCTTAAATGGGCTGAGGAACTGCAGTCCCTTGAAGTAACCCCAATTATTTGTTCTTCCTTCCTGGCTGGTGATGCCACAGCCATTTTTGGCTGGGAGTGCAAAAAAGCATAGTTAGCTGTGATCAGATGTGGTATAGAATGTGGGAGTGTGAGCTATCAGGTGGGAATTAGCTGTGACTGAACTGGGATAAAATGAGATAAAGGTCTGAGTTTTTTGTGCTGCTATGCTCTGGAAGTTGAAACAGCAGACCTGAAACAGTGGAAATTTATCATATACCTTTTTCACCTTGCAGGCCTTTCACTAATACAGTATAGTTAGATTATCACAGGCTGGTGTGGTTTGAGTATCGCTGTCCAAGGAAAAAGCTTAGTCACTTGCTTAATGGCAACTGGACAGTCATAAAAACAAATTTTAAAAAATAAGAAACTATTGCCCCCTGCTGGAAAATTCAGGAAAGGTTTTACAAACATGAAGTTAGGAGTAATGCTCCATACATTGAATATCACATGTTGCACAAATTAATGATCTGAATAAATTTCAGCATTTGTCACCTACGGGATCTGACAGTAAGCTACTGTGGTTGATTCACTTATAATGTGTGAGTCCAGTTAGGATTACTACTCTCGTAGCATATTGTGTTACTAATTGCATCCTTTTCTAAATCCCTTTGTGTATCTTCTCATTTTGAAACTTGACATTCAGAATCACTCTTAGGCAAGGTGAGACTCCAGTTCTATTTATGTTTGCTTAGGTTTGAACAGTATTGTTGTGAAATGGTTTATTGAAACCTAGAAAGACAGATCTAATGTTTTGGTTTAATTCATTTTATACCACAGTGCTGTTGAATTCTCGAATTGGACTGATCTGTAGGTGTTAAAAAATTGTAACAGCATGGCTCTGACAGTAGTCCTGGATGGTAGACAAATTACAGTTTTATATTAATGCATTTATTGTAATATGTTCCAATATATGGAACTACACTCATTGTTTCTATAGTAGCAACTTACACTGAGACTTGTATGGCAGGCAATCCATGTAAATGGAGTAAAATCATGTGAACAAACTGTAACTGCAAATTTTCTGACATGAAAGAGTCTATACTTCCCTTTGAAATCAAAATACTTTGAGCCATTAATTTTTTGGAGAGGAAAATGAGGTAATATGAGAGAAATTTAGAGTCAGCTGTAGTTCTTTAAACAAAACATTGATTCTCTGTAAATCATCATGAGTTGTTATTAGAAGCAAGGTGACTTGCACAGCTTCTTTCTCTGTGAATGTTTTTGTTTTCGATTTCAGATGCTGGTGTGCAGAGGTAGGCTAGATACTGTATAAAAAGTAACCGTTTTGATCCTGAATCAGTTATTGCTGTAATATTCTAATAGATGCAGTCTCTTTAAAGAGATGTTTCTGAATACAGACCATTTTCAGTGTATAAAAATTGACGTTACTTTTGAAATTAAGTTGCCCAATCTGAATACAGCCCTTTAAGAATAACCTTGCAAACTTTCTTGGTTATGGTTCTTGGCATTGTGAATAGTTCTCTCATTTCCTGCAGCACTTTTGTGCTTTATATGGGTTATATTCTGAAGTCCATTCCATTTCCTTCATCCATTTGAGTATCCCTCATATATCACTTATTATTACACAGACAAACCAGCATAAAGGGGTATGCGCAAAGGAAGCAAACATGTTTGTTTCTGTTCCTCCTCTGCTGATGGAGGATTGTATATTCAACTCAGCTCAGCCCAGCTGGTGGTAGTGAGACACAACAAACACTCATATCTTACAACTGTCCCAGACATTATCTGCAGGAACCCAGGGGCTCAATGCTGCTACTGCAAAACAACATCCACACACATACATCATTCAAAAACAGCCTCCGATTGTGTGTGTGTGTGTGTGTGTCTGTGTGTGTCTGTGTGCGTGTGCGTGTGCCTGTGTGCCTGTCTGTGCATGTATCTGAAACATTAAAAAGCATTTAATTCAATCAGACACTTACATTTTTACATTTGCAGTTTATTTCACACCTTCACCAATGAATAGTTATGAGTCTCCACTGTTATGATAATTATTTTATCAGGCATACAGTGCATCCGGAAAGTATTCACAGCGCTTCACTTTTCCCACATTTTGTTATGTTACAGCCTTATTCCAAAATGGATTAAATTCATTATTTTCCTCAAAATTCTACCAAAAATACCCCATAATGGCAACATGAAAGAAGTTTGTTTGAGATCTTTGCAAATTTATTTAAAATAAAAAACAAAAAAAGCACATTTACATAAGTATTTACAGCCTTTGCCATGACACTCAAAATTGAGCTCAAGTGCATTCAGTTTCCACTGATCATCTTTGAGATGTTTCTACAACTTGATTGGAGTCCACATGTGGTAAATTCAGTTGATTGGACATGATTTGGAAAGGCACACACCTGTCTATATAAGGTCCCACAGTTAACAATGCATGTCAGAGCACAAACCAAGCCATGAAGTCCAAGGAATTGTCTGGAGACCTCCGAGACAGGATTGGATGGAGGCACAGATCTGGGGAAGGGTACAGAAACATTTCTGCAGCATTGAAGGTTCCAATGAGCACAGTGGCCTCCATCATCAGTAAATGGAATAAGTCTGGAACCAGCAGGACTCTTCCTAGAGCTGGCCGCCCGGCCAAACTGAGCGATCGGGGGAGAAGGGCCTTAGTTGGGGAGGTGACCAAAAACCCGATGGTCACTCTGACAGAGCTCCAGCGTGTCTCTGTGGAGAGAGAGGAGAACCTTCCAGAAGAACAACCATCTCTGCAGAACTCCATCAATCAGCCCTGAATGGTAGAGTGGCCAGATGGAAGCCACTCCTCAGTAAAAGGCACATGACAAACCATCTGGAGTTTGCCAAAAGGCACCTGAAGGACTCTCAGACCAAAGATTGAACAAAGATTGAACTTTTTGGCCTGAATGACAAGCGTCATGTCTGGAGGAAACCAGGCACCAGTCATCACCTGGTCAATACCATCCCTACAGTGAAGCATGGTTGTGGCAGCATCACGCTGTGGGGATGTTTTTCAGCGACAGGAACTGGGAGACTAATCAGGATTAAGGAAAAGATGAATGCAGCAATGTACAGAGACATCCTTGATGAAAACCTGCTCCAGAGCACTCTGGACCTAAGACTGGGGTGAAGGTTTATCTTCCAACAGGACAATGACCCTAAGCACACAGCCAAGATAATAAAGGAGTGGCTACAGGAGAACTCTGTGAATGTCCTTGAGTGGTCCAGCCAGAGCCCAGACTTGAACCCGATTGAACATCACTGGAGAGATCTGAAAATGGCTGTGCACCGATGTTCCCCATTCAACCTGATGGACCTTGAGAGGTCCTGCAAAGAAAAATGGGAGAAACTGCCCAAAAATAGGTGTGCCAAGCTTGTAGCATCATACTCAAAAAGACTTGAGGCTGTAATTGGTGCCAAAGGTGCTTCAACAAAGTATTGAGCAAAGGCGGTGAATACTTATGTAAATGTTCTTTTTTGTTTTTTATTTTTAATAAATTTGCAAAGATTTCAAACAAACTTCTTTCATGTTGTTATTATGGGGTATTGTTTGTAGAATTTTGAGGAAAATAATGAATTTATTCCATTTTGGAATAAGGCTGTAACATAACAAAATGTGGGAAAAGTGAAGCGCTGTGAATACTTTCTGGGTGCACTCTATATTAAATCTACCCTAGCACCTGCATATCATACTGTAAGTTTAATTCTTATACACTCCACCATTAATTTAATACAAACATAACTTATTTCTGTGAAAATCTGTAACTACATTGTCATTCTGTGTCTGGTGTGGCTAGCTATCCACCGGACCTTTCTCATGAGATAATGATGCATTTTATCTTATCTTATAAGTATTCTTCTTCTCCTCCTTCTTCTTCTTCTTCTTCTTGTTCTTCATCTTCCTCTTCTTCTTCTTCTTCTTCTTATTATTATTATTATTATTATTATTATTATTATTATTATTATGACTCTTATGATGGTGGTAATTAAATGTTTTAAACAATAATTTTGTAATGTTTAAATAAGTCAAACATAAATACAGTTGCAGTCAGAAGTAGAGATGCACAGTTGTATCGGCCGATAATCGCTTTAGTTTAAAAACATCCGATGATCAGGGCTGATTAAATCCTGTCAATCAAAAGAGGGCTGGAAAACACATAAATTTCGTGCTGTGTGTAAAGATGATATCTCTTGTGTGGAATGATGACAAAACTGCAATTTGTAACCACTGTAAGCTCTGCACTGCTAAAAAATTTAGACCGGAAGTGAGCAGCAGTGAAGTGGGAGTTTCGGCGTCAAGTCCATTGTTTTTTTTTTGTTTTTTTTGCTTCGTTGCTCGAGCTGCTCACACTGAATTAAAACACCAGTACACCGTTGAAAGATTTAAATGAAGATAAGTTGACAAAAAGTATATATTGCACGGAAAAATATATTTGTAGTGTAGTGTATTTCATATCCAGTTAATGTTAATATATAAAACAGTTTATATTACCAGTTTGATGTCAGTGATGAAGTAGAAATGCTTTTGTTTGTGGTGAGTGAATGTGAGACTAACAGGAGGTTTTTTAGATTTCAGCCAATGTTAATATGAATTAATAACATTCAGTAAGTTAAGACATCTTAGTTTAATCTTGAGAATTTAGTTAATGTGCTAATGTTAATTTGAGTAATGTGTTTTTTGTTTATGAGACCAGTTACTGTGAAACAACTAGTTGAAATGGAGAGAATAAAGTTTTTATTTGCATTTCCTTCTGAATTGTGGAATTAATTATTATTCATTTAAAAGAAGGCATAAAAGGCAGACCTATCGGTATCGGCCGATATCACTCTGAATAACTGGTTATCGGAATCGGCTCAAAAATGTATTATCGGTGCATCTCTAGTTGGAAGTTTACATGCGCCTTGCAGAATCTGCAAAATCTTAACACTTTTAACAAAATAAGAGGGATCATAAAAATCCAATGTTATTTTTTATTTAGTACTGTCGTGAATAAGCTATTTCGCATAACATATGTTTACATATAATCCACAAGACAAGATAATAACTTTATTTATAAAAATAAATAAATAAATAAAATTACCCCATTCAAAAGTTTACATACCCTTGATTCTTAATAATGTGTGTCGTTACCTGGATGATCCACGACTGTTTTTATGTTTTGTGAGAGTTGTTCATTAGTCCTTTGTTTGTCTTGAGCAGTTAAACTGCCCACCATGCTTCGGAAAAATCCTGCAGGTCCTGCACATTCTTTGCTTTTCCAGCATCTTCTGAATATTTGACCCCTTTCCAACACCGAGGACGACCAAGGGACTCGTACACAACTATTACATAAGGGGCAAGCATTGACTGATGCTCAAGAGGGTAACATGTTACATTAAGAGTCAGGAGGATGTAAACTTTTGAACAGGATGATCAGTGTAAATTGTTATTGTTTTGTTTAAAGATATTATTTTTTTCATTTGGTACTGCCCTTCAGAAGCTAAATAAGGTATTTATATGTCTCCCAGAAGACAAAATAATAACAATTTAATATGAAAAAGAGTGAAAAGAGAGGCTGTTGAGGGAACAACTGTAACTTAAGTGATAACAGGAACTAACTTGTGGATATTCAATCAAATTAAATGTAACTATAAATGGATAAAAACTTTTTTGTCATTCTTTAATGAATAAAAAAATTTAAGCCTTTGTAGATAAGATCCTTCACAACAAAATAACTGAGCAGCTGCTTCTACCCTCTGCTGTAACCTTTCTCTCTTGGAACATTGTGGTTCTGATAAGCAGTAGCAGCCTCTTCAATCATCTTGTCACTCTGGATACTTTTGAGGCAGAGCTGGATGCCATGATGCAGACTATACTGTAGTGTGTGAGGTCACAGAGGAAAATATAAATTGCAGTAGAAAAACGAGCTGTGTGAGATAATGGAAATACATAGGAGACATGGGCTTGGCCTTCTATAGTTTTTGACAGGTTTGTTTTAATATGACAGCTTGCTGCTGTTCTTTCTCTTGCTTTTTCTCTCCCTTAGGTTGCCATAGGGTGGAGGCACATTCACTGCTAGTCTGTATACAGATGCACACTACCTTTTCACCAGAGGTTGGAAACCTGGTGGCACACTGTTGCCCACAGTTTGGAAGTGTCAAAAGGGTTGACAGAGGTTTTTGGCTCCAGTCCTGCATATTTTAAAGCCTGTTCAAATCACCATAGCTTTTTTCCAAAGCAGATAATAATGTTTTTAATATAAATTTTTTCTTCTTTTTTTTTTTCGAATAATGGGTCATCAAGAATTACTGAAATCAGCAACACTACAGAGCAATGGGTTAGGTGCAGCCGATAGTGTCACCTCACAGCTCCAGGGTCAGTCTGGATCCTTTTCCCAGGTTACTGCTTGTGTGGAGTTTTGCATGTTCTCCCCATGTTCATGATGCTTCTCTATGGGTTCTCAGGTTTCCTTGCACATCCAAAAATCAAGCCTGGATCCACTGACCAGGATAAAGAGGTTACTGAATATGAATGAATAAATAACTTAATAAAAGATTAAAAGAAAATGGAATATTTAGATTCATGATATTTTGCAGTTGGAGAATATGTGAAGGGTGGTCTGACTGGCATTTGGCATTTTCAGGTTTCAGTGCATGTTTTCTTAGTATTGTATCAAGTCTGCTTTTAAAGAGAAATGACAATATACTGCAAATGATTATTGTATCCTCTTCAGGACAGTGCACCTATGATAACCCTATAAAAGTGTGAAATCTTTCTCATTCACCCGAATCATTTCAAGTCACCCTCCACTCTGCACTCTCATACACCACCCCACCTGCTCCCCACCTCATCACTAAAATGTCTGTCACAATATTTCAGGGCATTATTAAACTTCTGTTGCCTATCAAAAAAACATAGATGGCATACAGGCCTTTCCTGAACCTATTTTTTTTACTCCGGGGACTTCCCATCTGTGTCACACATTGAGGTCATATTTGCCATAGCTTGAGATGGTATGAGATAATATACTCTTCAAAACTCAAAAATGACAATATAGCAATTGATCACTTGAACTCAGAATGTATCATTAATGATCAATATATCTCGAGACACAGAGAATCTGTAGCATTCAAACTTGACAGATTGAACATTCTTTGAACCAAAATGCCCAGGACTGTAAAATATTAAGAATCTAATCTGTTGTTAGGCAGAAAGGGAAACTCTGGTTGTGATTAAATTGTCCCTGCATATCACACAATCCTCTTTTTGGGGCTACAAACATGGGGTGCGTTAGTATGGCACTTACATGTTAACATAAATCTATAAAATGCAAGATCCTGTTATATCATTACAAGATCAAAATGATAAAATGAATTCATTGGAACTTGTTGATGTAATGGAAATGTTCAAATGTGATAAAGTCGTTACCGAGGCCACCATATCAACACTGAAAGGTACTGTTGGGGAAATGGAGCACGCTCTCTCTGGTTGCACCGATGACATAGCTCACATGAAGACTACTATCGAGTCTCTCACTCCGACCATGACTCAATTAGAGAATAAATGTGAGGATTTGGAGTCGAGGTCATGGCGCAATAACATTAGGATAGTGGGAGTTCCAGAAGGCCCTGACACATGTACAACTGCTACTGTAGCGGCCTTGTTAAAAGAGGCGTTTGGTCTGGAGAAGGAGCTGGTTTTGGACCCTTCAGCCGAAGCCCAAGCCTGGTGAACGAACACAAGCTATTGTGTGCAGATTCCACTATCACAGTGACTGTGTTGACATTTTACGCCATGGGAGAGAGATCCAGCGGATTAAAGTGAGGGATTTTACCATCTCCGTTTTCCCTGACTACACAGCCAAGACAGCCCGGGCCCGAGCTGCATTTAATGAGGTTCGGCGTCAACTTCGTGGTATTGAGGGTGCTCGCTATGGAATACTTCACCCAGCTCGGCTTCGCATTACATAATGGTGTTCAGAAGGAGTTTATTTCAGCGGAGGAAACAGGAGACTGTGTTAAACTCTTGATATCGGGGTGAACTGCATCACCTATACAACGGCGTCTTTTTCGCTCTTCTTTTATTTTTATTTTTTGCACTCGGCCTTCCAGCTCTACAGTATTTGGATTTTTATTGAAGATATCATCGTTGCATTACTTCACCTAGATTTTGTGGACTCACTCCTCTTAAATCTACTTCTGTATTAATGTGGTTCTCTGTTTTGAGGCTCTGACTGGGTTAGAGTTTCTGTTTATTTAATTGTATTAGTGTTTTTTTCCTCGGCTTTACATCCTACACTGTTATATTATTTGGTACAAGTCTTTAAAAGTTAAGGACATTATATTTGTTATTGTACGCAGACTGTTTATCAGACTTGAAGTCAGTAGGGGCTTTCTCTTACTGGAACTTTTTGTCTTGGTAATTTTTTTGGTTAGTTCAGCTTATTCTCCAAGTTGTTTTCACATTTTGGACAACGTTTGGTCATTGTGGGAAACACTGCTGTCTCATTTTTTTTTTCTTTTATGGAGAGTTTGGGTGTGTGTGTGTCTGGGGGATTGTGAGAGTAAACAAAACATGCCAGTGCTTTGAAGGATGTGAATTGGAACAGAGTAATGTTAGTCAATTGAGAATCTGTTTTTAGAGTTTTATTTAAACCTAATATGGTGAACAAATTATATTATAGAATTCAGGCAATTTTACTGGGGTTATCTTATACAGGGGGCGCATGGTGGCTTAGTGGTTCGCCTCACACCTCCAAGGTCCGGGGTTCAATTCCTGCCAGGGCCACGTGTGTGCGGAGTTTGCATGTTCTCCCCGTGCTGCGGGGGTTTCCTCCAGGTACTCCAGTTTCCTCCCCCAGTCCAAAGACATGCATGGCTGATTGGTGTGTCTAAAGTGTCTGTAGTGTATGAATGTGTGTGAGTATGTATGTGATTGTGCCCTGCGATGGACTGGCACCCTGTCCAGGGTGTACCCCACCTTGTGCCCGATGCTCCCTGGGATAGGCTCCAGGTTCCCCCGCAACCCTGAAGAAGGAGTAAGCAGTAGAAGATGGATGGATGGATGGATCTTATACAGTGTGGCAAGTAATAATCTGTAAAGACCTTTGTAATATCACAGTCTAAACCTGGATTTAAAGAGAAGCAAATCAGTAAATGAATCACATGAAAATGAATCACATGTAAATGAAAATGAATAAATAAATTAAAATGGAAATGTTCAAATTTCTGTTTGGGAACTTATCTTAGTATGTGATATTATATGGTCTGGAAGGAATAAAGTTCATATAAAATAAAATATTGCTATTGTAATATCTCAGGACAATGATAAACTTCTCATGTAAATGAATGTGAGCACAAAATATATGCACTCAACCATGTGAATCAACATGCATGGATATATGTGATGTGATGCATGATCAAGTTGTAGCATGCAATCATTTATTAATTTGTTACGCAGGCATACCAATATACTACAGCTTACACAGCAATAATAACACTGGTACAGTGACAGTATGGAATATCCAGTATGGGCTATTTATACTTCTGTGTCAGGTTCAGTCACAAGAAATATTTTTGGATTTTCTTTAATGTCATAGGAAACTACCGAATGAATAAAATACAAGTTGAAAATCTAAGAATGATCCTACCAGATCATGTCATGCAGAATTGCCACCTAGAGGCACATAGGCATCTCAGCAGCTTGCTTTTAATTATAGTTCATCACCTTATTAGTCCAAACAAATATAAAGTATCTAAATGGCACACTGAACTCATATAAGTGTCTTATATCACACTTTAGCATACAAGTGGACATATAGTATGTTCTTCTTCCCTATATCAAAGTAAAACTCCTACTCCAGACAGCTGGAGCAATGAGCACTTCAACAACAGACCACAAGGTGGTGTAGAAAATGGAAACCAGTGTTGCCAGGTTGTGCAGTTTACCACTAAAATGGACTACTTTTTTTTAAATTAAAAAATCATGACTGTTGTACCATGATTTTAACAAGTTTTAAAATACACTATATGGTCAAAGGTTTTTGGACACCTTACTATATCACATACAGTATGTGCTTTTTGAATATCCCATTTTGTGGAGTGGCTGTGGGGGTTTTCCCATTCAGCCACAAACGCATTAGTGATGTCAGGCAGTTATGTCAGACGAGAAGGCCTGGGGCACGTCAGCGTTCCCAGTTCATCCCAAAGGTGTTCGTTGTGGTTAAGGTCAGGGATGTACACAGGCCACTCGAGTTTATTCACTCCAACCTTGGCAAACCATATCTTCTTGGACACGCTTTGTGCACAGCATGACACTGTCATGGTGAAACAGGTTTGGGCCCCTTAGGTCCAGTGAAGTTAAATTGTAATGCTACAGCCCACAAAGACATCTTATACAATTGTGTGGTTCGAAATGTGTGGTAACAGTTTGGGAAATGTCCAAATATGAGTGCGATGGTCAGGTGACCACAAATGTTTGGCCATATAGTGTATGTCACACTCATGAATTGCACTGCTATTCATGTAACTAAAGTTTAACAACTTCCCACCCAATCACCTATTACAAAAACAATAAGAAACAAATATTTTTTTTTATTCAGAGGAATGCAGTTTTACAGGAGGGACATAATTCCTGGTGGAATGCTGAATGTTGCACAAGGTAAGAAATAGGAATATATGATAGTTTTGATGTGGTAAAGACATTTGGCTGCTTTTAAAAAAATGTTTTATTTAATAAAAAATTAGAATTATCTGCCTTATTAATTATGATAATAGAAGGCCCTCACTTGGATAGTAAGACAAACATGGGTGTGCATGTGCATGCTTATGTTTGGGCAGGTTTTGTCTATTTTTAAAATGGAAACCTGAACACCAACCTGGCAACACTGAGGAAAAATCATGTGACTGTTTTACTGTGAAGTATTCTGGATTCTAGAAAAATTTACCTAAAACAGTCATGATTTTACTGCAGAGATGGCAAAGAACATGTAAACTAGAGAGCATAAATAAAGAGAAAGAAGAGGGGTGTCTATTCAAAGTCTCTTTGAAATTTTCACAACTCCACACATTTCATGTGACCACCCATTTTCTATGTTAAGTCACTTACAGCATCAAAATTATGACTAAGAGACAGATTTATCTCAGCTTTTATTGACTATATTTACTATATATTTTATTAACTATATAAGATTTCAGTTGGTCCAAATAATGTACATACACTTTGCTAGTGCCTTTTTATTGCTTAACTTGAATTAAACACTTCCATAAGCTTCTCACAATAACCTTCCATAAGCTGCTCATAATACTTTGCTGGAATTTTTGCCCATTCTTCCTGACATAACTGGTGTATCTCTGTAAGGTTGGTCTGCCTCTTTGCTCAAACACTAATTTTTACTTCAGGGTTTGTGATGGCCTCTACAATGCTTTCACTTTGTTCTCTTATGCTTATGAACGTTGTTTGAGATATGCTTAAAGTAGGATCATCGTCTTGATGGAAGACCTTGTTGTCACCAAGTGTTAACTTTCTGGCTGATGTCTTGAGGTGTTGCTTTTTTTTTTTTTTTTTTTTTAGCAATGTAGTATTTCGAAATAATCCTCCTTCCTCATTATGTCATCTATGTTTTAAAATGCACCAGTTCCTTTTCCAGCAAAACACCCCCACAACATGATGCTGACACCCCTATGCTTCACAATTGGGATAGTGTTCTTCAGATTAAAAGCCTAACCCTTTTTCCTCCATATATACTATAGTTCTATGTACTGTATGTCCAAACAGAGAGGTCACTCCTCCAAAAGGCTAAGTCTTCATCCTGGTGATCACCTGGCTTTTTTATACCAGTCTTCGCATAGGGGCTTCTTCATTGCATGACAGCCTTTCAGGCCATGGTGATGTAGAACTATCCTGATGGATGTACATATTTCGTACCGGATGCTTCCAACTCCTTCCACAGTTCCTTTGTGGTTGTCTCTGGGTTCAAATGAACCTTTTGGACCAAAGTACATTCATTCCCAAGAGTTAATTGTGCCTCCTTCCTGAATGATGCAGTGTCTCTCTGGTTCCAAGATTTTTTTATATTTGTATACAGTTGTTTGTACAGATGCTTATAGTACCTTCAGTTATTTGGAAATTGCTCCTAAGTGAGAAACTGTACTTCTGGAGGTCTGCATTTTTTCCCTGAGTTTTCTCATGGTATGGAGGGCAAAAAAGCACTGTCTCTAAAAGTACAAGCCATTGGTACAATTAACTCCTAATTATGACATTTGGCCAATCAGAAGTTTCTAAAAGTCATTACATCAATTTCTGGACTCTTCCAGTTTGTTTCAAGAGAGTCAACTTGATGCATTTAAACCTTTGATCCATTGGAATACTGATATAGTGAATTAATGATAATGGGGCGCACGGTGGCTTAGTGGCACGTTCACCTCACACCTCCAGGGTCCGGAGTTCGATTCCCGCCGGGGCCATGTGTGTGCAGAGTTTGCATGTTCTCCCCGTGCTGTGGGGGTTTCCTCCGGGTACTCCAGTTTCCTCCCCCAGTCCAAAGTCATGTGTGGTAGGATGATTGCTGTGTCTAAAGTGTCCGTAGTGTACTGTGATGGACTGGCACCCTGTCCAGGGTGTACCTCGCCTTGTGCCCAATGCTCCCTGGGATTGGCTTCCCCCGCAACCCTGAAGAAGGAGTAAGCGGTAGAAGCTGGATGGATTAATGGATGGATGGATGAATTAATGATAATGAGTCTTTATTAATCACATTAAGCACAGTGAAATTCTTTTCATCGCATACCCCAGCATGTCAGGAAGCTGGGGTCAGAGCTCAGGGTCAGCCATGATACAGCACCCCTGGAGCAGAGAGGGTTAAGGGCCTTGCTCAAGGACCCAACAGTGGCAGCTTGGCAGTGCTGGGGCTTGAACCCCTGACCTTCCGATCAGTAACCCAGACTAACCGCCAAGCCACCACTGCCGAATTAAAGCTGAAATAGTTCTGTTTCTAATTCATTGTTTTAGCATTACCTCTGATGTAAACAAAGGAGATGCATTAATTGACTTGCCAAAAGAAACGTATGGTAACATGAATATGCACTTTGTGTAGAATGTGTAGGTCTTATTTATTTCTGTGTCATCTCATGTAGTTTTTTGTTTTATGTAGCACCATGATCCTGGAGGAACGTTGTTTCATTTCACTGTGTACTGTAGCAGCTGTATATGCTTGAAATGACTATAAAAAGCCACTTGACTTGAAATGTGTGAAGCTGTGAAAAACTAAGGCTAAATGTCTTTAGCCTATGTGTATACAAACCTTAGGCCTCAACTGTATGTGTATTGCATCAGAATATAGAGGAGCATCTGTACAAATATGTACATTCCTATTTGTTTTTACATTTAAATATGTTAATATGTGCTTCTAGTTTTCAGCTTATATTGACACAACATACTGCCTAACACTTAAAATGGTTTTTCAAGGGTTATCTGCATAGTCAAGGGTTCTAGTTCCCAAAAGGGGGTTACCACTTGGAACTCAGTAATAGGGTTTTACAAAAAAAATTGTAGGAATTCCCTCAAATACACAACTGAAAAACCTTTAAGGGTTCTAAATTTGACCTTTTTTTCCCCACATTTGCAGTTCTGTGAAAATGTTGCTAAACACATACCTTTTCTTTAGATTTGCATAGAACTATATCAGTATTTCTGTGTGAAACCAGTCTAGAGTTCACATTTAAGATGTCTAAACAAGACAGCCTGTGTCAAATGACTTTTTTCAGTGTTCAAATTCTTGTGGCACCAAGGTCAAACACACTCCATTTTCAGGTTTTCATATAAGTTTGAAATGCTTCCGATAAATAACAATTGACTTACTGCACATTGTTATGTGCATTACATGGCTGCCAAAGTAGGCCACAAGGTCAAGCTGGGAATTAGCTTAAAATGTGTACTTATTATGGTCTGTCTGTATTCGTATCGACGTGATTCACCGAAATAGGTGAATAATGTGATAACTGTTTCGTTCTGCAGGTTTATTTTCTGTTATTTTCACTTGCTTGGTGGCTCTGTGGTGCACAACACATCAACACATTACTCTTCCCATATGGTCGTCCGGTAGCTTGTTGTTATGTTTTGTTTGCTTCCCAACCACATTCCGACAGACTCCGCCTCCTCCGCGAGAATGTTATACTGACAAGCATTTTGACCAATAGATAGGGGGCTATGACAGTCAGTTAAGAGGTAGTACCCAATCCTTTTGCAGGAGGCAGGATTTGTCTGAATGTGGTTGGGGAAAAAAAGCCACTTGCCGTCCGGGTGCTGTTGTTCTCTACAGGTGATTGGTGAGACTGTGCGACCAATCAGGAAGCGCGTAATCGCTCGGAGAGAAGTTGTTAACCCTATGACTGACGACGAGTCTCTCAGCTGAAGTGATCATTAAAACGGTGTTGAGCTACTTTTTGGTCGACAGTTAGTGAGTGAAACTGATCTGGATCTTTAGTCTTTCTGGTAAATGATTACTGGGCACTTGTGATGGATGAGGAAATGGCTGTAATGATTTTGCAGCAAAGCGTTTGTTGTGTCGGAGCTCTCGGTCTTAACTATGCAGCCGTTGCTTGTCATATACAACAGAATTGTCACCGTCCACCCTAGTGGTTAAAATGGGTAAGTTGCTCTTTTTGTGAACATAAGTCTTTTTTTGTTGTTGTTGATGGAAAATATATCATGTATCTCACTCACGTTCATATTTAAGTTTTTTTCTTGTTAAAAAACGAGGTCTTGTCTAAGGAATTTTGCAGAATGTCGCTAGAATGAGCTAAACATTAGCTAGGTGGCTAACCTCGATAGGAATGTCTTGGTAGGTCCATGGTGTCGCTCTAACCTTCCATTTCTCCTTAAATGTATAACAAGCGAAAAGTGACCAGTCTGTACCAGAAATATTATGTATGTCTTGTTGTTAAAATAAACAAGCCAACAACAGTATGGTTGTAATGGTAAATATGTTTTTAGTCGGCTTTTCTAGTCTCCTTTCAACAAGAGCTTGCGACTCCCCCCCCCCCCCCCCCCCCACATATTTTTTTATGTGGCTTAAAAAAAATCTCGAGATTGGAAAACAATTTTACGTTTTAAATCGGTATATTTATCATTTTTACTTCCGAAAG
This sequence comes from Ictalurus punctatus, assembly GCF_001660625.3. Taxonomy (NCBI): domain Eukaryota; kingdom Metazoa; phylum Chordata; class Actinopteri; order Siluriformes; family Ictaluridae; genus Ictalurus; species Ictalurus punctatus. The sequence continues at coordinate 18,254,718 of NC_030428.2, read as the reverse complement.
ATCGTTCATATGGATGTCTGGAGTGTGGTTTAAGGGGTCCCCTACTGTACAAGGGGACGTGGGTGGACGTTTTTAAACTTTGACTTGTGTTTTCTTACTAGTTTATTCACTTTTCTTTACATTTCCGGTAATGTTATTTGCAAACATATTAAGCACGCGCGTCCAACTTCCTCCGTGTTCGGCGTCAGGAGGATGCACGCGCCAGTGTCCACCATATACCAGCCACGCTGTTTTTGCATTGTGGTTGTCTTTCTAAAGTTGATTTGCTCTCATTTCGACGCTTTAAATGTGGCCTCGTTTGCGATATAGGGCCTTGATCGTTGTCTAATTGTTGTCAAAAGCGACTAGGCGGCGACGCCGTGAATATTTGCTTCAGCCATCACACACACACACACACACATGCATCACCGGGCATGATAATTACACTATTAAAAAACCGACTTCACAACGACATTGTCATCGTCGAGAGCATGAAATTCTTGTCGGATTGTTTAGCGAGCTTGATTTCCTTGTTGAGTTGATTCAGTGTAACGGGATCGCCCCCTCTTTAGTCAGACCGCCATGGCATTATGTAATTACAGTAGCGATTTACAGACAGGCGGGACTGGAGCTTCTGCTGGGTTTGTGTAGTCATTGCCACATTTCACCGTCTTTACACTGTGCTAGACACTTCATCGTGGGTTTTTTTTTTATGTACTCATCGTTATGATCTAGCGTCTTTAGTTGGTTATTCCTCATTTTCTCTACATTGCAGAGTGTATTCCTGGCTTTGGGCCATGTCCTTTGGGTTCTAATCTATGATCCACACACACACAGAGCCACAGAATGCATCTTAGTTCTGCCCCAGTTTACTCTGATGCAGTTGCAGTGGGGGAAGGGTGGAGGTGCCTTTTGGGTTTTCTGAGCCACACAGTCTGGAGTGTGCTGAAGATTTTCTTTGAAGTTTCTCTAGAGTTCAAGGATCTCACTGGGTGTCTTATTCCATGAAAAAAAGTTTTATTATTATTTAGGGCTACAACTAAGGATTATTTTCATAATCGATTAATCGGCAGATGATGATTATTATTATTATTATTATTATTATTATTATCAAATAATCGGATTGGGGCAAACTTTCAGTACCATTTTTTTGTTTATGTAAAATAAAATACACAAACTGAGTGCTACAAATATAAACTTTATATATATAATAAAACTTCACATTAACAATTGTTCGTCCAGAATTAAATAAAATTGGTATATGTGTGAGTATATATAAAATATAGTATTTGTGCATTATTTTCATGGGTGCACAAAAAGCACTGATAATTGAACTACAGTCCTAAATTAATATCATCTCACTTTCACTGCACCTTGTGGTTTGTTACTCACTGCCTTTAGACATATTATTTTACTTGTGTTTACTTTGATCATACCGTTCTAATTCGTCATTGTATATCTTACTCGCCCTCCCACTGTTTATCACTGCTACTACACTGCGAGTGAGGAGAGACGTAGCCTCGTTACTAACGGATCACTTCCATTATAATAAACAACAGAATTTACACTGCAAGAGCGCAAATACAGCGTATAACTACAATAAACTGGAATTAAATTAAATCTTTTAAGCAACTTGCACCAGTTTCCCCCAACCCCTTGAACAGTGGAGCATTTCGTTTTACATGTTTCTGAGGCTTGGGAACTTGGCCTAGATGAACATGACTAAAAGAGAAATCACTGCCAGAGACAAGTTGCTTTTTTGTAAAACGTGTCCTTCTATTTTCAAATGAATAATATATTTGGAAAATTATTTACATTCAGTCTGAGAATTCCAGGCCTGTAAGTATTCTGTTGGAAGAGAAATCAGTTAGTATGATTCTTGTGTTCATTAAAAGGACAGAAATACTCATAAATGCTTATTTTGTGGAATTTGATTAGTTTAGTTCAATAGAAAATACCGGTGTGTTTAGAAATGGAAATATGATGCCTTGCATAAGTTTTTCCCCTGTGAACTTTTCCACATTTTATAATGTTACAACCCAGAACTGAATTTCACTTATTTTGTGTCCTATATCTACACAGAATAGCACATAACATTGGAATTCGGGTACAATTAATAGATTTTGCAAAGCTATTTATAAATATAAAATATTTGTAAAATAAAAAAATAAATTATTGTATATGTAATCTCTATAAACCCTAAATTAGTTCTGGTGCAACCATTTACTGTCAGAAGTCACATAATTAATCAGGAACACAGTCTTCCTATGTGCAGGTAAGTATCGTGTATCTCAGTATAAATACATCTGTTCCTGGAAGGTCTCAGTTTAACAGCCTAATGAACCAAGGAGCTAACACCCTGAGAACATCATCCCCACAGTGAAACATGGTGGTGGCCACATTGTATTGTGGGTATGCTTTTCATTAACAGTGATTGGGAAACTAGCCAGGGGTGAGGGCAAGATGGATGGGGCCAAATGATCCCTACAAGAAAACTTGTTCCAGTCTGCAAGTGAACTCTCCCTCCACAAAGACAATGACCCTAAGCATACTGCCAACGCTACAGTGGAATGGTTCATGACAGAGAACCTAAATGTGTTAGAATAGCTGATTGTCTGAGAATCTGTGGCAAGACTTGAAAATTGCTGTTCACCATTGGTAGCCATCCAATTTGACGGAGCTTTAGCAGTTTTGCCAAGAATAATTCGCAAACACATAAGGATCCAGATGTTCAAGTTAAAATGGAGACATGTCCCAAATGCAGACATATCCTAAACTACTTGTTGCTGTAAATGCAGCCAATGGTACCACCATTATGTGATAGGAAATGGACACAGGTCTACTATTAGCCAGGGTACTATTAGTTAGGCAATTAGTTTAGAAACCGTAATGGTACTGTGCTATACCATATGATCTGTTGGGAAAACACTACTGATAATAATTCAGTAGTAAAATGTGCAAGAATTAAATTTTTTCTGATTATTCATTGTCTTATGCTGGTGTTTTCATCACATTTATTGCCTTATATTTTCAATGTCATTGTGCAAATGCTGCATCTAATCCACTTTTTCATTGACTGTGTAGGTCCTGGAAGGTCTGACATAATGCATAAATTGGATATTATACTGCATGGGGTTTTCTTCATCTACAATATGTTGAGACTACATGGGCCTAAAGGTGAGGATGAGTATATATCTAAAAATGTATTTTGGTCCTTGTATGATCAGAGATAATTTGACAGTGCTTTTGGCAGATCAGGTTATAATGTAGAAACTGATAAAAGTTAATTTAATAAAAAGTCTCAAGTAATGCATTTTTTTTTCACAATAGTAACATCAGAGGTTTTATAATAATTTTTGTTACAGAAAATGTCTCCCCTAAATAAAACTTGAGTGCTTTCCCACAAAAATAGATTACAGAAACAAGAAAAGAGCCTAAACTTATTTAATACATGTATCAGGTCTGAAAATTGTGACTTGGGACCTTGTGGTGCTGAAGTAGTTCACACACAAAGCCACACCTCTGATTGAGAAAAGTCATCAATTTTGCTTTTTATTTATTTATTTATTTATTTATTGTTGTTGTTTTTAGTATGCAGTGGGATTTAAAAGGGGGGGGGGGGGGGGGCAGGCCTCCATGAGACAAAATAAAACCTATAGACAGAATGAGGGTCTATGCAAGGTTCACAATTTGTTTCTTTCTAATTATTGACAACATATAGTTTTGGCCTGTTTGGTTTTGCAATATTTATATTGTATTCTTTGAGAAGCTTTACCATCTCTCAGTTTCTGTATGCATCTTCATTTAATATTTTGTGAAATCATGGCATTGGTGTAATACCAAAAAAAGCTGACATGACACCTTCACTAGTCTGGGGTGATGTATCCCAAGGCATAACTCTGTGTATAATCATTCTGTGCTTTTTGTTGTCCAGATATTCTCTATACAAGATTACATAATATTTAGTATAAACAAATGTTATGATTAACTAGAGAGAACAAAGGAACCAGTTCCTTTTAATCTTGTATTTTATGATTGAGTACACTTTTTTTTTTTTTTTTAATCCAGACGTCATTTCCGTGTTTGACCACCAGAGGGCGACAAGCGGTGTGCGTTTACAGCGCTTTAGCAGTACAGTACGTGTACGGGGTAATTCATTTTACCTCAATTACTTGTATATTTTCGTTACAGAAATTGTTCTAAGTTCTAAAAATAGACCAAATCTGGTGTATGACTATTTCTTCAGTCCTATAGTACTGAATTTATTTATTTATATTTGCAAAGGAGGATATTAGTGTGTAATTTAATTCTATACGTGTTGATTATTTCTGGGTGCATACTACTATATAACTCAGTTAAGATTATTTAAGATGTATACAAAATACTCTTGTTAAATGATTAATATATAAAAAAAAATATTTAACAGTATTTTGTATCGGTCTCGCATCGTCAGTTAGCAAATCTAATAATAATAATAATTGTTGTAATAATTTTATTTAACAGATGTGTTGTGTGAATATATAAAGGAATGCGTCATGTAATTCAGTTTTGGCAGCTGGATTTTAAAAAATACCACAACACACACACAAAGCCGTTTTTATTTGCGTGTGTTGCACCCCTTCCCCCAGCGCGGGGGCGCGCACGCGTGTTGAAGTGCGCGGGAATGAGTGACGCGTGAACGCGCGTCGCAGGAGGAGGGGGTCGGGCCGCAGGAAACAAACCCACAGCTAAAGAGTTTTTAATGTCCGCCATGTTGGCCATGGCGCACTGAACCAGGGAGACAGAGCGGCGCTACGGCAAAATCACACCGAGAGAGAGCGATCGAGCCCCGGGCCTTTTCGGCTCTGTTCTTCTCGCTGGACGCGTATTTTTCAAACAAATCCGACGACTGACTCCGAAGACCGACACAGATTCCTCAATGAGAGCTCTAACAGTGTCATTTGGGAATCTAAAGGGACATTATATGTTTATGTTACGTCTTTCGATATAAAAATGAGTAAATTGTCGTTTCGGGCGCGGGCGCTGGACGCTACCAAGCCCCTACCCGTCTTCCGCTGCGAGGATTTACCAGACCTGCACGAATATGCCTCTATTAACCGAGCTGTGCCGCAGATGCCGACGGGGATGGAAAAGGAGGAGGAATCGGTACGTTTTAAAGACGCCATGGGTCATTTTTACACACAATTTCTATATATTTTTCAATAAAAGGAGCGCCTCAGTATCGCCTGCGCAGCTTTTCACAAAATGGCCGCCGCTTGTTTTTTTCTCCGCGGTAAATCGTGTTGTTTATGAAACCCCTCGGTGAATTTTTCAGACAGAGCAATAACATAAATACGTTATCTTATGATTTTGAGCAAAATATTCGTGTTGTATCGTGGTGTTTGACTAGCAATCGGCTTGCAAAACACAAAGGAGTCACGTGACAATGGCTGAGCAGCCATTTTGTTACAGTTTGGTCGGAGGAGCTCGTTGTGGCTGTAATGACGGAGAGCAAACAACAGAGGGCAAAACTGAGCTCACACACCCACAGCACATCCACATGGAAGACTGCGCTTTCACTAAAGTACTAAATTCAAACCAGTGAAGCAGGGTTATAAGCAGGTCTGGGAATGTATGGAGTCTAAAGGCACTCATTTCCAGATCTGAGTGTATGACAAGTGCTTTAGATAAAGTAGATATTTTTGTCCTTGGAGCAACAGGAAAAAGTTGTCTTTAGAAATTCATCCTGATGTTTTTGATTTTCCTTTTATGTCTGGTAACTGTCTTTTTACAGAACAGTAAGAAATGGTCAGAAATTCAATAAACTGAGAATGTAAGTTCTGCCATTTTAAAGAGAAAATGTTTAATTTTCACTTGAGTTTTATTCATTCTTGATCCAGCTCCAACACCACTAACTAGGGAAGTGTTTGTAGTCTCTTTATGCATCCTGAGAGTTCTTGAATGCCGATCTATGGTTATTTTTTTTCTACCTCCTTGTCATGTATTACAACAGCATGTATACTGAATTATCATTAGTTTTGTAAACTCAGATTTGAATCAGTTGTTCTCAGCTCAGTAGCACAAGATCAGATGCGATCCCAGGAATTTACGAGCTCTTCCGCTATCTTTGGGGTTGATCACAGTTCCCGCTTCAGGTGAAACACCTGCACTGTGTGTTGTGCATCGCACTTTATTCAGGGCTTGATAATTAACTGACTTTGTCAAATGACATGTTGGAACACATTTACACCTGAAATGAGATTGTACAGATGCAGACTTGATGGTTTGCAGATTGGACCCCCTAGTTTGTAGGAATGTAACAGTCTGATTTTAGTATTAGCATTTGGGCCTGTCCTGCTCTGAAAACTTTATCAGGATCCACTGATGAATTTTGTCATGACAGTGTTGAGATGTTTACTGCCTACATAAATCTTGCATGTGAGCACAGGATAGAACTTGTTGTTTCACAGAAACGACTCGTACCATTGGTATATTATCAACATTTGGGTCTGTGCATCATTCTAATTGAAGTTATAGAAGATGAGGGAACTTTGGCATTCTATTGAAATTCATTTTCTTTTAAAAAATGCAAACTATAGTCTGCCCACTTCTGAGTGTTTCTATTATTAGACTGATGATCACATTTGTAATTGTCTGCAGTCTTATTGTGGCATCTTGTCCATAATTCGGTTGTATTTTTAACCTATACAAGTGAGGTCAAACGTACAGCAAAACAAGCATGAGACACTACATGAAAGCAAATTTAGTGTTGCTCAATACAGTTTAAAGCTTTTGTCATCGTGACTGAAGATGATTAATGTACATATTTATTTCTGTTACCATTGATGCATTTCAGTTGCAGCCTGCAGTCTTATAAATGTGTCGAGCAGTATCATGTTGACCCTTTGATGGCACATGGTTGGTCTTTCACTTGAATTGAGGAAGTGGGCTGTTACCGTACAAGCAGGTATTACTGATTATTTTACACTTTGCGTAATACCTGTTTTATTTATACTGGAATAAGAAATGGGGAGCTCATGAAAGAACTTCCTTAGTGCCTGTCTGATATAGTCTAATCTGCTGATTTTGAGTATAAAGCTGCAGTTTTCTTGTCTGTCCCAGAGTGCTCTAAGTCTTAACAGTTATTTGGGATGCTTCAGTTGTAACCGAATGAGTCACCCCAAATAAATAATTCACAGCACACACTACCATGAACAGGGTAGTGCTAGAGTGCTTTTAATTGATGAGCATATTTTTTATTATTATTTGTAACATTTGCATAATTCCTTTATTTCTTTTTGATGAAAACATTATCAAGTTTTACAAGTTAAGGGATAAAAAGTATGCAGTTATTTCCATAAGTAGCATTAAATGTGGATGCCTCATTGATCGCTTCAGTACAATGTTTGTTTCTGTATTGGGTTGTGGTAGAAATGTTATGGTGGTAGTAGTGTGCATGTGTGAAACTTTTCAGGAGCACAAATGATGTGCTGCTTGTTCTTTGCCAGGTTGAATATTGGCACAATGATTTTAATTTTACGTTTAATTTTGTGTAGATGCATGAGTAGAGACTTGGAGTGTAATGATGCACAACATTCATTGGGTTCAATAAGGTGGTGTCTCAATGTGATACATTTTCGATAAAGCACAATTGAGCATTGCCTGAGTGTCTTAGATTTTCGTCTGTGTTTGAGTAGTGTGTTTTTTTTTATTATTATTATTTATTTATTTTTACTTCCCTGTAGCCTCCCCTGGTTCAAGATAAAGTGAAAGCTACGGTTTCATAGGAGCGATTGTGGGCTGGAGTACCTTTAAATATTTAGTGCACCTCACATAACATAAGCAGTGTATTACTATTGATGAAAAGCCCCCTTTATCATGCAGAGTGTTGAATGTGTTGTTGGGTATGCAGCCACATTAAATCCACTGAAATCATCTTCTCATTGTTTCTGCTGTTCTTTTATTTAAGCATCTTTTTAGCACTGTGTTGAAGTTTAAGAAAAGTGTTTCATTAAGAAATACTGTTACTTGTAAATGTTACTGCTCATTTTGCTGTGATTGCTTCACTTGAGCTTGAAACTCCCATCACTTGGGCATGTTGTAGAAATACAAAATGTAGAACTACGATACATGTATTCTGCTATCATCTTTTTGATATGAGTTATTATGCTTGAGTTAATAAACACTGGTCAGGTACATTAGAGCTGTTTGAGGGACTGGTCATTTTAATCCTCCTCAAACTCTTGGTAGGGGACTCTTGCTCAGCAATGACTAAACTATTGAAGGCACATGAAGCTTGATTAGATGAGCAAATTCTGCACACAATGCTGCTGAGCCTGATGACCCTGTGAGTAAAAGTTGTATCGAACCATCTGAGCAACTGCTGCTTTCTTTAAGAAATAAGCATAAACACTTAATTTGTTTGGCTAGTGTTTTCAGTCTGGTTTTGAATTTACGTCGGGTCGTTTTACTCTGATTTGGCAACCCTGCTTCTGATTAAGTGCGATAAGTAGTTATTGAAGACCATTTCCAGAAACATGGAAAAACCAGGTGAGAACGCCACTGTCCACTGGTGATTGGATCAGCTGAGATGGATGTTAACGCTGGGTGTGAACAGAGCCTTTGTGATGAGAATTTCACTATAGCGTTGGGAGATTTAGTGTAGTACTTGGATGACGAGATATCTCTTGCTTTAAAGAAGGGTGAACCCTCTCTGAGTTTATGAACACGGGGTTTACGTTGTAATGTTTGCTATAAGCAATGTATAGATTTCACAGCAGTGTTTTTGGATATTGGTACATTGTGAGAAGTATCATACCTTTTATGTAACAAGCTGGGTATGGAGTGGGAGGACATGTTTAAATATGTTGTGAAGGGTTTGGTACAGGGACAGAATTTAGTTTGTGTGCATCTCCTATGACTTTGTGTGCAAGTCAGAGCAAACCTTAAATTGTTATAGTATTTGCTGCATCACTTGCACTGACTCCTTTTATAACCAGGTATAATGTTGGGCTATAACTTGCTCCGTATGGATTCACTTCATGTGTGAAAGGGCTTGTCTACCTTTTTTAAACCATAGTAAGAAGTGTGTGTGTGTGTGTGTGTGTGTGTGTGTGTGTGTGTTGAGTCTGTAGGGAGTCTTTTGAAGTTTGGCAAGTTGTCTTATTACTTACATTTTGGGTTTGAATAATTTATGTCGACTGTAGGACCGAGTCATGAGGAAAATTTAATTCAGTACTGTTGAAATTAGGGCTGCAACTAATTATTTTTGATGCTTGATAAATCTGTTGATTATTTCTTCGATTAGATGGATTAAACAGCCAATTTTTATTTTATATATATATATATATATATATATAATTTTTAATTTTTTTTTCAAGAAAGTTTTCATATTTTCCCCAATGTTGTCCTTCAAACATTTTGCAAATTGAAGCCTATGAAAGATATTTAATGTATCTGTGGGCTATGCTTTACATTGTGCAAAGGGTTTTTAAAAATTATAATTCAGTTTTTCCACAGTGATGTCATAGACCCAACTAATGGATAATGAAATTCTGATTTATTTTAATTGCCGATTATTGATTAGTTGTTGCAGCTCTCTTTGAAATTGAACGTGTGTGGTGTTAAATCTGTAACAATTTCTTAAGAGGTCTGTTGGATGGGTGTGGATGTCTGTTGGCAGAAAATGCAACCATGTGCTTTAATATACAGGGTATCCCAACAGTCACCATACGTGGGGGACTATGTTTTCCAGCACTACGTCGGGTGTGCCTTCGTCAGTGGAGGTTCGTGGTCGTCCACTTCTCGGTCGGTCCACAACACTTCCAGTCTTTTTGAATTTGTTTGTTTGACAACAGTGGTGTGTGATGTGCTTGCCATGTTTCCTGTTAATGTCCATCGGAACCTTGCAACAGGTTTCTGATCCAGCCATGAGAATGATTTCAATATGTTCTTTTATCAAAGGTGTTCTTAAAGGCTGTCTGGAAAAAAAATTAACTGAGTACGAAGACATTTTGCTAAAGACTGTTTATTCCCCTCTGCATGGAGAGTTTTGGGACACCCTGTATAATTAGCAACATAAAAATTACCAAATGCCTACGCAAATCAGGTTTAATGCAAGCGTTAACGAAGTATATACCCTTAAAGCCTGTGTTGGTGGTTAAATAATCAGCTTCAATATATCTTTAAGCAAGCAGAGGTATTTTGTGATATGGAGCAGTCCTGTATCCTTCTCTTGTCTTGAGCCAGCAATTGAGCATTGTCTTTGAATGTTTATTTTGGAGTAGCTGAGATGCTTTGTCATTATGGAGACTGGGTAAGAGGTGATGGAAGTGTTCCAGTTGGAGTTGACCTGCTTTTCCCAGGCAAAATGCCGAGCCAGAGGGCTGCTTTAGTCAGCGCTTAGTGCCTGCCTTCAGGAGCCGCAAGTCATCCTAAAGCCGCAGAGTTAAAATAGGCTGATGAGAGATCCGTTTTGGTTTCTTTTTTCTTACCATCTCTGAACATTAATCCAACTATTCAGATTGTTTCATTATTTTATTGGGTGCTATATTTGGCTATTTATTTTAGCCTTGGCTCTGTCTATTCCTGAGGTTTTTATTTTTACTGATGTTTGGGTTAAACCCATTTATTTCAAACGCCATTAAACCTGCTAATAACTATAAGATTAAAGACAACTTTGTTACAGTGATGGAAATCGCAACTCATTATCAGTGTTTTTAAAAATCCCAGACCCACAGTTACTGTATATCCCCAGACCCCACTTTGAGAAGAGTTTAGAGGAAACCGGTATGTGAACCCCAGGAGCAAATCCAGTACTTCCTGATTTTAAATTTTGCAAATGACTTTGGTTCAGTATTGTGCCAAATGAAAGGTTTATTAATCAAAAAAGTACTCCCGTTCTTTTAAAGCTATCGAAAAGTAATTACATGTTCCCTGGTGAAACACATGGGAAATCTGACTGAGCAAAACACTGCAGCAACTTGTGTGATGTAAAGCATTTTACAGCCAACTTTAGTTTTCCCCTAAAGCTGTACCACAGTTTGAAGTTAACAAGCTGGTGTAAGTTAACTGTTGGACTAAAGGGATGCAGATGCTCATCCTGCTGTTTTGAGACCAGTGACAGCTGCATAGTCATTGAATGTTTGGCTTTAGTTAAATAAGTGTGCCAAAGGCCCGCCGAAGTAATAACTAAATGGTATAGGCCTATAACATGTTACGTTATTCATGAGTAAACGTACGCCTCTTTATATTCTCATTATTTGCCGTAATATGCACAATATCCTATGCACATTTGGGTTAAAAAATAACACGCCTTTAACAAAACAGCCTATTTACTTACATCGATGCACGCAATATGAATAGGCTCACATGCACTATGTTGCCAGATTGTGCATCTGAGACATTGTCTAGTGACACATTATATATTATAGTCTTTATAGTTGATTATTAACGAAGTTATTTTATCAAGTGATCATAATCGCATAGATTCATCGTGCAGTCCTACTAGCCTATTATTTGGAGTAAAAGCGCCTTTTCTTTTGGGTGGGGTGCTGGACTTTTGAGTGGCATTCTCACACCATGTCATGGCTGTATGCCACTGCAGTAGACTCCTCTTGCAGTATTAAAGGTGACAATTAATTGATTATTAATTTAAATGACAATCATCAGAATTTGTGTACATTGACATCCCTGGTATGGGAATTTTGCTGCAAAAAGATGTCAGGTTGTGTATGTGGACATGTGTATGCAGGAGAGAAAGACATACCAGTTGTGTTTTGAGATTAGATGTTATACAACTATGTTGTATAGTATAACTATCCTTATACATCTATTTCTAGATGCTGTTTAAACATATACTTGCACACATTTACTGGATAATAAACATGTTTGTGCAATGAAGCCCTAGTGTTATGCAGCCATGAGTCCTCCATCAATCGCCATCTCCACCAACAAATCATGTGTTTCAGTTTATAAATTGAGCAGATTGTGAAATATCAGATGCATTGGACTGTTTATACATGGTTGCTGAGCATTGAAAGCATTTTAAGAAATGCTTAGAGAAAGCTGGTAACATGTCTTTGGTGTCAATTTTATGTGGAACATTGATGAAAGCATGGTTTTCATTAGAACATGAGTGAGCAGAAAAATCACTTTGGGCTCCAAAACATTTGAATCTCCTTTGGTGGCTGTATTAATAATTCTTATTTTAGGTGTCATAGTCCTTCAATCCACCACTTTTTTTTTCTTTCTTTTCTTTTTTTCTCTCCAAGGATTTACACCTTCTGTGGCCAAATTGTGGGAAAAGAACGATATCTGTAGCTTTGTGCATGGTTAATCATAACATTATAATGATTGTTTTTTTCATGAGGCTTTCCATTAATTATATGATGTATTGCATGCAGGATATTGTGGGAACAGGTTGACAGAGACAAATGTGACTCGGGGGTTTTTTTGTTTGTTTTGGGGTGGGGTTTTTTTGTTTTTTTTTTGTGGAAAATCCAGGCAAGATTGTGACATACCAGAAATACAGAATACTACAGTACATAAGAAGTAACTTAAATCCTAACGTAATGTCACAGAAGGACATAAAGGAAAAGTAGCAGAGCAGGATTTTGTTTTTGCCATATAAAACTGTACCTGCAAGTGTTTTTGGCAGCTTAACCTGTGTACTGAAACTCTGTCCTGATCCGTGTGTGTGGTTTGCTGTAGGAGCACCATCTCCAGCGGGCCATCTCGGCACAGCAGGTGTATGGGGAGAAGAGGGACAACATGGTGATTCCCGTGCCCGAAGCAGAGAGCAACATCTCCTACTACGAATCGCTGTACCCCGGCGACTTCAAGATGCCAAAGCAGCTCATTCACATACAGCGTGAGTTGGCAAGCATGTGGACCTAATATGAATGTTAATTAAGCAGAAGGGCAGTTAGTGAGTCCAGTAATAACAGGAGAGCTTATGAATGCAGAAGCAACTTTGTGTGTGAAGTTTGTTCATGTTGCACATGCATTTAGGGTGGTGTTTGGAAGCCATCTGCGTCTTCCCTTTAAGCCCTCACTTTAAGGTTTTTCTTAGTGGGATGCCATTGTTGTAGTAATTACCAAGGCTCTGTGTGAAGAGTGCATGTTGTATAGTAATAACCACTTGTCCATCTGTTCACAAATTGTTGGGGTGTATTTTCACACTAGCTGGATTTCCTCATCTGCAAGCCTCCTTTTTTTTAACACTGGAAAGTGTTTTTCCCCTCCCCAAATGTCCAAATTTAAAGGTTTTAACACAGCACTGAGGGATGTCACGCAGGGTATTTAAGATGGTGCGCAGTAAACTAAATGTTGAAAAAATCAACACCAGATCATTATAACTCTATGACCTTAAGCTATATTTAAGGTCATGTGGCTGAATAATTACAAAATATTGTTTTTCTGTCTATGGCCATAATCTGTACATACAGGAATATTGCCTGCCTGCTGTTTTTGTGTTACCCGTTGAAGTATTTAAGGTAGTTCAGTCACAAAAGCATAGTTTTCTTTTTCCTCAAACAAAAAAACAGAAAGGTTATAAGACCTAGATGCTTCACTGCGAAGCTCTGGTATTAAGTCGGCTTTTATTGTGGAGGAGAGAAGGTGAAGAGGTTGGAGGTACTATCTTCTTACAGAAACGTATATGATTTTATCTCTTTCATTTTATAAGGTGTGTGTGTGTGTGTGTGTGTGTGTGTGTGTGTGTGTGTGTGTAAATTGATATTGATTTCTTGGTCTTTATCTGCATGTTAATGTAGTTTAGTCTAGTTGAAAATCCCTGGGGTTACTGCTGTGTGTGAGTTTTCTGTGCTTTTCAGCAGCATGTCCTGAATAGCACACACATGCAGTGCTGTGTGCTCCCTTGGGGAGCTAGTTATCATACTGATTTGTAAATGCATCAATCATTAAATGCTTCATAAATATTTTCATGATGTGTTGAGGTGCTTAGGGTTTACAGCAGATCGGTTCCTTTGCTGCGTTTCGTTTTCATTTAAGGAGCTAGCCAAATGTGGTAACTGAGTGCAGGTCTGTCCACAATTTACTGTTTGTCTTGGGTTCTGCATCTCATCAACATTGGGCTTATGCTGTACAGTAGTATTATCATATACTCAATAGTGCTTTAGCTGAAATCATGTACCTCTGTTAGTTGTCTTTCTGGTTTCTTACACTCGTGTGTGTGTGTGTGTGTGTGTGTGTGTGTGTGTGTGTGTGTGTGTGTGTGTGTGTGTGTGTGTGTGTGTGAGTATGGGTGTGTGTGTGGCCAGAATCAGTGTATGCGTTGCTAACTGGAAGTGTCTTGTTGTCAGAGGGCATCTGAGCACCCCAACACACCAACATTTTTATATATATATATATATATATATATATATATATATATACATATACATATACAAAAAAATACAGCATGTGGGATATGAATACAAATTCAACTCTTTCTAACTCCAGCTACACTTGTCTGAACTCCTGAAATGTCAAGTGTTGCATCACTGACTTGATTTAGTCATCTCAACACCATTTTGTGTGTGTGTGTGTCTGTTGCTAAATATAGTATGCATATTAATGTCTTTTTAGTTAAACTCCAGTGATAATGTATTCAGGGAATTCCCCTTCTGGAACCTCCCATAGTTCTCAGGTCTGTGTGTTTGCTTAGTCCCTTGAGGCATGCTGCTTGTGTTTGTTTTTTTGCCATTGTCATAATCCAAGGCTTCCAAAGTAAACCTTGGAAAAATGCCAGGTTTGAGGCAGAAGTTAATGAGTTCTTGTTAAGCACAGAAAGAACCGTGCAATACATGCTGCTTTTTAAAATGTATTTATTTATTGTTTGTTTTTAAATAAATCATTGTACAGCTTTCAGTCTGGATGCAGAGCAGCCAGATTATGACCTGGACTCTGAGGATGAGGCGTTTGTGAACAGGCTGAAGAAAAAAATGGAGGTGGGGGTGCTGCAGTTCGAGCAAATGATTGACCGGCTAGAGAAAGGCAGTGGCCAGCAGGTATCACCATTTGTAATGTCTTAAAATAAGTTCCAAGACTTCACTTTTTGAAGATTGATGGGGTTTTTTTTTTTTTTTTTTTTTTTTTTTTTTTAAATTATTATTGTTGGTGTCAACAACAATCATGTTCATTGTGTTCTCTGTAGTTTAAAGTTCTTAAAATTGTCGGCTTGGCTGCTACCTAATTGTAAAAATTTGAAAGGCAAAACTGAATACCCTCTAGACAATTTTTATTATTTGTCAATAAAATTTCCCCTTTTTCATGGAAAAAAAACATAGTTAATTGTTATTGCTTGGTGAAATCCCTAAGTACCTATTCCATGTCATTTGCTTTTCAGCTGGTGACTTTGCAGGAAGCAAAGCTCTTGCTTAAGGAGGATGATGAGTTGATCAGGGAGGTGTTTGAGTACTGGAGCAGAAAGAGGAAATCATGTAAAACTGGATCACTTGCGCCAGTAGTCAAGCAGGAGAAGAGAGATTGTTCCAGCACCAGTGACCCCTATGTGGCCTTTAGGCGCAGGACTGAGAAAATGCAGACCAGGAAGGTGAGTGTCCTGAGGCTGCTCTTAGTTTTTAAGTTAAAATGAGTGAAAATGTACAGACCTATTTCATCTAAACAGCGTGGTCAGGATGTCAAAACTTAGGAGTATTAAACTTTTAAATAAATAAAAACTGAATTTTCATATGTCCTCAATCCATAATTTGAGGATCCACACACATTGGTGAATAACTTCTCCTCTTGTTTTTTTTTTTTTAATAACAGAACCGTAAGAATGACGAAGCATCATATGAGAAGATGCTGAAACTGAGGAGAGACCTGAGCAGGGCCGTCACCATCCTGGAAATGATCAAGAAACGTGAGAAGAGCAAAAGAGAGCTGCTGCACCTCACACTGGAGATCGTGGAGAAGAGGTATGACACCAGTATACTAGATGGCATATTTGGTTTTTCATGTTTCCAAACAAATGATTGATGGTAGTGAGCATCACACTGAACACTGACTCACTCTCTACCAGTAAGTGTGATTTTAATTTTACAATGTGTTCAGGACGCTAGGTCCAGTTACAGAATTCGCAATAAAAAGGGAGGGGTGGAATTTGGTTAGTGGACTTTTTCTTCCAATGTTCCCAACTGAGTCTTCCATACCTCACATAGAGTCTGACTTCATATTAACAGTAACTTCAGCTATTAATTACTACTGCTGTTCCATGTGGGTGTAAGTGTCCTCGGAGAAAGCGTTAGTAAACCTTGTTTTAATAAGCTCAGCCTCCACAAAAGCACATAAAAGAATCAAGATTTATGCTTGATTTTCTAGCGTAGCACATGTTTGTGTCCAGGAAGTTGGCCAAGCTTTCCGGTTCAGCTATGGTCTTATTTTCTTACAATACACACCATGTATCTGGCTAGTGTTTTTTTTTTTTTCCTCTTGACCTGTTTTAACCATAAGGTGACTGTAGTAAATAGACTGTCATTTTATGTCTAATTTATGCTACACTTTGTTTCGCTTGGTTTCATTAATGATTTCAGCTAATGTATTACTGATTCTGAAAAGGTACTCTGTCATCCATGCACACTAATTAATCTAAAATGTTTAACATTTTTATAGACAGGCAGGAAATGCTTTTGATGTTTATGAAGCTTACTAATCCAAGCATTTTGGTTTATATTTATAATTATATTTCATAAGAGGGCAAGATATTAGATTAAGACTAGCGCTATGATGTGTATCTCCAGGAACAGCATACCCGATTTTGGTGCTGATGTCATGGCGGAGGCACTGGCCATGGCCAAGCCGATTTACAAGATTCCCATCATTCCCTTACCCAGCAGCAGCCAGTACCGTCACCAGGACCATGTTGAGCTCAAGGACTATAGGACTAAGGTGAGGGTTTATCTGATTGTACCGCGGTTAAACCTTGGCTACATAATGGATGTTGCCGCATCTGTGAAGTAAATGTATAGATCCAGGAGTCATAATTCCATAGTTCAGAATTAACAGACTGAGAATTTCTTGATCATTTGCTGTAAAACAAAATTATAGAAGGTTCTTGTGCTTTTGTTTTGTTTGTTTGTTTGGTTGACTACATCAGCCTGAGAAGATTGAGGTGGTCCGGACAAAGAGGAAGTACGAGAAAAAGCCCAAGATCCAACCATTCTCCACTCCTCAGCAGTCTGGCTCCCACCTATTCAACCTCAAAGACCTCAACCAATACGACTTTCCCAGCTCAGATGAAGATCCTTTCTCTCAGGTATGAGTGGAGTGCATGCATCGTTGCATTTCGACTCCACATTTATCTTAAGACGTCTTCATGAAAATTTGTGCTACTCTTAGTGCTTTTAGTTTTCTATGAACACATTAACTTTTTTCAATTGTTTATACTGATTTTTCTTTTCTTTCTTTTTTTTCTTCCCCTTTTTCTTCCTTGTGCAGATGCATTCTGGGTCATCGGAGGCTGAGGAAGAGAATGACCCTGATGGAGCTTTTGCTTTCAGAAGAAAAGCAGGCTGTGTTTACCACTCTGTATGTCCCCCTCTCCTCCCTCATTCGTTCATTTTCATCTTTTGCTAGTTTTTAATCATTTGTCAAGGCTTTGTTCAAATGAAAATGTAATTCATCACATTTATTGATATTGCTTTAAAACAACCTGTGTACACCTCTCTCTCTCTCTCTCTCTCTCTCTCTCTCTCTCTCTCTCTCTCTAGGCTCGTTTGGATCAGAGGGGTGGCTGGCCATGGTGTAGTGAGGCTGAGGGTGGGTCATGTGATCCACGATTCCGATATTCCCTCACCAGCCTTTCAGCACCACGCCGCTGCCTGGGGTTGGCACGACGTCGGGTGGGACGAGGTGGCAGGCAAGTCTCTCTGAAACAAGTGCCGCGTTTCCACCACAGGAGCCTTTTTAGGAACTTTTTCAAGAACATGCATACAGTGGCATGCCGCTCATAGAGGGGAAAAGACTGTGTGTGTGACCTGTCGAATATAGCTGGTGTTAAATGTATGGCAAATGTTAACACCATATTCATATAATAAAGTAGAAAGGATTCATATCACAACTTTGATCTCAACCGCCTCCATGTTTGTTGTGTCTGTACTTTTTCCACATGTTAAAATGTCATCTTGTTGCACAAATTATTTTGAATGATGGTCACAGTTCCTGAAGTGTGGTGGAAATGCAAACTAGAAACTTGTCCTTGAACTGTATGGTCCTGGTTCAGGACAGTGCCAGAACCCTTTTGCTAATTCATAGGTGCTTCTGTCCAAATGTGTAATGCCTTGTGTCTGTGATGTACAGAGTGCTCCTGGACCGGGCCCACTCGGAACTTGACGGCATTTTCCACAGTCTAGATTCCCACACAGAAGGGGATTTCGCAGCTTCTCCTTCTCCTCCCCCTCCTCCTCTCCCAGAGAGCTCCTCTTATAGCAACACCTCTTTCCCCACATCATCATCACAGACTTCTGCTTCCTCACCTGACCTGAGGCAAATCCTACAAAACATTAAGAGCTGCCGCTGGAGACACTTTAAACCACGGACACTAAAAAGCCAATCGGACACAAGGAGTAGCTCGTCCCACTGCGGTCTCAGAGGCTTCAGCCGCTCCTTAACCACAGCGTTAGGATCAGGCATTAACATACCAAACAGAGGAGCTGCTACTATAAATTCTTCACTGGGTGAGTTTGTATGCATGTACTCACACATACAGGCTTCACCTGTCTGAGTTCTTGCCCTTAACACCTTTATTGGAGAAGAATATCATAATAAAATTGAGCATTCTACAGCCATGATATTTAGTTTGGTTCTGAGCTTTTGAGATGGTGCATAGTAATAGTACATTAAACTACTACAAACAGGAATTGTATGTTTTCCCATTTGTAAACATTGTTAATCTTCCTTACCTTTGACTCAGTATGTGGGCATAATTGGAGAGGAAGAAGAGTGTGTGGGTTGAAAAATTAATTTGTGCAAATTGTCTGCTGCTTGGTCATGCTGTGGTATCTTGGGAGGCTGTGACTAGCAAACCCATCTGCAACCTCACTACTTTCTTTTGTGTGTGTTGTGTATTCACACCCACTTCAGTATTGTGCATTATCGGCATATGAAAAATGACAGTGGAAATGTTTTGATTATGAATGTGAAAAGGAAAGGGGAAAGCAGACGATGCTTGGTTTTCTCCCTATTCCCAGCAGCACAAGCTCAAATCTTGATTTCACTTTGAACATGAACCTCATTAAACAAGTGAGTGTATAATAAAAACATTTTATCCAAGACTGCAAACAGCCAACCAGATGCTAATGCTGATGAGGTTAAAGGGTTCTTTTTCCACTTTTATGAGGAAATGTGAAAAAGTTCAGGGTGAGTTAAAGTTCCATCACATATAGAATACACACACTCGTAAAGTGAATGGAGTTGTATTGGTCCACATGATCAAACTTGGCTAATAGATTTTCAAGAGCTGTTGCTTTATATTAAATTAGATTTCGGCTGTTTATTCTTGTTTTTAAAATAAAAGAACACAGTACCAGTGTGTTGCTTTCCATAAATAAATTGTGCAGTGGTGGTAAGTTGTTCTTTAATGTAGCACAGCTTTGGCATAATGTGCCACTTTAAATACGTTTACATTTTTGTGCATTTCAGATGCTCAGTAAAACAGCTGGTCTACTAGATGGCTAATGCACAGGCAGACTGGTCACAATTAAGGGGATAGGAGGGTGAACACAGACATGCTGGATAACATACTTTGGTGGTAATATTTATTCTTTGTGCTAATGATTGTCATGTTTGTGTTTTTCAGTGTTCACAGCAGAACAATTCCAAGAGCACCAGGAACAGCTGGCTCTCATGCAGAAGCAACAGCTGGAGCAGATCCAACAGCAGGCCAGTGAAGGCTCCAACAACACACAGGTGTGTGTGCGAGTAAAAGACTGATATAAGGCAGACATTG
Source organism: Ictalurus punctatus (assembly GCF_001660625.3). Lineage (NCBI taxonomy): Eukaryota > Metazoa > Chordata > Actinopteri > Siluriformes > Ictaluridae > Ictalurus > Ictalurus punctatus. The sequence goes on along the minus strand of NC_030428.2, from coordinate 18,234,809 downwards.
TATTTCTTTTTCATTTAGTAACTTTCTTTTCATTTATATTTAGTCTCTAGTCTCCGTGTCTAAGACGCTGGATTCAGCCCGTGCCCAGTTTGCAGCCTCTGCCCTGGTCACCTCTGATCAGCTGTTGACCCTAAAAGTCAAAGAGGATGGTGTTGTGGGAAGTGGAGTCAATGGCATCCTCCAGGCCTCAGGTGAGAAGAATGGATACACACACCAAATTATTTTTTAGATTGCCAACAAAAAAAACGGGCAATAAAATCTTATTTGATTGCATATCCACACTGGTTTAGTTTTATAATATAGGTGTGCATAGTGACCAACATGGAGAGTTCAGTATGGATTGTTTAATATTGGCACAATATCGAAGTGGCACAGAGCATATTTTGGTGCAGACAACAGTAACACAAACTGTTAACAAAAAAATATATTTTGGTAGCATGTGCCACCAAAATATAGCATTTGCTGCGGTCACTAACTAGCACTATTACCCTGACTTACCTTAATTCTGGTTTTCATGTTAAAGGTTTAAGAAGCACAGTACACAAAAAAGAGGTTGATTGGGGAAATTGTCACATGTTCATAAATTAGATTTGAATGGAGCTGAGAAAAGTGAGATTTCTTGTTTTGTTTTTTCACATTCCCACCCCTTCAAACAAAACAGATTTACCAGGAACTGTATTTTAGTGGCCCGGTCAAACAAAACCATACACCTGGTGCCTTCTCGTTACTACCTTTTTTGTAATTATTCCATCATCTTATTGTGTTCAAGTCGTCTTATTGTGTTAATTCTATTCCAGGAGTTTACAAGGGCTTACAACACTCTACTACATCTGCTTCAATGCTCACAAGCCCATCACCAGTGACCATGACTTCTGTCCCTGCTAGCTTATCTGCTTCTAACAGTACGAACTCCACCACCACTTCTATCCACAATACACACAATCCGCTCAGTAATCATGGGAACAGTACTGCCAACTCAGCCCCTCAGCTTCTGATTGGGAACAGTCTGCGTCTGAGCGTTGCCACACCCCAGATCGCCAGCCTCAACTCTCGCCATCTGCCCAGAAGTCTCGGTGGCATGCCACCTGCTGCCTTAAAACTTGCAGCCGCTGCTAGCAATTGTCAACTTCCCAAAGTCACCACTGGGTGAGTGCGCATACACCACATGATTTGTTTCACTCATTAACTATATATCATTAAGTTATATTTTAGCATGTAAACTCCCAGAGTAAGAAAGGAAACTTGGAAATATACTGATTGTCCTTTTTTTTCCTTCCTCCCCCAGGGAGAATCATGAGCAAGAAAAGCAGTCCCTCAACAGTATAGCGGAGAACACAGTTGCTATGGAGGTGACGTAGTAACCGTTGCCTGGGCGATCTTTTCCCTGCCCACTACATTCTTTTGGTGCTGTGCACCAATCACTTTTGGGAATACAAAGAGACAGCCGGTTTCCACAGCAACTGTCAGGCCTTGACAGCAAATCTCATCTTTTTTCCCCCCTTTTTAATATATATTCATTATTGTTAGAGAAAATTCAAATGTAAATTATGAATATGGCAAATATTCAATGTACAGTAACTGCATATTTGTATAAAAAAAAAAACTCCACCCCACCAAAATCTTGTATATATGTTACTTGAATCCAGATTTGTTCATTTGTGATGTTTTGCACTTGGGGAAATACAGAAATTAAACAAAAAAAAAATGGGGGGGGGGGGGGGGGCAGAAGGGGAGAAATATTGCTGAGAGAGTGCGAGTGAGCCGTGTTGCAGGCGAGAGTATCGAGTCATTGCATTGTGCATGGTGAGGAAACCTGCTGTTTTACCTATTTATTGTGCTGTGTTTACACGTTTCTTTTTCCATGAACACTGTACCGTCATTTGTTCCTGTGTAGTTGGTGTTTGGGTAGCTACAGGTTTTTTTGTTTGTTTGTTTTTTTTTGTTTTAACTTTGTGAACAGCATCAGGTTCTTCATTCTCCATTTCTGATGGATCTTTGCAAATCATATGAGTGCAACTTTTTTTTTTTTTTTTTTTTTTAATTCATCCTGTTGTCTTTTAAATTGTTTATCCCCCTTTGTGTTATCTTGCCTGTTGGCTTTGTTTAGAATGGGCTATGTAGGTTTGTCACTCTGAGGGTTTGAGAATGGTGGGTGGGGTGGTGTGTAGGAAGCTTCCATTTAACTAATAATCCCAAAACAAGTGATAGACAGGTCATGAAGCCTTCACTCGGAAGCATATGTGGCTTCCACTTCAGCTAAGCACTGTTTTTGTTTTTTTTGTTGGTGTTTGTTTTATGTTGACTTAAGTAAGGATTATTGCTGCTTTTGTATAATTTCAGTTCCTTTTTCATATTCTGAAATATAGCTTCCTCCTTCCATAACAGTTTCTTTGTATAAGAGGCAATTATTTTTGTATCTTTTATTTTGTGTGTGTAATTTGTTTCTGTTCTTGTGGTGAAGCGACTTTGTGCTTCGCATGGTGGAAGACTTTTTGTCCATGTCAGTACCTTTCACTGATGAGTGAATGCTAATGACTTTCCATTCTTGCTGTGCCCGTGTCATTATTTCAGCTAAACGGCACGTGAGATATAGGAGCGGGAGGAGCCATCCAGCTCCAACAGACTCCAGACTATTTCATTTCCTAAATCCACAAGTTAAAAAGGTGTGCCTTCCTTTGGGAATATGCTTCTTCATCTCTTCCATGAAGAGGATGGCTCTCGGGCAAGGCTGCAGTTCTGTGGTCCTGTATTGCCCAGAGCCCGGATCTCCAATATTCAATCCACTGGCTGAACTGAACCACCATCCAGTCCAACTTGGTGGCTGACAGAATTAAACTATTGAGAGGGGGGAAAAAAAAGATAATCATATTGAAAATCAAGAGGGGAAAAGATGAGACCATTCACACAGAAATCTGATAATAAAGCCCAGGTTATTATATGTGAGAAGAGATCTTTGTGTGCTTTTGTTCAAATGAGTGAATGATGGTTGCCTTACTCTTTACATTTTTGTTCCCATAGCACAATTTTGTTTAATCCCAATTTTCCACATACTTAATTCAGTTATTTATTCATCTTCATTGATTGACATTGAGCCTGTCCCAGATACTAAGATGGGAGTACAAAGTGATCAATCACTTGATCAGCAGGACTTCATGGGCAGTTCATGGTATCCACAGATCTTAATTTTTATTTATTTATTTATTTTTTAGGAAACCAAAGTTTTTGGAGAAAGCCCACACAGACACAACAAGAACACTGGGAAACTCCACACAGACAGTAAGAGAGAGCCCATTTCTGGAAGTGAGTGTAACTTGGGTTTCTGCCCAAATCTGGTCAGCACAGGGAGTGAAACTCCTGTAGCCATGATACTGTCTTTCATTCTCTCACTCACTCACAAGGGATCATAATCTTGGTGTGCTGAATAAGAACTAATCAGATCTTAATAAGCACAACATAACGCAACTGAATAAATGGTGGTAGACATTGATGTGTACAGGTTTTTATACATGGTGTGGCAAAGGGTGTCATGATCTGATCATATATAGGAGAAAGTTGCATTTGCCGAATATATGATTTTGTCATTCTCTGAAATGTAATTCTGCTAACAGCTGATTGGTCCAAAGCCTGTTTACAGGCCTGAATTTGCCCATGAGCATGTTACTATAGAGATGTAACTTAGTAAAAATTAACCCACCATTGTGAACACAGAAAATCCTCTCTGAGCTCTAACTAAGCTCAGAGATTAGTTATTTAACCAATAGTCAGCTTGTGAGACAAGACCTAGAGCTCAAGATAGAACCCTGGACCACCAGCACTACCTGTTGGACAACTGTACCACCACCACACTGAATTAATAAATGAAACTGTAAACAAATGCATACATTCTCATGTCAAAATAACACAGCTGATTAAACCTGTCTCCAAAGTAACAGTCTAATTACTTTGCAATCCATACAGGATTTCGCGGAGGTTTTTTTTTTCTTTTTCTTCTAATTATTGCAGCCAAAAATGCTTGATTTTGCAGTGGGGTTTTTTTTTCCTAAGTATCTTTTTTTCCAAAATTTGTGAGGCAACTTCTTGTTTGTTGTCTCATTTGAAACTTTACAAATGGCATCTTCTCAGCTCGTAGGAATGGGTAAGACCTGTTAACAGTCATCACTTGCAAAGGATTTGTGACTAATTACAGCTTTGCAAAATTAAGGATGATATTAAGAGGACTCTAAGGTCTCTATAGCTCAACTACTGTACATGTAAAGCTAAGGTATTCAGTATATTTAAGCCCTTAATCATTTCTGTTTTATTTTAAAAGCCAATGTCCTAGAGTACAGACCTACAACAACAGAATGGGAGCTTATGTGGAAGTTTGAAGAAAAAAAAATAGTAGGTTCTTTTAAAGGCAGGTGAGTCATAGAAGCACATAAAGCATATAAACTTGTTTACCTCCATTTATTCAGTTGCATTGTATTGTGCTTATGTGAGATCTGATTAGTTCTTATTCAGTACGCCAAGATTATGATCCCTTGTGTGTGTGAGAGAGAGAGAATGAAGGAAGGAAGGACACTATCATGGCTACAGGAGTTCCACTCCCTGTGCTGACCAGGTTTATGGTCTGTACATCTTTGTAAGTGCTATTTTTAAGCATGAGTGACCACATCACACACAAAGTTATCTTCCTATCCTTTTGTTAGGACCTTTTTTGACACAACTATTAATGCAGCTAATCAATGCTATGCTTCACCTAAATCTTAACCTTCACCTCAGTAACCCAAACAAACCCTTTGAGTATTTTAGTTTTTTGTAAAGAAAAAACAATTGTGGGGGACATTTGGTTTGTCCCCACAAGGTTGAAACGTTCAGATATTCCTATCCTTGTGGAGACATTTGGTCCCCAGTAAGATATAAAGACATGGTAGGCACACACACAGGCTGACTATTAATTCAGTTGATGAACACTTCTCCTGGAGGGTTTGAAGGTCACTACTGCCAAATGTCGGCCTGAAGCAGAGAAAATCAGTGGTGTGAGGCCTGTCTCAGCGAAATGTCATCACTGGAGTGCTTGATGAGTAGAAATCCCATTAAAGTTGATCTCTTTCATTATTTAACTAATGGGCTGAGCTGTGTGTCTCATGCACCAGAGTGTATGTATGTATGCATATATGTGTGTGTGTGTGTGTGTGTATATATATATATTGTATGTATGTGTGTATATATATATATATATATATATATATATATATATATATATATATATATATATATATTACATATATACACGTATATAGTAAGTCATGTTTTCTTTTAATTGTGGCAGGTGACAAACTGATATGTATGTCATACTTAGCAAGAGGGGTTTAAAGGTGGTTAAAAGTCTGTGAGGGTTAGATGACAAAAGCAAGACTTTCAGTATGCATTACAGTGAATTGGAAGCAACATTAAATTACTTACAGAGTAGTGGTTATGGATACCTGTCCACCATAAAAATCCCTGTGAACCAGCTGTTGCTATTGAACTGATAACAGTAGAACTAGTGTGTTATTATTAACCTGTGATTCAAGAATTTAATAGCACTGTTCTATGAACTCATTTATTAAACATGACAAAACAATTGAAAACAGGCAATTGCTGTTGGTCTCGTACTGCACAGTGCATGTGGAGCGTTCATGTGACTGGATGATCTTCGGCCAACTCGTTAGATGAAATTGTATGTTTTGTAGGACTCCTCACCTGTGTGTCACAGAGAGATGCTGTGGTTTCGATTATGTTAGTGTAGACACACTGAGTCACACTGTCACTCCAGGCCTGAGCTCTCAGCATGCTGTTTGATCTGAAGGGGGGAAACATGATGTGCAAACCACAAGCTGGGATTAAAGACGAGATGCCTCAAGTGGTGTGTGTTTGTGTGGGGTGTGTGTTTACCAGTTCTGGCTCATCAACTTGGCCAAACCTGTTGTGCAGCTCTCTCCATCTGAGAGTTGATCCGGTCTCTGAACTGCACTGACCAGCTCTGCTAAGGTGGTAACCAGCTAAACCTGCCTCAGACCAGTTTGGCCAACATCAAATGTAAGCTGATCCTGTTACTGGTTGCCATAGTAACATGTATTATGTATCAAAAATAGTATTCCAGTTTTGACAACAAACAATTTTTATTGCCACTAAAATGAAACATTCTAGAGGGAGAGCAATTGTATATAAAATTCAACAATTGATGTGTATATATATGAATCATATCCTACGAGATGAAGGAGAAACAGTGTGTGTGTTCTTCGCCACTGCAGCTATCTATTTGCAGTGAAAGAGCTTAGCTTAGCTTATGGCCTTAGTATGTTTAAAGCAAAATTATAATAATAATAACAACAGTGTAGCACCAACATTAGGGTGTCATTCGCTATCTGTTCAATGCTGACTGGGAGTCAGCCCACAGCTCCTCAGTCGCGGCCTTCATGTTTCCTGGGTGAAGTGTTGCTTGGTCCTGGGCAAAAAAAACCATAACAAGCTGGACATTTCATCCAGGAAACATGGAGGCTGCAGCCGAGGAGCTGTGGGCCAGGACCCCAAGATAGGAGCTACACTGGGATTTTCTCGATTGCAGCAAAAAGTGGGTGTTTATTATTATTATTATTATTATTATTATTATTATTTAGCTTTAAACACTCTAAGACCATAAGCTAAGCTAATTGGCGATTGCTACTATTGGTGCTACTTCTTCTAGTCAGCAGGGGTGGCTATGGCTCACGTGTGCTCTACTGTCTTCACTCCCACTTGGTAGTCGCTGCACCAAGTGCACCAAGTCGCTCCAAATTTGCGAAAAAAAAATTTGAGAAAAAAGTTAAATTTTTCTCAACTTTAGTCACCAGCAGTCGCTGTCACTCATGTCGCCAGAAGTCGCCAGGTCTCATTGAAAATTAATGGTTTCCAGTCACTTTGTCGCTGCAAGTCGCTGTATGTGTGAGCGCACCGTTAGGGTTAGGGTCTAGTTCCAGTTGGCAACTAGACTGGCTAAAGTTTTGTCCAAAGGCATCCACTGCACCATTTGTGTATCATTTGTATAGGATTGGGGTGTCTCTTTCGGTTCAAATCACTCTAACAACAAGGTCAAAATGCAAGTTTAATGCACAAAAACTGAGTTTACAAATGAAAATAAAAATAATCCTTGATGTTCATACATACCATGGTGAATATAATTGTTGCTTCAGAAATACAGAAGAGCTTTGACAAAAAAAGCAGATGTGTAATGATATAAACCACTGAAAGGAGGATTATATCTTTGAATGAAGATGTAATTTGGAGCATTTATACATAAAAGAGGAAAATAAAGAGCAGTGAAGGAGGACAGCAGTTAACATGAAATAATAACAATTAAATAATATATGTGTAAGGCTGTTTTCACTATTTGAAGACCAAATAATACAATTTACTAATTAAGGAATAAAACAAGAATTTTTGATGTATCTCTGGACTTAATTGACTGCATTTAATCAACGCTTACGTGCTGATTAAAATATTTTTTACACATTTATTCTTTGTTAATCAGCAGCATGACACCAACTTCCATCCATCCATCCATCTTCTAGCGCTTACTCCTTTTCAGGGTCACGGGGAACCTGGAGCCTATCCCAGGGAGCATTGGGCACAAGGCGGGGTACACCCTGGACAGGGTGCCAGTCCATCACAGGGCACAATCATAACACCAACTTGTTCAATTTATCAGCTTACACAAGCAAATTAGTCATGTTTATTTGGCATTTCTATTATAAGTGCCTCAGTGCTCCATATTTTGAGTCTTCAGGGCCACCATTCAAAAACTTTTGAGAGAGCAAGAGGGAGAGATTTTCTTAAGACTTACACTTCACTGTCAACTGAGGAGTGAGAAGAATTACATGACCTTTCAGCTAGTCCCAAGAGACAAATAGGGAGGAGGAGGATTTGAAGGAGTTGCTCCTTCTTTTGGTCAGAAAAGAAAAAAAGACAGACACTATAATTCCCCATGACTATTATCGCAATCACACTACACACGAAAAACATCTGTATTAATGGTGTTGATGCTTTTTTTGTTCCTGCCAGATACTCATCTGGTACAATGCTTACACATTGCCCATAGTGATATTACGAAAGGGCACTGCTATGTATAGAACTTTCATCATGTCAGTCATCCCTGGCAGAAAAGAGGAACATAAACATGGTTGTTTGAATTTAAAATGTCCTGGTCAATAAACCCTGAAACTTCGAACAATGAGTCAACAAGTCAACAAAAGCGCTCTGAATCTGCAAACAAAGAAAAGACTTGGAGCAGTCAGATACAGAATCAAACAGAAACAGGAAAGTGTGGAATAAATGCCTTGTTTTGGATCTATCCAATTTATCCAGTCCAGGTCAGGAGCCCTGGCAATACCAGTTGATCGGTTAGAAGCTGAGCTGTTTTGCTGCTGATGAGCCATTCTTTTACTGAACACATAAATGGTTTGGAAACTAATAAGATATTAGTTATCTCAATAACATAAGTGAAATGTAAGTATATTCTTTATACAACCCCAATTCCAAAAAAGTTGGGACAGTTTGGAAAATGCTAATAAAATAAAGACGAGTGATTTGTAAACGCACTTTTATTTGTATTTAAACAGAAAACATAATATCTTTATACTATATCTGTGTTGAATTTTCTAATCTTATTGGTCAGAAACTGTTCATTTTTTCATTCATTTTTAACAGTATATCATATAGTAACAGCTCATTCACAAGGGCTTACAATAATTACATTAAAATTTTAAATATTTATTGAACTGAATCTGTTAATGAACAAAGAAAAGCATAATTTGAGTTTATTTTTGTTTATTTAGTTCAACACACTTGAGTTTGTTTTTGGATGAGAGTAGATGCTTTTTTCTTGAAACCCTTCCAAACAACTTGTGGTAATGTAGGTGACTTTGGATTGTAGTTTTGGAGACTTTCTGACCCCAAGATGCAACTAACTTCTGCGATTCTCCAGCTGTGATCCTTGGAGATTTTTGGCCACTCAAACCATCCTCTTCACAGTGCACTGTGACAATATAGACACACGTCCAATTCCAGGTTGAGTCATAACATTTCCAGTTGACTGGAACTTCTTAATTATTGCACTGATGGTGGAAATAGGCATTTTCAATGCTTGTGCTATTTTCTTATAGCCACTTCCCATTTTGCAAAGCTCAATGACCTTTTGCCACACATCATAGCTATATTCCTGGGTCTTACCCATTGTTATGAATGACTAAAAGAATTTGGCCTATGTGGTCATCTCATATTTATACCCCTGTGAAACAGGAAGTCATGGTTGAACAATTTCCTGTTCCTAGTTACCCAGGTGTACTAAAAAATGTAAAATATCAGTGGAAATATACTTCAAATATATTTTTCTCATATGAATATGAGTGCTCATAGGAGTGCCAATAATTGTTGCACACCTATATTTAACAAAGATATCTTTTTTTATAAACCTGTGTTGTGTTTGCAATTGTTTGATATCCATGAGTGCAGAGTATTTTTGTGAATGTTTTGAACAAAAGATCAAAATTTTCAACAATAAAGGCAATTTTTCTTTATATATGTCTACATGTATATAGACATATTTACCAAGGGTGCCAATATTAGTGAAGGTCTTTATTATAGACCTTCAGACCAAAAACAATGTAAAGAGTGCATCATTCACATCCCTGGGAAAATGTCTTCAGCAGGGTGTATGTCATATTAGGTGGCACATGTTGCATCAACAAACAGCTACAATGATCCATTTACAAACGTTGCATTTGCCGACCCTGTGATTGGTCCAACAAAAACAGCAGCCAATCAGAAATCTTCTCAGTTCTCCTGGTTACCAACTCTGAGTTTGTATTAAACCACTGGCTGAGACAAGTCTTCTCTTCTTTTTCATTAATGATCCACTGAAGCAGATCAATGTTTCATGCAAGCCCTACAATGAAAAGCTAGACAGACATGGAGACTGATGGGTAAAGAGAAACTGTGCAGCATGAATAAACAGAGCTGCCAACAGTTCTAACAAGAAATTCCTAGCAATCCTAGCAATCCTAACAGGCAGAGTGAAAAAAATGAATTTGAACACTAAAACCCTTTTGGTGTATTTTAGTGGACAGGGCAGCTCAATTCTCAAAGTTATACAAACATTTTAAACACAATCTGTGGGAAGGTTTGTATTTGTGAACAACCAGCAGAGTGTATGAGCTTACTTCATACAGCCATAAGAAAATTTAAATAGCTGCATATTCGCTCTGCAGTCTGGTCCATGTTGCACATGAGGATTAACTGACTTTTCTTTTTGAAGATCTAAGCACTAGTATATAGATTTAGAAAAAAATCCTAAATTAAAAAAGATCTTTACACTGACATGACAGGAAAACCTCCAATAAATCACTTTAAATGTCTGCTCAAATTGGAACATAAAATATACAAAATGCAATATTGTGAAGGTCCCTCCTGGCTTTTCCCCTGGGTGACATTTATTCACATTTGGTCTAATCACTATCTGAAAAAACAGAAAAGCATTGTTTTCAGGTGTCTCCCATATCATCATAGCAAAGGATCAAAAATCATAAATATTATGGTTAAACCGTATATGTTGGAAACTTTGTCAGTCAGTGCAGAATTTCGCGGAGTGTTTTTTTTTTGTTTGTTTGTTTGTTTGTTTTTTTGAGCGATTGATTTTGCTGCGGGTTTGATTTAAAAATTGTGAGAATGTTTTGGTGCTTTTTGCGAAAAACTACTTGAATTGAAACAATTGCATGAAATTTTATTGCACTGTCTTTCACTGTCATGTTTGGTGGTAAATGAGACCTTTTATATAGAGCTTTTTCAGTTGCCGCCCCTTGTTTATGGAATCAATTGCCAGTGGACATTCACCTTGCACCCTCAATTATTATTTGTAAAAAGAGGCTGAAAACGTATCTCTTCTCCTAATTTTGAATGTAATGTTTACTATTGTCTGTCTTTATTTGGTTTTATTCTGTTTACTATTTTACTTTTCTTTCTCTGCTCAGCACTTTGGCCAGCTTTGCTGTGTTAAATGTGCTATATAAATAAAATGTACTTACTTACTTACTTTTCTTACTTTTAGCTGTACTCATGTTCAACGCACTTGACTTATAGAGGGCTTTGGCTGAATGCGCATTGTGATGATGTCACATGATGCGTCTTGGCCCAAATATGTGGAAAGTCTACGATCATTTTGCAAGCTCCTCTGAAAATTGTGGAGTTTGCTTGATTTTACATTCATTTCTATAATCTCAAAATTGCAAAATCCTGGAGAGACTGCTTTCTCAATCACCAAAATCTCAATCACTTTCGTCCAGTGTTTACTTCTAAGTTCTAGAAGGCCATGAAAGAGAGTAGTATCTTCCTAGATGCATTTCACAGTGAGAAAAATAAAATCGAATGAAATGAATGATATGTGCTTAGTTTGTGTCAGACTGGATTTAAGTAATGCTGCTTTACTCTATTGGTTTATATTGCCAAAAGCTAGAGTTCTTTTCTCTGGATGCTGTTACTCCTCTGAGAGGCAGTGAGTAGCAAACAGTGATGATAATAATGAAGGCTGAATGTTAAGCAGGTTTTGAAACAGAGGATACTCTTTACTTTCACTCTAAAAGATTTCTTTTTCCTAATGTGAATTGGTCATAAACCATCAGATTACAATCTAGGCAGATTACATAGACTGAGGGTCAAAGGTCATTAAATAATGGCTTTATAATGATTGAAGCTGTCAATAAGACTGTTTCTGTTTCTACATGTGTGAACATCAGAGTCACACAGCAAAGGTTAGCTCTTTGCATATCACAAACCTATGAACAGGATGCGAAAAAATATGAAATTGGAGTGTTTGCGACATTTGGCAGCGTTATTTGGCATCCAAAAAGGGGATTTGCATGCACCTGTTCAGAGACAGAAAAAGAGAGAAGAGAGGCTTGATCATCGAGAGGGCTTACACACAGAGCTTCTGTTTGCCATGCACCTGCCTAGCTCTCATTTAGCGAATGGACAAGGGAGAGGGTGGAGGGAGGGATGAAGATGGGGAAAAGTAAGAGATGGAGGGTTGGGGGTAGATGCTATGTCTCCACTGGTTTTTAAGCAAGTAGATATACAAAGCAACAAAGAAGCTCTTTGTGAGATTAAAGGGATTGAGAACAGAAAAGATGCTCTTCCTCTAGGTACCACTCCATGTGTCTGTTTTCTCTCTTACTCCATCTTACTGCCGGCCTCTCCACACTCTCGTCTCGTCTTGTCTCATCTTGTCTTGTCTTGTCTTGTCTTCTCTTCTCTTCTCACCAGATGTTCTGTTCCATTCTCCTTTGGCCCTATCTACATGCATTTCTGAAACATTACTGATCTACTTTACCATGTGTTTACATTTATATATAGATCTAAATTGTTAGAGGACCTCGCTCTGACAGACCAGTTTTACCCTCTTTTTGGACAGTGGTGTTGCTATGAGAGACAAGGAAGGAAAAATCAATCTGAAGTAATTTGGTGAACAACCACGTTCTGCTGATCAATACATGGATCGATGAGAAGCATCTTAGTGAAAAAAGCAGACTGAGGATCATCAGTGGAACTGGATGTTCTGCTGCACTGTCATAATCAGTCTTCTCATTAATATAAAAACTCTATTCTTTGGAATTGTTTGTAATTGAAAGTAGACATTAGTTTCATTTCTCATACTGAATTGGATGAAGGAGCTGGTGGCAAAAACCTTGAATGAAGTTTTGCTTGTTTGCTTTGTTTTATTGTGTTACATTGTGGTAATAATGTTAGTCAGAGATTTTTGTGATGGTTAGATGAAGCTCTTTTGAAACTCAAAATGTAAACAAATACAACCACTTGCTTCAGTATTCACTCTTAAGGTACTCCCCAAAAACAGATGGACATGTGCTGACTATGCTAATAAGCCATAAAATAAACATTGCCACCTTTATTCTGACCTCAAATAAATGTCCTGTAATTATTTACTGCTGTTTATTACTCTTGTGCAATTCATGCAGATGAATTGCTAAATGCTGATGAATTAATGAACCACATGGTATCCCAAAAGTCTGTATACATAGGGGACATTAACACTTTTTAGCAGAATATCTTTCAAAATTTTTCATACTTAGTTTATTTTATATATATTTTTCAGACAGCCTTTAAGAATGCCTTTGATTAAAAAATAATGTATTGAAACCATTCTCATGGCTGGACCGGGAAGCTGTCACAAGGTTGTGATGGACTTTAACAGGAAACATGGCAAGCACATCATATCACTGTTGTCAAACATTTTAACAAATTCAAAAAGACTGGAAGTGTTGTGGACCGACCGAGAAGTGGACGTCCATGAACATCCACTGACAAAGACATAACTGACGTGGTGCTGGCAAACATACTCCCCTCTGTATGGCTTTTGGGACACCCTGTATATCTATCTTATGTTAAATTATGTCGTCATTGTGGGTATTTTGACCAAATCCCTTGAGCATCAGAAAGTTTATAACAACTATGACACCAATAAATAAGGGACAAATCATATATTCTGCAAATGTAACTTTGTCCTATATATGATCAGATCATGACACCTTTTGCCACACCATGTATAAAAACCTGGTCACATCAATGTCTAAAACATCTAAGTGATAATGCAAGTACAAGATGGGAAGCTTTTTATTCCTTGTATTTCAGACTCATGGTTTTTCAGTTGCCACCGCCATATTTGGGACAAATTTCTGGTTTTGCTGCATAACGCAACTATAACTAGAGGTAATAGATGGCAAAAATTACTCAACTTACTTCAGAAGAGAATAAATGGTACTCTGACAAAGCCAATAAAAGAGGTTGTAATCTTTGTCTACTTTCCCCTAAACTCCTGACCTTATTAAATTGACATTTACTGATTTGTATGTTTATCTCATACACACCCCCTCTCTCTGCTCTGGAGAAAGAGCTTAGCTTTCATTTAAAGGAACCCATGGGTATTTCATCAGGAGGGGAAAAAACTTTTAATCATTATAGGGAGTGTGGGTCAATAAGTCTCTCTTTTGCAAATGTTAATAATTTGTGCTGCTTAGATAGACTTCCCAGTTGTCCCATAACCTTAGCACACACATGTGTTATCTAAGTAGCTAACATCTACAAGGCAGTATAACAGGGAGGATCCGCTGCTGGCTGCTTGTTGAAGATGCATTATATGTATATGTAAAAATATATATGAATATGATTCTTTGTAATGAACAGCCACAATACCACTGATGCAGTCAGTCCTCAAAATGGCATATACAGTGTGATGTAACATGAAACTCAAAGATAGAGTACTAGAACCCATTTACAGAACCTACAGGTTAGTAAAACCTGTTTATAGGACCTGGGACATTACAGAGGCTGGAGATTTCTGACTTAATTTAAAAATCACTGACACCATTTTTCGTAGTTGGGACTGTTACATTCGATGCTGAGAGTCTAGGAGCTTAATGAACCCCTTGAGCTCTGCGGGAAGTTCTTGACATTTTCTGACTTGATTCTTTAGCACAGGTTATCAAGTCTTCCCTGAAATGAAACAAGCCAAATAATATCACGTAAAAAATAAATAAATAAATAAAAAAAATCCCAAGAGTCTAACCGTCTTGAATTTGTAACTATCATACAGAAGTGTCCATTCTCTAAACTATTTGCAAGGGGGTGGAGTACACCGTGGTTTGCTATCTATGTGGGAAGAAGTGTACTCTGGGGCGATAGCTATTGACTGTGTGTCTTGCAGAATTACAATTACTGCTCTCTGAGGATAAAGATATTTAGATAGAATAGTTGGCATGGATTTATATAGATCCCACAGCATGACTCAAAGTATCTATTTATAGAGGCTTTGTAATTCTTCCACTCCTCCACATGCACTCATTCATTTAAGCTCTCATAAACTGAAGCTGTGTGTGTGTGTGTGTGTGTGTGTGCGCGTGCGTGCGTTCGCGTTTGCGTAAATGCACTCATGCAAGTGTGTTAGTTCATATTTAATGATCTACACCTGGGAGTCTAATGAAGTATGAGTTGGATTCCCTACAGTCTTCACATCTCACACACATACACGCGTATACACGCGCATGTGCGCGCGCGCGCACACACACACACACACACACACAGCAGGACCACTGTCTCTGTAGTACTCATCTGCTTCCCTAAATCACATTACTCCAACTTCTTATACAGTGGATATAAAATGTCTACACATTCCTGTTAAAACTGCATGTTTTCGTGATGAAAAATATTAAACTAAGATAAATCATGTCCGAACTTTTCCCAGCATCAATTTGAAATTACAAAGTATAAAAATGAAGTGAAAACAATCAGAAACATTTTAGTGAAAATAGGTCAAATAAAAAAATTGCAATTACCTGGTTCCATAAGTGCGGGATGTGGCTATGTTCATAATGTACACAATAAATTGCATTCAGTCTCATATTCAAAAGTAATTATCATACAGTTGTCATCAATTAATTTATTCTGATTAACCACAAATAAAAACCAGCTGTTTCCATAGGATTTTTTTTTAACATCTTCTTGGTTTCATCTGACTGATGGAACCATGGTCCGCAAAGAGCTTACAAAGCCTGTACAGGGTCTCACTGTTGAAGGGGGTACAATTTTTTCCCAAAACATTAGATGTTCCATGGAACACAGTGAAGGCCATCATCAACGAAAATGGAGAAAAAATGGAGCAGCACAATGACATCATCAAGAACATGGCGTCCTCCAAAATTTACAATAGAACAAAAAAACTTTACCAGGGAGGCTGCCAAGAGATCTATGGCAACATTAAACAAGCTGCAGGAATATCTGACAGGTACTGAATACTCTCTGCATGTGATAACAATTTCTCGTATTCTTCAGAAGTATGGGCTTTTGGGGTAGGGTGACTAGATGGAAGCCATTTCTCACAAAAAACATCCAAGCTCAAATAAATGACCCTAAAACATGTTGCAAAATGTGTTATGGTCTGATGAGAACAATTGCAAAAGTTATAATAATTCCATAATTCCAAAAGATATGTTTGGTGCAAAAAAAAAAATACATCAACAAAAGAATACTATACAAATCATGGTTTATGTCTGCTTTTCTTCAGCCTGAACTGGGGCTTTTATCAAGGGGCAGGGAATCATGAATAGCTGCAAATACTAGTCGATTTTGATTGGCACCCTGTCCAGGATGTACCCCGCCTTGTGCCTGATGCTCCCTGGGATAGGCTCCAGGTTTCCCCGTGACCCTGAAAAGGATAAAGCGGTATAGAAGATGGATGGATGGATGAACTAGTCGATTTTAGTGCAAAATCTTCAGGTGTCTGCTAGTAAGCTGAAGATGAAAAGGAATTTCACCTTTGAGTATAATGGCCCAAAACATACATCCAAATCAACAAAGGAATGGCTTAATCAAAAGAAGATCGATGTTTTTGAATGACCAAGCCAGAGCCCAGACCTAAATAAACTGTGGTGTAATAACATTTTACATTCATGGCATATGATAGACACCCTTATCCAGAGAGACTTACATTTATTTAATTTTATACAACTGAGCAGTTGAGGGTTAAGGGCCTTGCTCAAGGGCCTAGCAGTGGCAGCTTGGTAGTGCTGGGATTCAAAAGGTGATTCAGTAAAGTATTAGTTTACGAGTGTGCACACTTAAGCAATCAGCTTATTGTAAGATTTTATTTCCTATAAAAGCTTCTGATTGTTTTTCACTTTATTTCTATACTTTCCAACTGCACAATAAAGGTGAGAAAAGATCTGACATGATTTATCTTAGTGTCTTTATTTTAATTCACAAAAGTCAGCCATTGTAACAGGGGTTTGTAGACTTTTTATATCCATTGTACCCTCTAGGGGGTTTACCATCTCTCTCTCTGTCTGTCTGTCTCTCTCTCTCTCTCTCTCTCTCTCTCTCTCTCTCTCTCTCTCTCTCTCTCTCTCTCTCTCTATATATATATATATATATATATATATATATATATATATATATATATATATATATATATATGTATATATATATATATATATATATATATGTGTGTATATATATATATATATATATATATATATATATATATATATATATATATATATATATATATATATATATCCTCAGTCTATGTAGTATAAAACAGCCTTAAACATTGATGTCTATGCATCCTCCACTTCCACTTGACTGACCCTATAATCTACCCCCATCTGATGTGTGTTAGTTTAGGGATTACAGCTAACACAATGTGTATTACAGTCCAACCACAGACATTCAACTGGGTGGTCTGTCCATGCAGGACAGGTTTAAGAATGCAAACGGATATTAATTACGTTCTATGGGATAGCTTTAATTAAAGGGTGAATGTAAGAAGTATTGTAGATTAGCAGATTCATCACACACTGTCTTCTTCTAACTTTAATGATCATCACCTGATTCATTCTCAACATCAAATCAGATATTAAATTTAGTAAGAAGTCATTTTTCCTGCTATGGTGATCATGATATATGGTAGAATGAAATGGCTGTTATTACATAATGGAATATAGTCAGCTTTGTTATAATCAAGAGTTTTTAAAAAATGATCTTTAAGATACGATTTTAAAATTATCTTTACAATTTTGTATTCTAGCCGTTCATTGTGGCGCAAGCTTGTTGTTCTGTCTCTGTGTGTTTAGATTGCTCTGCTCTCAGACAACTCTCAGTCAGTGAGTGTCACAAAGCAGAATGACAGTGTGCAGAAAACACAGTGAAAATGTGAGTAGAGATGCTACACCAGAGGAAAGGCCGGATTCCCTTCAGATGCTACACGGCGCCCTCTATAGTAATAGCTCGGTAGTGAAAGGAGAACCAGCTGCCATTGCATATTCAAAACAGATTAATAGTAGGGGTTATGAAAATCTATAACCTAAAATTATAGGATAATTAATATCCAAATGCATTGAAATGCTTATCTATCTAAATAATCAAAAAGTGCAATTATATAATAAATTTGACCATACTTGTTGGGTATATTTGACTACACATTTTAAGCAATACAATTATGCATATACATTTAAAAGCATTTTTCCCAGCATGTGACATAACATATAGGCACAAAACGCTATTTTTACTCATTTAGAATAAGGATAAAATAAATAAAAAGGACTGAAGGACTGTATTTGCAAACATGATACCTGGAGAAAGAAATTTGATTATGTAGTAGGAATATTTGAATTCCATTATTTTATAGTTATTTTATAGTTAAACCTAGTATGTACAATTGTTGAGCTGTCTTACATAGAAAAAAAAATCATTCATTTAAGTTTTCTTCAGTGTTTGCTGGGTAACATTTGGCTATTTCAGCACAATGAGTGCTAACCTTGGCTAGCTTATATACTCAGCAAAAAAAGACACGTCACATTCAACTGCTTTTATTTCCAGCAAATTTCTTAACATATCTATATATTTGTATTAACATAAAAATATTCAATAAACTGAACAAGTTTCACAGACATTTGATGAACAGAACTGGAATAATGAGTCCCTGAAAAAATGGAGGGTCCATATCAAAAGTTACAGTCAGTATCTGCTGGCCATTAGATGCTTTAAGTACTACAGTGCATCTCATCCTCATGGACTGCACCAGATTTGTCAGTTCTTGCTGTGAGATGTTACTCCACTCTTCCACCAAGTCATTTGCAAGTTCTCGATCACGTCTGGGAGGACACATGGTTACATGTAATTTTCCACTGCAAGGACAATCAGCTGTCCTTCTTGTCTCCCTGGAGCACTGTCTTAGATGTCTTACACTGTATATGTTGCAGTTCATTGCCTTGGCCACATCTGCAGTCCTCATGCCTCCCTGCAGCAGGTCTATGGCATGTTCATGCAGGTGAGCAGGAACCCTAGGCAGCTTACTTCTGGTGTTTTTCAGAGTCAGTAGAAAGGTCTCTTTAGTGTCCTATTGTAACTGTGACTTTAATTGCCTACCACCTGTAAACTGTTAGTGTCTTACGGAATGTTCCACAGGTGCATGTGCAATAATTGTTTATGGTTCATTGAACAAGCATGAAAAACATTGTTTAAACCTTTTCCAATAAAGATCTGTAAAGCTTATTTGGATTTTACAAAATTATCTTTAAAATACAGTCTTCTCAAAAAGGGACGTTTCTTTTTGCTGAGTATACTAGTTAAATTATGTACAAACTGCCATAATGAGCTAGGGAGGTGCATTGTGGGGTACAGGAACATACAGAAGTGGCAATGCTGATGTGCCAAAAATTATAGTCTGTTCATAGTCTGTTTGTATATCGTTTAATAAAAGAAGCTTTATATTATATTATAATATTATATATAATGCTTTGTATTTTTAGAGTTCATGTGAGATTAGCACTAAACTGGCTCTTATTAACTGTCTCTCCCTCGACAGGAAAGAGGTTCTCCCTAATGTAATTACATTGAAATTATCTTTGGAGATCTATATCTTTCTCAAATAGGCTATTAGTCCCCATACAACATAAATGTCTCTTTTTGTTAAGGGAATATAACAGTCTTTGAAGATTTGTCTCTTATCTCTTAGCCTTTATCTGGGATTGGTTCCATCATTACACTATCCCCATTCAAGTGAGAAATGACATGCATGAAACTGTGTACCTGAATCCTGTCCAAAGCAATAATCACTTAACACTTGTCTGACTGCCAGGCTGCCTTTCAAACTTGCATAAGCGCATTAAAGAAACAGCAAGCTTTTCACACCACAGATTTTTAGTATGTAGAGAGAATGGGAAGTCTGACAGAGAGAAGAGAAAGTAAGCTAATAGTTGTTTTTAAGGACTGAAAGAGATGGACAGTGTAGGACTATGAACTAATTTTATCCTTTTACCTACAGTTCTATTCTCATTTTACTGAGAGAGAATGTTAACACATTTGCCTCACACCTCCAGGGTTGGGAGTTTGAATCCTACATCTGCACTGTGTGTGCGAAGTTTGTGGACCAGATGACAAACTGTGCATAACAGATGGCCTCCAGTCAGTAATTGTATAAGTACAAAGTGCACCGATATGGTAGGTTTACCTAATGAAGTGGCCACTAAGTGAATGTGTATGCATGTGTTGTTGGAGAGAGAAAGACTTGACATTCAAAACTTTTGTTTTAAAACATTACATTTAAAATATGCATTTTTGAAATAAAAAAATAAATATAAGAATTAATTAATTGATTGATTGATTGATTGATTGATTGATTGATTGATTGATTGATTGATTGATTGATTACCAGTGAAACACAAGAGTGCCACATTCATGAACACTAACAATTGCCTCTTTAACACTCTTCATCATTTTATAGAAATTCACATTTTTTGTTTGCTGGTCAAATGTGTATTCAGTGACTACTTCAGATTCCACCAAAGACCTAAGCAACGTCACCAAGTCAACATTTTGATTTTCATTCTTGCACTGGTGGGATTTCAAAATAGCCAGTTTAGCTTGCCCCAACAAAAAGTTAGCGAGCTTACACTCTTATTGCCATGAACATCTATATCTACTAAAAAAAAATAAACAATGTCTTATTAAATAAAAACCAGAGTTTAGACATCAGTTTATCAAGCAACACAAACAAAGGCACTAAATGAAAACAATCCCAAAACAGATGAAAAACATTTTCAATAACATTACAAAAAGAACATGTTGGTAGAACCAATGTATTAAATATGGAAACGAAATTATTAGTGGCCACTATAAAATGAATTATCCTCCACTGAAGATCTCCACTTCTCTTTGGTATTGGGGACTTATATAAAAGTCTCGAAGAATGAGTGACTCCCTCAGAGGCAGAAAAATGAGCCTTCCATTTACTATCAACTCTTTCCCTTCATTGTATATGATGAGCAAATTCTCAAGGCACTTTACACAATAAGAAAATGTCAAGAAAATAAAAAAAACACAAAAACAAAAAACATACTTGAATACAAAATGGTTAAAGACATTAAGAAAAAGCTAACCTAAAAAAATGAGTGTTTAGGTTAAATTTAAAAATGCTCAAATTCTGTGAATCTCTAATATGAGCAGGGAGTGCATTACAAAGTTTAGGAGCATAGGACGCGAAAGCCCTGCCCCCTACAAATCACAACCGTGTGATATATTATACAAAAATCTTTTTTCCAATAGACTCAAAATCTAAAACTTCATGCACCTTCAACAGAGAAACCTGGCCATTTACATTTGTTCCCAAATTTTTTGGTATAACCTTTAAAACAGGAAAGGTTTGAGGCATTGCACTATCATGGGCAACATTATTTAAAATGAGCAATAATTCTGAAGGAAAAGAGGCTTTAAGACTATTAATAAAACCATCCACACTCCTTAATGATCTAAGATCAGCTTGGTCTGCAAGAGTCTGTGCATTTTCCTATTGACCATTGTGCAAATCAAACAAGCCAATAATTCGTATTATCCCTACTTTAGAGAACCTAGCAATAAATGAAGTCAGTACAGATGATTATATTTTGAACAAAGGATTAAGAAACAGGTTCAAGAATACCATAATGTTCATTATTGTCTCTTGTCATTTTAAAAAGTCCCCATGCTCTCAGGACTAATGCATAAAAATCAGTATCAGACCTTTTAGTTTCTAGCTCATAGGACTTTTCAATTAAAAACAAGGGTCTATCCAGCTTTACATTAGTCATGTTTTGAAGCAAGATAAGGCTGAAAGATATCCAAGGCACTCTGTCTGGCCAATAAAGTATCTTTTGCAGTGTTTGCAGTCTCATTGCCTTCATCTTTGACATCTTTTCCCTCCCTCTGCCACAGGCAGGTACAGAACCCCAGGTGGAAGCCAGTGGTGACCATGCCAGAGAAAATCAATGAATGCTTTCTATATCTTTGAGAAGAAATCTTTGGGAGGATTCAAAACTGTAAGTTTATGCCACGGCATTGAGGCTGCCAGATGATTAATGATTAAACATCTTCCTCTATACGAGAGTTGTGGGAAAATCCATTTCCACCGCTGAACTCTTCCAATCACCTGCTCAGAAAGTCCTTCCCAATTCTTCTCCATATACTTATCAGTCCCAAAATAAATTCAAAGGATTTTAAAACCATCCCGGATCCATCTATACTGTTGAGGTAGTTGAGGAGGTCCCATTTCCATTCAGTCTCCCATCAGTAATGTTGTGCATTTTTCTCAGTTTATATGAGCAGATGTAGCTCTCTGAAAAATGTCCAAACAAGATGTTAAGTTGACTATATCATCAGAATTACTTACAAAAGCAGTCATCAGCATAAGCTGTAAATTTTACTGGGGTTATATCTGGGTAACCAGAAATGCCCACACCATGTAACCTATTCCTTAGTGAACCCAACAAAGGTTCAATTGAAATGGCGAACAGTGATCCAGAAAGTGGGCACCTCTGTCTTATGCCTCAAGTTACAGCAAAAGGTCTGGTCAAGGAACCATTAGTCCTAAGCATACTGTAAATAATATTATACAGCAGCTTTATGAGGGCCACAAAATGAGACCCAAAACCAAAAGCATCCAGAGTCTTAAAAAAAATACAAATGATCCACCCTGTCAAAGGTTTTGTCTTGATCTAAAGCATGTATTTTTCCAGTAGTTATCAAATCTCTAACCAGAAAGAAATAGTCAAAAATCGTTCGATTAGGAACACAATATGCTTGATCTTCATGAATTACACTTGATATATATATTGCTTCAATCTATTTGTTAAAGTCTTGGTGGATTCTGTGGACAGTCTTGGTGGACAGTGAGTGGATTCTGGGAATCAATGTTTCAAAAGACCCAGATCTCCTTTTTTGGGAATTAAGTTGTAAGTTAAAACAGCTCTTCGACAACTCAGAGAGAAAAAAACCCTGATTAATACAATCCAATAGAACTGCATAAAGATCCTGTCATCAGACTCGAAAAACATTAATAGAACTCTGCTGTCAGGCCATCTATCCCAGGAGACTTCCCAGGATTCATCTCTAGAATGGCTCTCGAAATCTCAAAAAACTTAAGGGAGCTCTCTAAATCCATTTTATCTGGCTCTGCAATTTGAGGGAGACGACATAAGCGCTCATCTACCGCTGATTCATCACATGACTCCGCCTGGTACAATTTTTCATAAAATGACAAAGCAGTAGCATTAATTTCCTTTTGATCAGTTGTTTCTCTGCCATTAGAAAGTTTTATATAGTGAAGGTGCTTCTTTTCTCTGGTCTTCTTTTCCAGTCCAAAAAAGAAAGTTGTGGGGGCATACATGTCATTTAAACATGTCATTTAAATCTGGCTCTAATTAAACCTCCTTTTCCTCTTTACTCCAATAAATTCTTAAATTAAATTTATTTCTTCAATATCTGTGGGAGTTGAATCATCATTATTACCTTGAATGTTTCACTGAAGAATGTTTTGTTCCAGAAACTTAATTTTCTTTTTAAGAGATCTAGTACGACGTGCTGTATACTGTTGACAAAACATTTTTATCTGCATTTTGCCTATATCCCACCATTGACTTAATGATGAAAAACTATCTCTCTCTTCTCTCCAAGCTTTCCAAAAAAGTTGAAAAGCATGAATAAAATAATCAAGATGAAGTAGCTTATTATTAAAATGCCAGTATGAACAATACGATTTAAAAAAGGAACAGAAGCAGTCATGGAAATATAGTGGTGATCAGACAAAAAGTTTGGTGAAATAGAAGCACCAAAGAATCTGCCCCGATTATTTTCTTTAACAGAAAAGCAATCTAGTCTTGCCCCTAACATTTCAGTAGAATTTTTTTTAGCCAGGTATATTGTCTAAACCCTGGGAAGCTATCTCTCCATAAATCAATAAGATTATGATGATTAATTAAAGACCTAAGTGCTTCAACTCAGCTAGGATGAGGTTCCTCATGATTCCTATCTACAGCTTGATCTAAAGTACAATTAAAATCATGCCTTAACACAATGATAGTATTCTGTGAACAATCTGATATACAGTTGCAATCAAAATTATTCAACCCCCATTGCAAACTATTTTTATTGTCAGAATGTACAGTCTTTCAGCTGTTTGCAATGAACAAATCAAATACAAGCAATTGAAATAGTTCAACACAATGAATGCTTCAAGTGGTTTCCCCAAATTCAACTGAAAATGCAACTTATAATAACTTCTCCAGTCTCCAAATTATTCAACCCCTTCATGGCAAGCATCTTTATTACTTAGTAGAGCACCCTTTTGCTTTTATGACCTGCTGCAAATGAGATGCATAGCCAGACACCAGCTTCTGGCAGCGTTCTGGGTGCATTAAAGACATCAGGGGCTTTTTATGCTCCTGATCAATTATAGTTTCACTGTTTTCCATTATCCGAAGCACGATTCACCTGCTCGGTGACAGTCACTGGCTCATTCCCATGGTTAACGAATTCAGTGTCCTTATTTGTAGGACAAGCTTGTTTAGTATGACCAAACATCTCACTGAATCAGTAGTTGTAAACAAAGTATAATCCTTGCCTAATATGTTCAGTTTCACTGCAATATTGAAATCCTGATATTAAGCACTCAATATCATAAAAGTTTACATTTATGGCATTTGGCACACACCCTTATCCAGAGTAACTTACATTTATCTCATTTACACATCTGAGCAATTGATGGGTTAAGGGCCTTGCTCAAGGGCCCAACAGTGGCAACTTGGCAGCAATGGGGTTTGAACTCATGACTTTCCTATCAGTAGCCCAACATCTTAACCACTAAGCTACCTATTCCCTCATTCAAGGTAATGCTTTCAAATGTTCACCATTTCTATTCACCATTATGCTCAAGTGCATGC